>NW_026585686.1:3327719-3334990 GCF_907164565.1 Psammomys obesus | reverse complement strand
ACACACACACACACACACACACACACACACACACACACACACACACAGTTTCTACAGGGGAGACCATAGTATTGCTACCAGAGGGAGCAATACTTTCCTTGTACCTTGGCTGCCCTCTGACTTTTTCCTACATGCACTCTGTGACCTTTGCTCTATTCTACGAACTGTACCCTGTTCTGTTTCTTTCCTTGCAGCACTGCTTCTGAAGTGTGTGATAGCCCTGGCTTTTTCTCCATATGCACCACAGAGCAGCTTGGACATTGGGAAGGCAGATAACCAGTGTTTCATTCTTTGGAGTTCCCAAAAATCAGGCTCTAAAATCGCATTGTGATGTGATTGGCGAGTGGTTCAGACTTCTTTGTACATCCTTTTCTTCTCTATATTGGGTCGTTAGAATATTCTTGATTGGCTGTTTCATTTTTCTAATTCTTTCTTGGACATGAACATGGCAGGTTTCCTGCCAGAGAAGAAAATTCACTTTCCTCAGGTCGGCCTTGCAGTTACTTACCTATGCTCTGGCCAGTCCCTTCTCCAGTGCGAAAGCTCAAAGGCAGGCTGTCATGGGCCTTTGATGCTGTCCCTAGGTTGGGGAACACAGTATATCACAGGGATACATGTCTCCATTTTGCCTGTCTCCTGAGAACTTGCATGAGACTGAGTACAGGATTGAAGGACTAATTCCCTTAGCAGAGAAAATTTCAAAACAACATTCAGAATGCAGCATGGCTGCAACTTAGTGCACTTATTCCTACTCAAAAAGAGAAAGAGCAAAAACGTAATAAAAATAGGAAGTTTAGTAAAGAGGAGTGTTGTTTGAGCAAATTTAAAATCAAAGATAATGAGATCACAAAAATAGCATCAGTAATTGTTAGAAGAAACGTTACTGTCTTAATTGGATCATTAGGAAAGGCAAGACCCTCCCATCCACCAAAAGATTCATGAAAATGCACATTCATTTCTAATGAGAGTTCAGCTGAAACACAGAATGCCCCTGGAAGGCTTCCTTGTTCCTATTCAAAAGCAGCTGCTTAGGGAAGTGTTTTCTCAGGGTCAGCACCCAGACACTATTGGGGCTGTGGTATAGGGGACGTAGGCTCCATCCTGAACTGTCAACAAAATTTGGCAGTGTGGTCTACATGTCACAGTTTTTGTAGGTAGGAAAAATGCAAAATTAAAGATACCATGAAGTCTTTATCCATGGCTCTAGAGAACTGCTGAGGCCAGTTAACATGAAGCAGGGTCTGAGTCCCGGTAAGGAGGCCATTGCATTAAAACATCTGAACACGGAGCATGTCAAGTTGACATAAAATTAGCCTGCCCACCAACCATAATTAACTGTAACCTGCAGCTGTGATTCAAAATAGACTTTTCTTCAAGTTGCTTTGTTGAGTCTTTTATCGCAACAACATGTGAGTAACCAGTTCACCTCACCTCTCTTAGGTCTTTGCCTAGTAGCATTACTCATAGTTCTTTGACTACATTGGAACTCACTTTATGCCAAAAGGAGAATCACCTTCTCAAGGAGCCTTATCCATAGCCTCTTTTCTAAGGCCTAATCTTATTAGATTAGGGCCAATCCCAGCTGTAGGTCACTTGATTAGCAGTTCCTGTTGCATTCACAGAACCCCTTCTTAATACAACACAAAATAACTATTGTAATGCTAGCCCATTTTATAAGCAAACCCCAACACTGGGCAAGGAAGAGAGTTTTTTATTTGGTTCCCTAGAATTATCTGAGAATTGTGTCTGCCACAGGATCATTACTAAAGAATAGTATATAAGTGTAAATTATGTAGAGTTTCTTAAAGAACTTTGTCTTTACCCTTTCTTGGGAATTTTTCAGTGTTTCGTATTTTTGATTTAAATATAAGACTTTGATCCACAAAGCCATACATGTGTATGGGGTAGCATGTCTTATTTTAATATACTTAGATCTTAGATCTTAGCTTAAATTGTGTTAAACTTCTGAATCACAACCATTTATCATGTTTTTCTAGTATAACCATTCAGAATCCTTGCCTCTAGTCACTGCATTATTCAGTGCATTATTATAAGGTATAGCCACCCTACTGTATACACCAGACCTTATTCCCATCCAACTAAAATATGAATGAGCCTCTGCTCATGCCTTCCTTTTCTACTCTCCTCAACCTCTGGTAAGCACCATGCTACTTTGGCCTTCTGTGCAGTCACCTTTATTATAGATATGCTGCCTGAGAACAAAAGCATGCAATCCTCACTCTCTGCCTGTGCAGTGTGAAATTTTCCTTGGGAAACAAATGTCTATTCCCCCCAGATTAGGCACTGATTGCAGACCAAAGAGGTAATTCCATCCAAATATAGATGGTGAACCAATGGGTGTAATAGGACTTTTAGTAACATGAGTGAGGAATTACCTGCAGTAGGGTTGGCAATTATCAGTGATTATATCACTGAAGAATGTATCTCCTTCTCTTTGGGCAATCTGTAAGTGTATATACTCAAGAAGGAGCATAACCTTATGAAACTCTCCTTCCATCAACAGCTAACTGCGTATAAGTCTTCAGGGAAGGATGCGGCTTTTTTAGTCCCTTCCCTTTTTCTTGATGGGATATTAGTGGATCCAGTCTTGTACAGTTTTTCTGCTAGAAATTATAGCTGGTGGGAATTGAGGACAACAATGTCCATGTCATGCCCAGAATATCCTGTTTTAAAACAGCCTATTCAGGTTGCTTGAGAGAATATAGTGATCATCAATTCGGTCTCAGCATTTGCAGGTAGTACCAAATTTAGAGTTAGAGTGTTAAGTTCTGTCTTATAACATTTAGCTAGAAATATTTTACTATTATTATATTAATACAAGTCTCAATACTTACCATAATAGATCATAACATTGACATGAAATAGTTTCAGAAATCTATGGAAGGACTGTGGTGATGGAAGCACAGAGGCCAAGGACTTGATCTTCTATAATAAGCAAGAAATTCATAGTAATCCTAAACTGATGCTATTTCTTAAGACAGATGATAGAAGAATTATTATATACACACACTCAGCAAAACAACTTTAGTCACCTGTGTCCTCTGCTTTAAGACACATCTCCAGGATCTCTGAGGTGGCACTGACCACAGAGAGATGCTCCCAATAATACTGCCCATTTAAATTCTGTGAAGTGCTTGCATAGAGACTTTTAAATTTCTATCCTCAAAACTGCTTTCATTACATACGTGTCATCTCTACTTCTAAAAGATGAAACAACCCTACGATGTGAGCAGTGGATTCAGAGAACTAAAAGAAATTATGGCTCTCTCATGTGTAATATAATATTTCTCTTCTAAGTATGATGGGCATGAATATTTTAAATGTTTGGTTAGAGATAGAAAGACAAGAAAAAATTAACTCATACTACTAATAACAAAATTATAGCAATTTTCAGAGTAACATTAATTCACTGGCAAATTGTACAGCATGCTTTCTGTATAACAAAGTTGCCTAAAAAGTGTTTCTCACAGGTCAAACTAAGTATAAGCAAAGACGTTAATATCAATTTCTTGAGTTGTCTATAGAATTTCTCAAATATATAAAATTCCAAAGCTGAGGGATGGTTTGAAGACAGCCAGTCATTTGTACAAAATTTTGATGGAATTCTATATGTAAAAAAATATTAGAAATATGATTTTCAGAAAATAGATTTTAAATATATCTACTACAGTGTGTGTGTGTGTGTGTGTGTGTGTGTGTGTGTGTGTATTGACTGAGACAGGATCTCATATGTCCTAGGTTGGCCTCATTATGTAGCTGGGAATGGCTTTCCACTTAATATCTTCCTTAGTAAAAACATGCTAACCACTGGATGCAGTGTTGGGAGTCAAACTCAGGCCTCATCCTTGTGAGACAAGGACCCAACTATAAATCAGCTGAAGTACACACACACACACACACACACACACACACATACATACATACACAGCTTCAAATATTATTTTCATTTCTTTTTATCCACTCCATGATCTCACTGTTCTTCCTTTAATACCTTTTATATTGTTAAATTGCTTTTGACAATACATCTGGATGTCCTTTAAAGAAATATATATGTGTGTACAGATTTTAGTATGTTTGTCCTATATTATATGTCTAATATTTACTTATAAGTGAGTATACACTATGTGTGTCTTTCTGCTTCTGGGATAGCTCACTCAGGTTGATCTTTTCAGATCCCACCATTTACCTGCAAATTTCATGATTTCCTTGTTTTTAATTGCTGAGTAGTGTTCCATTGTGTAAATATACCACAATTGCTGAGGGATATCTGAGTTGTTCCAGATTCTGGCTATTATAAATAGAGCTGCTACAAACATGGTTGAGCAAATGTCCTTGTTGTGTACTTGAGCATATTTTGGATATATACCTAGGATATTAGCACTATTCCTAATTGTCTGAGAAAGCGCCAGATTGATTTCCAAAATGATTGTACAAGTTTGCATTCCCTCCATCAATGGAGGAGTGTTCCCCTTTCTCCACATACTCTCTAGCATATATTGTCACTTGAGGAAGCTGGGCAAGAAGGAGGGCCCTGGGTAAGATGATTGCCACACACAGAGAGACAAATGGGACAGACACTGAAAGTGGGAGAAAACAGTGAACAGGACAGGAGCCTACTACAGAGAGCCTCTGAAAGACTCTACCCAGCAGGGTATCAGAGCAGATGCTGAGACTCATAGCCAAACTTCGGGCAGAGGGCAGGGAATCTTATGAAAGAAGGGGAAGATAGAAAGACCTGGAGGGGATAGGAGCTCCACAAGAATAGCAACAGAACCAAAATATATGGGTCCATGGGTCTTTTCTGAGACTGATACTCCAACCAAGGACCATGCATGGAGATAACCTAGAACCCCTGCAGAGATGTAGCCCATGGCAGCTCAGTCTCCTAGTGGGTACCCTAGTAAGGGGAACAGGGACCGTCTCTGACATGAACTCAGTGGCTGTCTCTTTGACCACCTCCCGCTAAGAGAGGAGCAGCCTTACCAGGCCACAGAGGAAGACTATGCAGCCAGTCCTGATAGACCTGAAAGGAAGATGGGGAGAAGGACTTCCTCTCTCAGTGGACTTGGAGAGGAGCATGGGAGGAGAAGAAGGAGGGAAAGTGGAATTGGGAGGGGACAAGGAGGGGGGCTACAGCTGGGATACAATGTGAATAAGCTATAGTTGATAAAAACATTAAAAAATATATGCCATACCACTTCTAGGCATATATCCAAGAGGCTCAAGTACACAAAAAGGACATTTGCTCAACCATGTTTGTAGCAGCTTTATTTGTAATAGCCAGAAGCTGGAAACTACCCAAATGCCCCTCAACTGAAGAATGGATGCAGAAATTGTGGTACATCTACACAATGGAATATTACTCAGCAATGAAAAATAAGGAAATCATGAAATTTGCAGGTAAATGGTGGGACCTGGAAAGGATCATCCTGAGTGAGTTGTCCCAGAAGCAAAAACACACACACGGTATATACTCACTCATATAGACATACAACATAGGTCAAAACCACTAAAATCTGTGCATCTAAAGAAACTAAGCAAGAGAGAGGACCCTAACTAAAACGCTCAATCCCCATCCTGAAAGGCAAAGAGGATGGACATCAGAAGAAGAAGAAAACAGGAAACAACCTAGGAACCTGCTACAGAGGGCCTCTGAAAGCCAGAAGAAGAAAACAGGAAAGAAACTAGGAACATACCACAGAGGGCCTCTGACTGCAGACTATCAAAGCAGATGCTGAGCCTGATGGCCAACTGTCGGGCAGAGTGAATGGAATTTTATGTAAGAAGTGGAAAATAGTAAGAGCTGGAGAGGACAGGGTCTCCACAAGGAGAGCAACAGAACAAGAAAATCTGAACACAGGGAACTTCCCAGAGACTCATACTCCAACCAAGGACTATTCATGGAGATAACCTAGAACCCCTACACAGATGTAGCCCATGGCAGTTCAGTGTCCAAGTGGGTTACATAGTAATGGGAAGATGGACTGCCTCTGACATAATCTGATTGGCCTGCTCTTTGATCACCTCCCCCTGAGGGGGGAGCAGCCTTACCAGGCCACAGTAGAGGACAATGCAGCCACTTTTGATGAGAACTGATAGACTAAGATCAGAAAGGAGAAGAGAACCTCCCCTATCACTGGACTTGGGGAGTGGCATGCATGCAGAAAGGGGAGGGAGGGTGGGATCGGGAGGGGAGGAGGGAGGGGCTTATAGGGGGATACAAAATGAATAAAATGTAATTAATAAAAAAATGTAAAAAAAGAAATATATTTATTGGTTGATCTTTTGTTCAGTAGAGATGCATTTGTAGTGTTAGAATTTGCTAGCATGGAAGAAATAGAGTTGCAGTGTTCTATATCTATAACAAATTAAAGAAAACCTGGGGCTGTTTGTAGGAAGGACAGAGCTTCATCGAACCCAGCTTTTTTGAAGGGCATGAGAGTCCACTAATAATTGTGGCCATGAGTTATATTTTTACAAGGCAAAATCTGAAAAGTTTAATTTAGATCTATTGCCATAACATCACAATTAAAAATATTCTAGGACATACTGTCTCAGTAAAACCCCATTATTAATAATAAGTGTTTTAATTTGTATATACAAGAAATAAAAGCTTCACTTGGCATTTTGTCTTGAAAGTATGGTTTGTACTGTACATAAGGAATTTTGAAAAAAGTGGACGTTCTTTGGTTTTGACATATCATTTTTAGGTATAATGAACAGGCTGATAGACAGCAGCACAGTCATTGTTCAAGGATTTAGAATTTCCTGGGGTTTAGTAACAGGAGAGATTTGAGAATTCCACTCCTCGCCTCAGTGCAGCTGTGGGAGAAACTCACTCAGAGATTAGCACTGCTGTGGCCTTGAGAGGAGCATCTCTTTACCATGCATAGAGACATTGCAGACCCATGACCGAGCAGATGCTGAGAATGGTGCCAGCTGATGCTCAGCCCTAGGTGGGAAGTCTGCGCCACGCCCTCCATGGCTCAGGGAACACTGTGAAGGAGTGGACAGTGTGTGGCAGTGCGGAAGTGTTGTAGAAAGCTGCCTTCATGCCATCGCATTCTTGACAAGACCTGTACAAGACCTATCAGCATTATGTCATAGGAGGAGGGAGGGCTTACGAGACCCTGCCCCTCCCTAAAGATAGGCAGTGATCTACTTCTACTTATCTCTATCTACCTACCTATCTATCTATCTATCTATCTATCTATCTATCTATCTATCTATCTATCTATCTATCTATCTAT
>NW_026585686.1:3258308-3327709 GCF_907164565.1 Psammomys obesus | reverse complement strand
TATCTATCTATCTATCTATCTATCTATCTATCTATCTATCTATCTATTTTGGTGTAGCCACTGTTTAATTGCCTGTATATCTGTCAGCAACCCCTCAACTGTGTCCCTAGGAGGAACCCTATTTGAACTGTTTGGGTCACCAAAGAATAAATTCATTAAAAAGTCCTGAAAGTAGAAGGAATGCTAGTTGGGAAGAGAAGTAAGAACGGTGGGAGGGGGACAAGAGAGGGCCAAGGTGTTAATATGATCAAGATACATTGTATACATGTATTAATTCACCACAATAAAGCCCATTCTTATCTATTATTAATATATATTAGGCTTTCACGGATGAGGAAAATGCATTTGCTGAGGGAGCTAAGAGAATAAAAGCATTACGTTGCTGAAGAAAAAAAAGAAATAAATAGCAAAAACAGTGTTTTTTTTTTAAAAAAAATTACAATTTACCCTTAAAGATATAAGGTAACTTGGAAAGTGTGTGTTGAGCCTCTCTGGTGGGAAAGCGGCAGGTGAGCCTGGGGTGTGGCAGGTAAGAGTGACTTCAGGTGACATCTGTTGAAACACAAAGTGAAATGCACGAAGAGCTGGACTTTGTTCTACTGTCATGAAATGCCCTGGTAGGACCTCAGATGGAATAATAATGTGCACTGTTGGTGTAGGAGGTGGGAACAAGTGGAGTGAAGGGAGGGAGAGTCAGCACAGCGAGAAGGGGGCAGCTGTAGTCCCAGGAGTAAATAAAGGTTTGCATTGAGTGAGTGGCATAAGGTAATGAAAATAAGAAATATTTCAGGCTGAGGAGGTGGCTCAGCATTTAGGAGCACGGGCTGCTATTCCTGAGGACCCAGGTCTGATTCACAGCACCTGCAACTGTTCATAATTCCAGCTTCAGGACAGCCCATTCCCTCACACGGAAATGGATGCAGGCAAAGTCAGGTACATAAAATTAAATTAAATTTTTGAAAATAAATATTTCATAATGCACAGAACTGGACATTGATTGGAGATAGAGAATTTGTAGAGAAGAGATAGAATTCAAGCTTTGATTGTACCAGGAAGAATTCTAGATGTAAAGGAACTGTGAGTTAAAGTTTAGATATTAATTATTAGGGACAATTTATAAATAAATATGTCCTGAAATACCTGTAAAGCCATGCAATTAGGTCATAAGCTGGAATGCGGCCAAGGAAATAGTTCGTAAACCAAAAGACACTTTGCCAATGCTCTTTTGTCAAATTTTGGATGCTCTCGCTATGAATTCTGGCAATAAGTGTTCATATTTACAGTGTGTGCTTAGATATACAAGCACATAGTTAATTGTGGATTTATTGGGACAGTTTATATACATTGTGTTTAAGTAGTTTTCAATATGGCATATAATTTAAACATAGTAATATGTTTATATTACTATACACTTTGCCTACTTGATGGCATCATTTGCTACTCCTAATTAGAATTCATAACAAGGAAAGAATTTTTTCTCTTCCTCAGAGAGATTCCAGAATCATCTCGTGTGATTGTTCCTTGTGTTAGACTACCATTTTATTAGCTTTGGAATTAAAAAATGGTGACGTTACTCTCTGACACTGCTCTGAGTTTTTCAGCTGTTACAGTCTGATGATGTTCTGGTGACTAGATTGACAATGAAGAAAGATTAACATTAAGGTGGTATCTTTTAACTCCCAAAACATTCTGGATATTTTTTTTTAGCAAAAATATTTACATTTTTAAATGTCAGATGCAGAGCTGTTTGAAATCATCTCAGCATTACAAATATGGCTGATCAGTAATCAATCAGGTCAATAAAACTGAGTGAGTTTGTTTCCTTGCTGTTTATTTTAACTAAATCCCTAATAAGCCTCATCTGCTAATTGGACTTAGCATTTCTGTTGATAAATGAGAAGTGTTTGGCTGCTACAGGGGGTAGCAAGATCTACCTGGGGGATAAACAGCTTCATCTGTTACCCTGTCCTGCTCCAGCTTGGCTCTTGCTAAGTACAGCCACCCTGGAATCAGAATCATTAAATCCCTCCCTTCCTCCCTCCCTTCCTCCCTCCCTTCCTCCCTTCTTCCCTACCCTTTCTCCCTCCCTCCTCTCTCTTTCCCTCCTTCCCACCCATTCTCTCTCTCTCCTTTTCTCTTCCTCGTCTCTCTCTCTCTCTCTCTTTCTCACGCTCTCTCTCTCTCTGTGTCTCACCCATGTATATGTGAATGCAAAGCAATGCTCCTCATGAGAAAAGAACAACCAACTGCTAGTGCTGAGTACTGAGTCTTTGGTTTTTTGTTTGTTTTAGTTTAGAATTTTGTAATGTTTTTATAACCATTTTATAATTAATGTAATTATTTCTTTGGCATTTCCTACCTGTGAAATTTATACTGACAAGCATTACAATTATTAGATGAACTCTAATTATTTTCATGATTTTTTTTTGAAGAGGCTAAGTCTTGATTTGGCTGGACTTCGAAAAGAAAAAGAAGATTTGTTAAAGAAATTGGAGTCTTCATCTGACATCATGAATATGGGAGAAGAAGTTTCTAGAGTAATGGCCCCACAGTTACAAGTTACCACACTGGGTCCTTCAAGGAGCATAGATTTGGAAATGAAGCAATTGCAGTGTAAACTAAAGGTGAATACACAGTATGTTACGTACAAAATTATCTAATAAATCACTGCATCCTTATAGACATATAATTGATTCTAATTTAGTTCAATAAAGGTCACCAAAATAAAATATTCCAAAATTATGAATACCCTATCTGGCTTAGTCATTCAAATGTTACAGCTCTCTTCTTTTACCCTTGTTTCTATTTGACTTTCTTCTTTCATAGACTAATAAGCACCATGAAATCCTACCTTAGGAGCTAATGGAAAGTAGCCTCTACCCTCTTTTCTAACATCCAACTCCTGGTGCTTTCTGTACCTTGCTTCACAGGAACAGAATCCTTTCAAACATACTGTATAACTCAGTAAGAGTTCTTTTTCTCTACACACTTGCTACTGGTTTACCTTAGTTGTTGGTTGGAGATCAGGATGCAAAGAAGAAAGGTGTGGAAATGGGGAGAAAGAAAAAACAATGATGGATTATTTTGATTGTCTGCAGCAACTTAAACCTGGGAGTGAGACTACTAGAATTTTGTTGTTGTTGTTGTTGTTAATAAAAAATTGTATTTAACTCCAGATGACTTGTCAATAACTTAAAAGTGAGGCTCATCTTAGTTGAAATAGAATTGTGAGAAACAAGATCCACGTGTTTTAAACAGTAAGTTTATTTTTCTGTCTTAAAACAAACATTATTTTTCACATACTTATCTTCTTCAATGAGGACTGCAGGCTGGAAGCTGACAGCAGTGGATACATAACCGTTGCTGCGATGGCATCGCTAGAAGTGGAAAGTCTAACTGCGGATGCACTGAGTACTTTACAATTTGGATAGCTGACTGGAACCAAGGCAGTAGGGTAGCAAATTATCAAGTCGATGCATAGCTGTTCTCAGTCCAGAGTATGATGTTTTGAGTAGAGTTCCAAATAGAATATAATAGGGTAAAATGTAAGGCAACCATTGCTTCAATTACCTCATTTGTAATAGTCAGAAAACTGGCATTAATTGAGCTGGTTTTTAGGTAGAACCTTGAGGCAGTTTTTACATGCAGAGCATACATACTAGAGATGTAAAGAAAAATTGTACACATTTTGGAGCATGTGCATTCTCTTGAAATACGTTTTTGTCCCAGGAAGTATAAATACCATTTATGAATTTTGTATTTCAGTGTTTATATTTTATGTACCTGAGGATGAGGCAATTGTGCTTATCTTTAATCTGATGCTGAATAGATACTGAGTTACAGTTCTTTGATATAGTTTAAGTATTCATGATCCTAATTTAACATTTCACCAAGATCAAATAGAATGGTAGAGTCAGTATCATCTAACTTCTAAATATTTGTAGTTGTAATAGCTTTAAGTTGTTATATTTGATTAATTTTATTTTGCTTACTCTAAATGTTCCAACTATTAAAATTTTGAAATGTGGACTAACATAATGTGTCTGTGTAAATATCCCACGAGGTAAGATATTTATATTATAATGTTTACTTGTGTATAAATATCTGTCTAGTTTCAGAGGGAAAGTGAGACAGACAGATGAGGTATTAGGAGGCGTCAAGCAGTTGGGTTGTCCATGTAGATGGTGGAATCTTTGGACATTGAGCTGACCTTGCAGAGAACAAAAGGATAATGTTTGCTTTCATTGTGTTTCATATTTTAGTACCGAAAATTTTCTGGAAGAATTTAAGTACATAATACTCTGTGCTAATCAAAATTTGTTTCAATATTATTTCAAATTGGTTTGCTAAGACTGCTATAAGAAAATCCCACTGACTGGCTGGCTTAAAACATTTGTTTTCAGCTGGACTTCATGGTGCATGACTTTAATCCCAGCATTCTGGAGGTAGAGGCAGGTGGATCTCTGTGAATTTGAAGCCAGCCTGGTATACATAGTGAGTCCTAGTCAGAGCTACATAATGACACACCCTGTTTCAAAACAAACAAACAAACAGCAAAAACAACAACAAACATTAGTTTTCTTAAAGGTGCACAGGCTGGAAAGGCAAGATCAAAGTGTTAAGTTTTTTTCTACCCTCTTCCAAGGCTTTTCTTTTTATCATGTAGAGAGCAGCCTTCTTCCTTTATTTCCATGTAGTCCTTCAAAGATCCTTGTGTCTTATTTTACAGACACCCATTACTTTATATTAGGGCCTACTAGAGACCTCATTTTCCCTGTTACCTTTTTAAAGAAATATCTTCAAACACAGCACATTCTGAAGTATGAAGTCTACATGAGGTCTATGGCATGTAATTTTAGGAAGACACAGTTTAACTCATCAGATATAAGACTGCTAACGGTGATTAACTGGGAAGTAAGTCATTTCTAGTTGATATTTAGGCACGTTGTTTAGATGCTTATCTAGTAAAGGTCTACAAACATCTTTTACCTCTTACTGGTCTTTTCTGTGAATTTCTTATGTACTTTTCAGGAACTGGTTCATTCAGTCTTTGCAGAGCTTGTTTATATTTTCTGTCTTCTTTTGTCCCATTAAACATGTTTCCTCAAGGTAATCTACAGAGGTCAATATTAATAGCTAAAATAACTGAAGTTCTAGTAAATGATTCTACATTAACCACAAGGTACGGATTCAGCACTTTTAGCTATGTAAACTATAGCTGTAAGTCTCAAAACAGATGGAGTCAGACAACTATCTTAAAATCTACTGAACACATTCCTTTGAAAACAATATGAGACTTTGCATGCCGCCTTTTGCTTTTCATTTTAAACAGTACTAAGTTCATTTGTTTTAATTCTCAACATAAAATGCTTCAAGAGCACCAAGTTTGCAGTGTGTGTATTAAAGGACAGGATTATGTTTTAGGCATCAATATTAAGATCAGCAATAAATTAAAAGGTTGGCAGACACTAAAACTGTGTTCTGTTCTGTTCGTATTTGTTTGAAACTTTCTGAACTTAAATGATGCATTAATATCTTATGAATAATATCTTATGAATGGGAAAGCTAAAATGCCAAAGTGATTAAGTGATGCTTCACATTATATCTTTAACTGGAACTTGAATCAAGATGCAAGTTAGCTGTCTTGATGCTGTGGTTTTGTGATTCCTAGGTGGGATGAACAACCTCAAAGAACAGGTGCTTTGACAATACAATAATTATGTGCAAATCCTTAAGTAATAATAACTACTTTTAGTAAGTTCAAGCAAAGACGAATTTAGTATTAATAAGATTTTGTTGTCAGCTAATAGTCTCAAACATATGATCATCAAATAGCATTGACCAACTGTCTATTATTTCTTCTTGCTGCTCACTTCTGGGTTCCTTTTTATGTCTGCATCCTTGAGATTTGTCTGCCAGGCTGGTAGATGCAGCACCTGAGTCTGGCAGGTGCTAGGCTGGCTCTCACTGCAGCACCTTGGTTCCATTCACATGGCCTTGAAACTGTCTTCCAGCAGGGTGATCCTAGGGCAGCAATCCAAGAGGGCAAAGGCCTAGGCCCAGAGCTTTGAGGGCCCAGATTTAAGTTCACACAGTGTCATTTCAGCGATGTTCCTTTGGTGAAAGCAGATCACAGATGAGACCAGTTTCAGAGAATTGGTAAATGGCTGTTACGCTTTCTAGGGGGAGCAGCAAGTTATCTGTGGTCGTATTTAATCTATTACAGCTTATGAGTAAATCTGTCGTTAATTTTAAGTGCTCTAACTCAGCCATTAAGATTGCACATTTACATTTTACTCAGACAGTTCATATTTCCCATTAAGATATTTGAGTCCTGTATTGTTGTCCATATTCCTCAATAGTATGGAAATCTATATAATAATTTTACTATAAATGTGTCATCTAATTTGTAAAATATAAAATATTAAAATTATATTTTAGTCATTATTACATAATTAAAATAAATGTTAATTTTTCTCAAAGCAATGTCTTTGTTTTATATCTAGAAAGATAAATTGAAATATGTTTACTTTAATCCAGAATGCAACTAATGAACTCACTAAACAATCATCAAATGTGAAGTCTCTGAAACTGGAACTCCTAGCAAAAGAAGACCACATAAAGGAGATGCATGAAAAGTAGGATTTCATATTTCTATCTGTTGTATTTGGTGCCACCTAGTGGTCGTCAGTTCTCCTCGCCATTCCACTCAAAAAACAAAACAAAACAAAACAAAAAACAGTGTTTATCTCTAACAATGGAATTTTACTTTTTTAAGATCATGTTTAAGCCAACATAAGATGGAATTTATGTAACTGATGACAATCAGGTTGCTGTTTTTAATTAGAGTAAAATATTTAAAACTAGATTTCCCTATTTAGCATAATTTGAATAAATACAAATTAATGACATTAAGACTAAACAAAAGCCTACAATTCTAAGGCTAAGAGAATATATTGATTAGCACACGAATAGGGTTAATTCCTAAGTTTATAAAGCCAAGGTAAAAATATAAAACTTCTGTTTGCTCATAAAATTGCTAAAGGTTCTTTTGTATATATTATTTTTTAAAAAGTTTAAATACCCTATCACTTTTGAGCAAATGTGGTTCTCTTTCCATTTTATAACGTTCTTAAAGCTCTTATGTAATGATATGCTTAAATAGCACATCATTGATAACCTTCTTTTATGCCCCCCTGTATGCACTATTCTGAGTGAAGCCGACCTAACATTTAAAGAATAAGATTTGGACAGAGGATTGCTAGCTGAGTGTGGTGGCTTGCACCTGTAACTCCAGCGTAAGGGTGTCTGAAGCAGGAGGATTGCCAGGAAGCCGAGAGCTGCCTGGGCCATGTAGTGAGCTCCACACCAGCCTGGGCTACAGTGTGAAACCCTTTCTCCAAAACCCCCCAAAGAAAAATAATTCTTATTTTCACCCAAAAATGCCTGAAAATATATAAATTAAGGGCAGTGTTGCTTAGTGATTAATGTTGAGGAGTCTAGGAAAACTCTTGGCTCCTGCCTCCTCTATCTAATTGCTCTGTACTTCAGTCTAACAGTCTTAGTTTATGAAGCTCTTCTGAGGAATAAGTAAACCAGTACATAAAGAATTTGAAATAGCTGTGTATATCAAGGGTCTGGTGTATAAGCCGTGGTTACATTTATCGTAGTGTAGCCATAGTTACAACATCAGGAGTAGATGCCACTGAAGAGACCATTTTATAATATTCACTATCTTAAGCTAAACTGATGGGTGAATTCAATCTCAGCTGGTTGAATTAAAATTAATGTGCCTAATTTTAGTTTTAGTTAATTTAGTTAATTTTAGTTTTAATTAATTTTAATTTCTTTGCATCTCAACTCATTGAATTAAAGTTAGTGTTACTAATTTTAGTTTTTTGCATATTATAAGATTTTTACCTTTTTAACCAAATCGCAGTATTGTTTCTTCTTAACAATGTTAGGATTTTGATTGTCACTAAATATCACTTCAATATACCTAAGCTGTGCAAAATATAACTTAAATATAATCTAAGTTTTCATAATTCTATACATTATAATGATCTTTTTAGTTAATATTTTTTTTGCTGTGATGCAAATATGTAATAATAACAAAGTCACAACGAGATTATAGATCTTACTGAAGCATATGGCACTTAGATGCTATTTCAGTGCAATATATTTTACTAACATGATGGCATTGATGTCAGCTTTTCAAAACTAACAGTGGGCATGAGCATGGATACAGTATATCAAGATATTTTCTGCTCCTTTTAAAATCTTCTCCCCTGAAGGATGTCTCGAATGGAGAGAGATGTAACCATGAAAAGACACCTGATCGAGGACTTGAAATATCGACAGAAAGTAAATTCAGAAAGTAATGAGAATTTTAATGAATTGTTAGAAAGTCTTGAAAACAAGGTACCTTTTTTGTGTTCACTGATAAATTAAATTCTGTTCTATTCATTTTTTTTTTAGTATCTGTTTTGTTCCAAGTGCTAACACAACAGTACTTGCTTTTTTTTATTTTTTTAACTTTTTAAAATTTTTTTATTAATTACACTTTATTCATTTTGTATCCCCCATAAGCCCCTCCCTCCTCCCCTGCCGATCCCAACCTCCCTCCCATTTCTGCATGCATGACCCTCCCCAAGTCCACTGATAGGGGAGGTTCTCCTCTCCTTTCTGGTCTTAGTCTATCAGATCACATCAGGAATGGCTGCATTGTCTTCTTCTGTGGCCTGGTAAGGCTGCTCCCCCTTCAGGGGGAAGTGATCAATGAGCAGGCCAATCAGATTATGTCAGAGGCAGTCCCTCTTCCCATTACTATGTAACCCACTTGGACACCGAACTGCCATGGGCTACATCTGTGCAGGGGTTCTACGTTATCTCCATGGATAGTCCTTGGTTGGAGTATGAGTCTCTGGGAAGTTCCCTGTGTCTATTCATTTTTATCATTAATCTTCAGTATTAAGCATCTATGCAAAATACTTGCACGGTATGTATTGATAGTTATAACCTTATGCCATTTTTTTTTTTGTTTCTGAGCTCAAGACTCCAAAATTCTACATGTAACATACCCAGAACCTCTGCCTGGCTATGTGGTGTCATGAAGGAAATGTTTAATTTTTAAAGTATCTAGTGCTTCTGGTGTACACATGATGTCCTTATTTATGATTTAATATTATTTAAGCCTATAGTTTATAAGGGCAGTACCAATGTTATTTAAATTTTTTAAATGATTTAACTTTAAAAATTCATATTGGTGTTTTTCCTGTATGTAAGTTTGCACCACATATATGACTGGTGGCCGTGGAGGTCAGAAGAGGGCTTCAGATCTCCTGCAATTGAAGTTTATAGAAGCCTTTGAGCTGCCATATGGACATGGGAATTGAACCTGTGCCCTCTGCAAGAGCCACAAGTGCTTTTAACCACAGAGCCTTCTTCTTCAGCCCCTTTCCTTTTACTTTCACTTCAATCTATTCAGATATAACTCAGAATTGCTTGGTTAAGTAATTATTTTAGTGGCATTAAGCTTAAAATGGAAAAAAGCTTCTTCCATTATTCTTTGAGCTATATGAAGAATGTTATTATTATTCTATTATATATAACATTTTGTGACATTTTAATTTAGTTATTGACTTAATTTCTAGCTTCTTCGTAGTATGAATACTATAAGTAAACTATTTGAATTTGATAAGGTTGATGAGACAGTGAATGCAATTAGACTAGTTTCTGATGAAACAATATAGCATACTACTTTAATGTGTTTACTATAGTAATTACCTTTATGCTTTTATTGCAGGTGAAAGCTTTAACTGAAGAATGTTCCAACAAGAAGGTATCGATTGATTCACTAAAGCAAAGACTTAATGTTGCGGTGAAAGAAAAGTCACAGTATGAACAGATGTATCAGAAAACTAAAGAGGAGTTAGAAAAAAAGGTATGCTTCTGAACATCCAAATCTAGATTTGAATACAAGGATGCCATTCTAATTTCTAGTGCTGCCGTCTTTTACTTTCTAAATGAAAAGGAACTCTGTAATGACTCCACACTAACAGTAAAGAATACTGTATCATTATCACTAAGACTATTTTACATTAATGATTGTATTATATTAGCAAAATAAAGAAAAGCAAGGATTAACTATACCCAAATAAAAGTACTTCACCTATATACAATAATGAAATACTTTCCTTGTCTAATTTTCATAACTCACTTTCCCAATAGGTTTATGAAATACTTTTTTCTTTTGTGAATATCAACCCTTTTGCAGGATCTCAAACTGAATTTCCTGATATCAAAAATAAATGACACAGAAGCAGCTTTGGCGAAGATTGAGGCAGCAGCATCTGAGCAGCTCCAAGGCTTAGCCCTGCAGAGTGAACAGGTCCTGGAAGGTGCACAGAAGAAACTGCTGTTAGCCAATGAAAAAATAGAGGAGTTCACCATCTTTGTGAAGGTCTGAGTCATTGATGGCTTACTCACTTGCACTTTACTTCAGGCAGAAGCGTTGTCCTTCTTCTGAGGATTTGAGAAAACAAATCCCTTGCTTAGGTTGTTGCTGATGTTATTGTTTAGAGGTGGTCTCACTGTGCATAGCTCAGCTGGCCTCAGACTGTTGGTTTTCCTGCCTCTAGTCCTCAAAAGGATTGTAGGTATGTTCCGGGCTTTCTTCTTCCTTTGCTAATCCACCAAAACCTTTCCTTCTACCCTGGGGGGGCACAGCGTTCAAAATTTCTCTGTAACAGATTTTATGGCTTGAGTTTTAAATTATCCACTGTACTGTTAACATTTCTTTCTTAACATTAGTTTAGTAATGAAATGGTAGTAGTACAGTAATCAAGATAGATTCGAAAGGAATTAAGTCATTTCTATTCTGTTTTAAAACTCAACCAAGCAAGGACAAAGATACTCCTGTGTTCAGTTAAGCTAAGGTACCTGAATTCAGTATAGCCAGAGAAGTAGCAAATGACTAAGGATAACATAAAGGCAGCTGAATTGCTTGCATGTAAGTGATGGCTCAGTTGCATTATTTAGATGCAACCCCAGAAAGATTTGGGAATTGGCTACGAACAGAACCTGCTAAGCTGTGATTGCTGGAGGAGGGGACTAAACAATTGGCACTCTTCCCCCCTTATCTGCAGCTGTGGAGGAGAGGCTCTGGGTTCAGAAGCAGCAGCCAGTGAGGACAGAGACCTTGTGATGGTTCTGCTCCATTTTATCCCCCACAAAGTGTTCATAATGCCATTCAGTGCCTTTTATTCTTTGTCATGTAGTTATTAAACAAAACTCTTGCTGTTACTAGACCATAGTAATTTCCTTAATAGTGGGAACAATATTTTATTAATCTTTCTATCCACAGCATGTACCATAGCGCCTTGGAAAGAATAGGCATGCAATAATGATCACTAATTAAATTAAATTTGCATTGGAAATGTGAAACCTTAATGGTAGTCCTCTTGACCTTCAATGTTGAATCTAAAACAGTTTTCAGTAGGAAAGAAAGCGTGTTCTTTTCCCTACTGTCCCCAACCACATTTCCCTCTGCACTTGGTGAGCATGGTCCTCTTCCTGCACATGGCATGCAAGCTGGCATTTGAGAATGTAGAAACAGGGTTGAGGGAAGATAAGGCAGTAGATGTGCGTTTTCCACTTACAAAATACTTATAAAATGAAAATTTAAATGCCATCCTTTAAAGTTATTATCACCATTCACTGCTTTCTTTTCTATGACTGGCCATAATATGAAACACCAGCTTACACGTCCTAAGTGGGCTGGAGAGATGCGACAGCGGTTAAGAGCATCTGCTGCCTTTGCAGCAGATTCAAGTTCTGTTCCCAGCAACCCCACCTGTAACTGCAGCTCCAGGGGATCTGACACCTTCTGGCTTCTGCAGCCAATTGCACATACATGATACACACACAGACAAATGCACACACATGAATAGAAATAAGTCTAAAATGTGTTAAACTTTAAAATATATTATTGTGCATGTATATCATCTTAATGGTCTCAAATCAACTGAAGCATGCTTTTTCTCTCTAGACAGGTCAGGAGTTTGTCCATGTTTGAAACCTTCAGTAAATAAGGCACTCTGCTGTGTGTTTCTGGAACGTCTTTTGGGTTAGATCTTATTTACAAACAGCAAATTCCTGGCCTTGTAGTTTAAATACATGCTGGCAAATAACTGGGTTTTAGCTATGATGTTATATTGTTCACTTCCCACAAAATAGGAGCCCAAAGCATTTTCAGCAATGCTCCAAGGAAATGCCTGCCTTTGTTTCATTAAAAATCATGGGTCCCTAGGAAGTTTCTCATTTAAAAGTACCTACAAAAATGAATGAAAGAAACATTTGACCTCTTTTACTAAAGTTTCAAATTGTATAAAGTAAAGCCAATAATGCCTGCCTTAGAAGATCATGAATGGTTAAAATGATTAATTTCAGTGCATATAATTTGCAATTCCTGACTTAAAATTCCATTTCCTTTCTGCTTACTGAAGCCTCACCATTTACTTTATAATGAATAATCTCTGAATATTGTTGCTGCTTGACCTATGTAGGAACATTTTTATTGTGACTTTGTTTTCTTCTTTTCTTTTCAGATTTGAGTTTCATTTGTTGTACTTTTAGACAGGATTTAAAATATGAAATGTGCACTTCTGAGAGTTATTATTATCAATCATTATTTTTAGGAAATATATTTTGAATATTGTCTTTTCAAAGAAAAAATGGTAAATGAAACCCAGGAAAGTTTACAATAAGAAACCTAATTTTATGACTAGGTAATTTGATTTTAATGCACTTGGTATAGTTTTGTGACCATATTAAAATAATTTGTATGCTTCTCCACACAGAATAGGTTAGTAAAAATTAACCTAAAAGGCATAGTTTTTACTTATGTATATGAGTCTCTGAAGCTTGAGTTATTCAATGGTGACATATTGATCCTTGAAGATAACATACTGATCTTTTATACCAACCAAGAATTGTATAAAGTATAAATAATTAAAAATGAATTTGAGATTGTTACAGTTTCATGGATTTTCAATTTGAATAACATTTTAAAGGGTATAATATAAGCTAGGCATATTGGCATATGCCTTTAATCCTAGCACTCAGGAAGTACGGGAAGGAGGAGCTTTGTGAGTAGGAGATCAGTTTGGTATACATGGGGGATTCCAGGCCAGCTTAGGCTACATAATAAGAACTTGTCTCAAAAGAATGTGTAATATAGCTACAGGTTTAGTATTATTTCAGAATTTTTATACTTTGTTTAAAACTCACAACAATCTGTAAATCTAGTTGCAAGGGATCTGAAACCATCTTCTGGTCTCTAAGAGCACCAGGCACACCTGTGGTACACAAGACACACATGCAGGAAGTTATAGAAATGTCACCTTGTTTTTAACAATTGAACATATATGACAGAAACATAATCATATGACATTTAAAACATAAAAATTTCCAATGGAGATTTGACATTTGTTGTGATTTTATTTTATGCTGATGTGTGCTTAATACTAACATCATATCTCCTTTTAAGTTTTCTTAATCAAAGACTACAAGCAGCCAAAGGCAGAAATACTGGTCAGGACTGGGAAGTTGGGTCTTAAGGGGATCAGCCTCTTCTCTTCTTTACACAGGTTACCTAGGACTGGGCAGAGGTGCTCGGGGGCAGCAGCTCAGGCAACATCCATCTGCAGCTTCCAGGGCCCTGCTGTGTTATTTGTGTTACATCTAAATTTCTATCTTTTTAACAGTTTTAGACCTTTTGTAACTGAATGTTATCCTACTTTTGGAATCTGCTCTTCCTCACTATTCTTTAACTCTCATTCATATTGAGCTGGCCTCTATCTTTTCTCAAGGTCTGCTTCCCACCAAAAGGTACTCCTGTCTTTGTACTCACTTCCAGGGTTAGCTTAGGGCCTTTTATATGGATCTTTACTATACCTTGTAGCCAAGGAGACAGAATTAAACTCTGCGCCACTACCTCTGCGACCTCAGGCGACTGAATGAATCCTCTGTAGCTCAGTTTCCCTCTGCATAAGATGATTATAATAATAGAGCTTATCTATGGTTAGGGTTTGAGTAAATTATCATAGCTAAAGATTAGAATGGTGCCTACAGAACTGCTCTGTAAGTATCACTATTATTATTGGTAACAGTGCTAAGTAAAAGGATAGTTATCTCGTGATCAGTGAGTGTGTGTACAATTCAAGTGTAATTGTAAACTTTTTCACTGTTTCGAATACATTATATAGCCAACTTGGAGCAGGAACATTATCAGTTTTTGTTGTTGTTATAAAACTGTCATCCAGTAAGGCTCATTATATTCTTGAGGAACTGATAAGACAGACAGACACATACATGCACATATACACAGTGTACATGGTACTATGATTGTAGCTACTTTTCAGATTAAAACTGTAAAGGCAAAAGCTATTCATAACTATACATAGTTCTCACATGGATCATAATAATCACAGTGCATTCTGCAAAGAACTTGTTAGATATCATGTATCCTAAACTACTTAATAAATATTATCGGCAGTTTTCATAGTACTAATGTCTGTTCTGGTCCTGTTGTGGAAAATATGTCCCCTTTAGTCTTTTCATTTATCTGTAGGGCCCAACGAGATTATGGGAAAGGTGGAGTGGCCATCTGCTCTAGATCTAGTCTTGAATATGGAATCTGGCCCCGGGGTGAAATCAAGTGCTTTGAGCATCTGGGCTGGATATATGTGGCAGAGCTGAGGCCTTGAATTCTCCTAATAACTGGATAAAACATACTAGGGAATTTTCCAGACGTATTTGCTCAGTTTGCGTCAGCCCTTATATATAGGCTTGTTAATATGTTTGTATGTAAGAGTCATATGCCAACCACCATTTTCCCAATTTTTTGTTGTTATTGTTAACCAAAAAATATGTGCCATCTAAACAATACTATTTATTTGAAACACATGCATGCTTTCATTATCAATATGTATTTTTATTTGGTAAGATTTAGTTATATATTTGGGGATTATATATGTCTTTCTTCTTTACTGTAGGCATTTGTTGAACAACCCAATTTTATTCTTACATTTGCAATGAATTAATATTTAGGTACTGATCTATTCTCTTAATTATGAGCTTTAAACACTTCTGTATTATAAATGAACTTGAATTCACACTTAATCAGAACTCTTAGGAGGAAAAGTTCCTTATAAGAACATACTAACTTAACTGGCGAACTTTAAACTACATAAATTGCACCTTAGGAAAGGTGTTTAGATGCCGTTGAGGTATAGGTACACTTCTGAATTTCCCCTCAACTCAGCAGCACCTTGGAACTCTTCTTGAGAAAAGGGCTGTTACATGACCCAGTCTCTCTACCTTGGACTTCCAGAACTAGGAGTTCAATCCTTTTCATAATTTCTCAAAAAGCTGTTAAAATGCATTATTTCTCCAGGAAACCATGCTAATGATGGTAATTTCGGAGTTTCTAAGTGGCCTACCTGCCTACGCATTTGAGTATTAATGAAGAGAGTGTATTGAATTCATCATTATGGTGAAACTCAAGGTCAAGTGTTGTTAGCACAACCCAAGGCTCACACATAAAGATCACAAAATTTTAAGAAAATAAAGTTGGAAAACTAGATCTAATAAGAATGCAATATAACAGTTTGCAGTTTTCTGAGTACTACTGCTGCTGGTTACAGTAAATCATCAGAGTAGCTGTAAGTTGACACGTCCATCCAAGAAAATATTCTCATTTTGAAAATGTCTTCTGATATTGGGACAATTGGTGATCATTGTAAAGGAAAAGGGGGTTATTTCAATTGCTGAGTATTGGTAATTAACAAAGAAAATAGGAAAGTGGTCCCTCCTTGAATTTCTAACAACATGTTCAGCAAACCTCGAAAGAAGTGTGGAAATACGAAAAGAAGTTGATGAGACCATAGTATTTTTAATCTATAGTATACTCGAAAATCAGTAATTCAGAATAGAGAAAACATAAGGACACTTACCATCTACCATGAATATAATATAATAATGATTTGACAAAAATAGTGGTCAAAATGTGTCTACTTAAAAATTTTCAAACTCTAGATGATTTAAGACCAAGGTCAACCTAAAACTTGAGTTTCTAAGATGGTTTCAAACAAGACAGTGAGAATACCAAAATTAACTTTCAATGTAAGATGCTAGAAAAAGAAGTCAAAGGAAATGGAATTAGGGCATAATATTACTTTTCTTGTTGCTTCAACAAAATACCTGACAGAAACAACTTAAGGAGAGGACGGAAGGGCTTACTTTACCTTACAGGTTGTGAGTGGTTCCACTTTCAGTGTTTTGAAACCTCCATCCTGGTTTCCATAGTAGCTGTTCAAGTTTACATCCCTGTATTTCCCATATCCTACTAACAATTTTGAAAGCCATTTTGATTGGAATCTCATAGATGTTTTAATTTGCATTTCCCTCCCAGCTAAGGATGAATGGACATTTTTTTTTCACATATTTATCTTGGTAGTTTGTATTTCTTTTGAGAATTGTCTATTTGGTGCATTAGCTCATTTACTGGTTGGCTGATTAGTTGTTTTTTGTGTTGTTGAATTTGTTTTGTTTCCTTATCTTTGAGTATAAGGGCAAGTGTTTATAGATTGTTACTAGGGAATATACTACTTTAGTAAATAAGTGATTGTAGATTCTCTTGCAATAATCAGCACTTAGGTTTCCAGTTCGCCAGGTTTCCAATACCAGGCATGGTTTATCTCTTGTTGAATGGGTGTTAAGTCCAATTAGAGAGCTGTGGTTACCATCTGAAGTACACGGTGTCGTCAGCAACAGGGACTTACCTACCTCTGGGGGATAACCAAGGGCAACAACAACGAGCTGCATGCTTTGGGAATCTCTTGGACAGTCAACAACTCAAAGAGGGCAAAAAGTCTGCTTTGGGGATTTTTGTTGTTGTTGTTGTTAGATGGCATTTGGCTCTTGAAGAGAACACTGTCAGCCCAGATGAGAAATTACATTAAAACTTTATATGTATATTCACACATATAATTACATGCATTTATTATAGGTATATGTACATATCTAATACTTACAATACCACCCATTTATAGAGAACAGCTTATTGACAGCTTGACTCAGGGACCCTATAGTGACCTGCCCAAACACAGAGTAACGTCAGGATCTTTATCCATATAGAAAGCCTAGCCAGTGAGTCCATCTATCCAAGTGCATGTTCCCAATACAAGACATAGCTTGGTACTGCCTGATTATGCTGCAAGTGCAACTTTACTTGAGCACAAAATCTTCCCACCAACATCTGACCAAAGAGGACAACCTTGCTCTTTCAAATCAGGGGCCACCCCATACTGAAACTCTAACCCTATATTAAAAGCTCAATTTAAAGTCCAGCCATCGGCACTACATGACTACATGACTTCGTGACTATTAACAGCAATTGGCATTCCAACTAGTGACCATGTATGAATGTGAAGCCCATCCAGGAGCCCTCCCTGACCTCAGAGAATATGCAGCATCCTTGACAAACTAAGAGGTCCTGACAGCAATCACTACACACACCTGTGCCACTGGCTAGCTCAATGAAATTAAAAAGTTGAATTGATTGGTGAGTGTTTTTTCTTGTGAAAGCAATTCCATGATGGCTAGACATGACATCTTCCTAAAACAAAACACTAAAGGACTTGACAGGGTCGTGAAAAATAGGGAAACATAATCCAGTCAAGTGAAATAATGAAGGCCTGTCTAACCTAACAAAAGAGAAACCTACCAACTGAGGAGCAATTCAGATAACTCCTCTCAGATAAATGAGTGAAGTATAAGGAAACATGGCAGGGAATAAATGAAATTAGGAAGCAACAGGAGGAAATGTAGAACCCATCAAGGAAATAAAAATCATAAGAAAAGGAATCTTACAGTGTATTCAGAAAATATAAATATTGAAGAGGAAGTTAACTCGTGTTATTTATATTCTTTCCTTTTAAGATAATGATTTTTAAGTTTAAATATTTTATAAAACTGAATATTAATATTTCTGTATGAGCCATGTTCATAAAGACAAAAATGTAAGAACTGGGAAATGGTTCCATGGGTAAGAGTACTTGCTCTGCAAGCATGAGGATTCAGGTATAATCCCTAACACCCATTTAAATAGTGGGGCATAGCTGAGCCTTGATGGCCAGAGATAGGCAGATCCCAAAGCTCACAGTACAGAGCCTACCAGAAATGCTAAGTCTCTTGAGTCAGTGAGAGACAGTGACTCAAGGCAATACAACAGACAGCAACACAGACATCCAGAGTCATGTCTGGCGTCTGCATGCATACACATAGATACATCCCATTATACACGTGCACCTTCCACACACAACACATATATTGGAGTGTGTATATATTGGAGGGTATTTTATACTAAGAGAAAAATGAAGCTGATATCAATTACAGACATTTGTTTCTGTGGAGAAAAAATAACTATAGAGACAATGGAAGACTGAGCTAAAATTTTCAATAAAGAATTCAATAGGATATTCCATTAAATATCCCCTTAAACTCAAGGATAGGTCATTTAAAATTACACAGAGAAGCAAAGTTGTTTTTTTTTTTTAGTAAAAAAATGAAGAAAACCACAAAACTTATGAGACATCGTCAAACTAAATATATGTATGATAATTTTAGAAAGCAGAGAGATAAAAGAACAAAAAGACTATTTAAAGAAATAATAGTAGGAAACATCCTAAATTTGGAGAGGTGGGAGCAGATTAGCTGCAAACCCACCCCAAAGATTGAGCACAGAAGGTCTATATGAGGGAGTATATAATTAAATTGCAAAAAGCATATGCAAAGGAATTATTGAAAAATAAGGAAAAAAAAACATGAGACATCATATACAAGAATTCCCTATTAGGAAGAGCACAACAATAAGACTGTCAAGAGACTGCTCACAGAAGCCCCAAAGATGAGGAGAATGTGCAATGTCTTCAGAATAATAAAAGCTGCCAGTCAAGAATACTGTAGTTTAAAAAAACAAAATAAAACAAAAAATAACAACAACAACAAAACAGCCTTCAGAATGAGGGAGGGAACAAAACTTCTCCAACAAACTGATGTGGAGAGTGTGTTCCATACCAGGGATGCTTAAAAACAAACTCAAAGTCAGAGTTCTCTAGCATTACATTCGTGTTGCAAAAATGACTTTAAACTATTATATAAAAATTAAAGTGTTTGATTTTGGGTATGCAATATCAAAGTATTTGCAAATCGTGTTGTCCAACCTCTAAATTTAAGAAGTGTCACTTATATGTGATCATTACTTCAATGCTGTTAACAGCTATGATTAGCTACATAGGAACACCTACGTAGGAAGCTACGATTACAAGATATTTTATGAAAGCTACAAGGTGTTGACAAAGGAAATTCTAAAGTAGGAATTCAGACAGTTAAGAAAAGACCTCAAAGCATATGCAACAACAACAAAAAGTCATCAAAGGAAGACACCAAGGATGAAAGAAAGGACAACGGAATGTCCTTCCCATTGTCCTTGAATGAACGGTCAGAAAACAATCAACAAAATGGAAACAGTAAATACGGTACCTGACAATATTTGTTTTAGATTTACATAAACTAAACTCTCTGATCAGAAGATGTCTGGTGGCTGAATAGATTTTCCTTACTACTTTCATTTTTATTTTGAAAGTATGATCTAGCACTCATAAAAAGACTAAATTTAGCTATAAAGGCATACCTAACTGAAAATGAAGAGATAGAAAAAGGCATTCCATACAAATGGTAACTACAAGAGAATGTAAGTGACTGAATTTTTAATAGGATAGACTTTAGTTAATAAACAGTCAAAAAAGAAAATGACAAAGACAATTACAAATGTTTGTTCAAACATTGGTGCACCTAAATATATAGAACAAATACTAAGAGGATTGGAGGAAATAAACCAAAAGTAGACCGTCCAAAAAGATAGTGCATTAGCAGCAGAACTGAGCAACACCGGAGACCACACGGTACTCTGGTCCTCATAGACATGTATAGAACATTCTTCAGGATAGGAGAATGTTGGGCCACAAAAATAAGTCTTAAAGATTCAAAAGATTGAAGTCGTATGAAAATCTTTTCTAATTCTATCTGTGTGAAAATGGAAATCAACAATGGCATGAAAATATGGAAGTTAAGCAATTTGGTCCCAAAAAGCAAATAGGACTGATTATAAATAAGAGAGAGGAAAAAAATGAGACAGATTAAGATGGAAACAAAACCTATCATGTATTTGAGAAGTAGAAAATGTAATTTTTGAGAGGAAAAATTACAGCTGTAAACAATTTTATAAAAGGGCTCTCAAATGCACAGTCTAACTTTAAACTGGAAAGAGCAAGGGAAAGAATAATTGAGCCCAAAGTTAACAGAAGGAAGAGACTAGTAGGAACTAGGAAAGGAATGATTCAGATAAAAAGAATAGAAAACAGAACAAAAATCAGTGAAAATAAGCTAATTGGCGAATCTTTAGCTAGACTAGTAAGGAAAACAAAATAGAAAGATTTTATTACTCTGACTACAGAAACGTGGCTGATTACTGAGAAGTGATCCAAATCATAAGTGAATACTCTGAACAATTATATACTAAGAAGTTAGATATGGAAATTCCTGAAAGGCAACTACCCACCAAGACTGAGTCATGGAGAAATAAAAATATCCAAATGAATAACAAGTAAGACAATTTAATTAGTAATCAAAGACCTCCCAACAAGCAGAATGCCAGTACCATATGGCTTCCCCATTGCTTGGCCCAACATTTAAATAAGAATTAATGCCAGTTCTTCTTGAACTCTTCCACAAAAAAAGAAGAAAGAAAAGGAAGGAAGGGAGGAAGGGAGGGAGGGAGGGAGAGAGAGAGAGAGAGAGAGAGAGAGAGAGAGAGAGAGAGAAAGAAAGAAAGAGGACTGGACACTTCCAAACTTTATTTACAAGGTCAGTATTACACTTAAAGCGATATAGCGATATTAGATGAGGACACACTGAGAAAAAGAAAATTACATTCCACTAATCAAGCATGGATGCAAACATTGTCCACAGAGTACTAGCAAGCCACATTAAAAAAACATCATACACCATGTTAAAATGGTATTTGGTCTGTGGATGGGTCAACTATGCAAATAAACATATATGCGATGCTAAATTAGCAGAATAAAAGAGAAAAGTCATATTGCCACCCACTAGATATAAAGAATTTTACCAAAATTAACACATTTTTGTGTTTAAAAACTCAACATATTAAATGTAGAATGAATGTATCTCAATATAAAAAACCCTTAGGTTACAGCTGACATCATATTAAATATGCTTTTTTTTTTTTCTTTCTGTAAAATCAGGACCAAGGCAAAAGGCTTAAAGAAATAAAGTTATAGAAATCATGAGAGGAAAAAAAATTACCTGTTTGCAAATTATAGATTTAAAAACCCCGAAGACTATAGCTCAAAAATAAACGAGTTCATGTTGAACTTTGGTCTAATGTTAATTACTGGCCCTCAAGATTTGGTTACTGCCTGCCGGATACACCCATCCTTGTTTCTGTAAACCTGCCTAAATCATTATAACTGATTGGTTCATTAAATGGCCTATACTTGGGCAGGGCAGAATGGGATAGGCGTGGCTATGGTTCCTGAGCTTTTGAGGACTGAAGAATCATGACAATCACTCGACAGACAGACAGGAAAAGAGGAAGAAGGAGGATACTGCATTGGTTTACAGTACTATGTGGGCAGAGAGAAAGGACTCCAATGATGGTGTGAAAAGGCCCAGATGAAGAATATAAGCAAGTACCGTGAGGTTGTGGATGAAAGGTAGTCTAGTTGAGGAGGATTACGGTGGGTGGCATTTGTTGGGGGCTGGGAGATGGTGGTGAGGATAGTGAGACAATGTAAGTCAAATATCTGCCCGGCCCAAGTTAAATAAGGCAATTAAAAATCTGACAGGTGTCTGTGTCTTCTTATTCGTGATAGCGGGTTAAATAATACCGCCATGATAATCATAATCAGAGAAGCCAGGTGGCTCCTTTAGCTCAGAGTACAAGCGGCAGCAGCCCTGACAGTTTCTTGCTCCAAGTACAAGGGGTTGTAAAAAGAATAACCTTAGTTCCTTTTAACTTAATGGCTCAGCAGTGAACAGTGGCGTGCTGGAAGGAAAAGTCTTAATTAAGAAGGCCGATAAAACACTCCGGACTGCTTATCACTTACTAAACTTATTAACAGGAACATGCAAAAATGTACACATCTGGCAGGCAAAGCAGGAAGATATTTACAAACCTCACACACACACACACGCGCACATACACCCAACAGACAAAACAAGGGAGCTCCCAAAGACACCAGTCATCCACATATATGTAAACATACAGATATAAATACACATGTATACATACATATATACAGACAATTTGACAGACACATATTTGAATGAAGGAGGTGGACTCAACCAATGTTTAATTCTGTGTTTGGTTTTTATATTCTCTAATATAAAAGTTTTCTATATATGGAAAAAATTAAAGCACTCAAAAATAGATACAATCATTACATAAAAGGGGAGTTACAGTAAGACTATTGATCCTAATATCTAACTAGATAATTTGTTTATTATAAGCTTAAAGCAGTGGTTTTATCTGTATGCTCATTATGAATTCAAAGCAGAAGTTTTATCTTCTAATTTGAAATGTATATTGTGTTCAAAGCAAGAGTTTTTTATGTCAAGGTTTTTCTATGAAACAGATGTATGTCTTGTCTTGTCTAGACAACCATTTATTCATTGTTTCTATATTAATATGGTCTTTCTTATCATGGTATACATCTGGGCCTTATCCTTGGACTAAACCTACAGTGAATGTTATTTCCTTTGTTTTCCCTCTTGCTGTAAGCCAAGTGCTTGTCATGTGAGGGTTCATAGAGCACCTAGCAATTTTTGTTACATTACATGAGGGTTTTTTCACATAAAAACAAATGTATTTTTAGTTTCTTTATACAAGCAAAACTGATAACATCAACTTGAAATTTGCACTAAAATAGAACAAAAAGCAATCATTTACTTTTCAACACTATAGCCCTTTCTTCAGAAGCAGTATCATTAAAGTCTCTAATAAAGAAAAATATTAAACAACACTGTTGGCAGTCTGATATTGGGATACAAAGTTTGCATCTTTTCCTGAATTACAAGAAAAAAAGTTAAAAAGAAAAAGAGAATACAATAAGAATGAAAGTATCTATGAAATATTGAGTCTTTCGGGGGTTAAAATTAGTTGAATCAAGTCGGAAATTCTTTAAAATCCTCATCAGGGGTTATGAAATAATAAGTTCGTTTAAACAGCACTAAGAAGGTACATCTTCAAAATAATCTGCAGGAAATCTTCCCAACAGACTGAAGCAGTAAGCAGTGAGGGTCTCTGCCATGCCAGATATATGACACAAGCATGGAAAGGCAGTATAGCAACAATAAGCAGTCTTGAGGCAAAATCCTTGGGGCCTTGCCTACACCAGGGATATACCCATTTGTCAACCATGCAAAAACGAGTGGGCTGCCTCCAGCAAGTTTACTTTCCTGCTCTGCCAATCCAGCATGCAATTGCTCCCAGCAGTGATAACAGGTGAGAGGCAGCCAGCTTACATCTCCAGAGATGGGCACCAGAGAGTCAAGAGGACTTGAGCCAGGTTTTAAACCTCAAATCTCAGCCCTAGTGGCACTTCTACCAGCTAGGCTCTACCCTCTAAAGGTTCTGCAACATCCTAACCACACTAGCTGGAAACCAAGTGTTCAAATATTACGAGAGCTTGTGAGAGATGTTTCGCATCCAAACCATAACACATGGAAATGCCATCTACTTTGACCTGGGTGTAGGTTAGCTAAAGTTCTCACTTAGTAATACCTTATAAAACGACACTTAAGACATTTGTTTTTCACTGTGTAGAAATCTGACCTCAGAAGAACTAAAAAATATTCATCATTAGTTAATGATATACATGGGAATTAATGAGGGCCCACCTGTACAGACAACTGCCACCTTCTTTAAAATGTCTCAAAAATGTAAGCTGGATCAATGGATAATAGGTACATGATAAATCAAATATACAAAGTTGATTGTCGTATATAAGTTGTGGGTATATGTTCCCAAAACAGTTTTCAGCATTTCTGTATGTTTGACGTTTTTCTAATTGAATGTGTGGGGTGTTATTCTTAAGTCCCCTCTTCCAGAGTCTTTTGTAGAAGGATGACCTCAGAGTCTTTTTCCAGGCCACTAATTTGAGTCACAACCTAAAGAAAATTTTAGTTGTGAAATATAGAAAAGGAATACAGTTTGGAGGTTCATCAGTTCAACTACTGGCTAGTTAGATTTTTATCAACTAAAGTTAGGTCATCAGGGAAGAGAGAATCTCAATTGAAAAAAAAAAAAAAAATGCCCGCATCAGCTTCTGCCTGGACTTTGACCTTTCTATCCCCAAGCTGCTTGTGGTGCTGGTACTTATCCTAGCAGTAGAAACATAACTAGGACAACTCCATAAAACTTTTATTCTCCATGAAGCAATATAATTGACAAAAGAATAAATACAAAAAAATTAAGCCTATTCAATAGGCAAATGTAATTTTACTAACGTAGTGTAAATTACTAAAAAATAACTGAAAATGCCAATGAAAATATAGGTATGTCAAGGCTGATTCTCCACTTGATTTTTTAATGCTAGAAATGAGAATTTGAAACTTTAAAACAGTCATAAAAGCAAATTGCACTGAAGTATCAAATTGATGTTTGCTAATACAATGGAGAAACAGATACTTCACTGTATTTTGTGTGTTTGTTTGTGTGTGTGCATGCACGTGTGCATAACAGCTACACTTTGTGGTACTTTCACTTTTTGCTTTGTATCAGAGAGCTGCTGAAGTAATATATGAGAATAACTGTTGTTGAAATAGCCCAACATCTAGCCAGCCTGCCTTGGGCTCCCAAAGCCGTTCTTGCATCACCACACCAAACTTTAGTCGTGCAGAGTAAATGTACTTTTGCTTATTTGCCTACATGAGTGACATTCATTAGCACGTGTTGGTTTCTCAAAGAAAAAATTTAAAGACTTTTGTGACATAATTCCAGCTTTCTTATCTGCTTTCAATCCATTCTACCTTATAGTGTTATAACAAGACTGTTATTCATTTTATTCTTATCAAGGTTTTCCAAAGTATCTCTAATTTAGTTTTAGTAAAATATTAAAGAAGCAACTTTTTCAGTGATCATCTATCATCACCATGTGTAACAATTAAACTCATTATGCAAGATCGTATTACAATTAATAAGTGAATACTATGTTTCCAGATAAATAGAACTATCTCATCAGCTCAATTGGGCTTTATCATGATAGCAAGTAGCTTGCCAGCTGCAAGACCAACTATGATGCCGGTTAGCATATCTGAAGCTGAACGTAGAGAGCTTTGGTTAATAAAGAAAAGTAGTTAAGAGGTGATTTAAGAGGATTTTTATTACAGAATGACAATGGGCAGATAGCCCATTCTCTTCCAAAATAAATAATACCAGAGTAACCTTAATAAAAATGATTTGCTAGTGCATTCACATTTTTATGTTTTGGCCATTTTGTCTTCATTATGACTTCCATATGAACCCATGTTCTTTCCAATATGTTTTAGTCTTTGGTCAAAGAGTTACAAAGTGATGTCCATGGGACAAGATATCAAATCAGAGAGCTTAAGAAGATGCAGAAAAGCAGACATGCCTGTAAAATCTCAACTCATAAAGCCCAGACCTTGGCAGCTTCTATCCTGAATATTTCACAGTCAGACCTAGAGGAATTATTGGACACAGAAAATGAAGTGGTAAGATTGCTTGAATATTCATTAATAAAGGGCTTGCTGTATTTTTATCTGAATGTATTTTTGTCTTATAATTCTTAGAATTTCATTTTATGGGAATATTGTCAAGTTGTCAAAAAAAGATAAACATAGAATACCATGTCAACACCTTTAGAGGAATTCAATATATAATATAAAAATGAGTCAAGTATGTAACAGGAAAGAATAACAGACATAATAAGCAATTAGGAAGATTCTTCCTTTCTCCTCCATTCTCTTTAGCTAATTATATTATTTATCTTGTAAAGATACTATATATAGATATATGTTATATATCTTGTAAAGATATTATATATCTTTACTAATAATATTATATATCTTGTCATTGTTGGTATGTGTGTGTGAGTATGAGAGAGAGACAGAAAGAGAGAGACAGAGAGAGAAAGGAAGAGAAAGAGACAGAGAGGAGAGAGAGAGATTTACTTTTGTTTGGAGCAAAGTCCTTAAATGTTACCCAGGCTGGTCTCCTCCTGGTGATCCTCCTATTTCAGCCTCTAAAACCCTTTCAGAGTACAGGTCTGTACAACCACACCCAGAAATAATCACAATTTTTGGTCTATTTTATGTATATGAGTACTTTGTCTTTGTGTATTTGTTTTACCACATGCAGGCCTGGTGTCAGGAGACAGCACTGAAACCACTAGAGTTGGACAGTGGTGTGCCAGCATATTGGTGCTTGGAACCAAACTGCATTTTCTTCAGGAGTACCAAGTGCTCTTAAGTGCTTAGCCAGCCCTCACGGTCCAGTCCTCAATATTCTTAATTCAACAGTTTGACTAAATGTAGTTCAGTCAACTCACCATTGATTTGATGAAACAAAACAAAACAAAAAGTCATGTGTGACATTTATTTTTATGTATTAGATTTCCTGGCTTTCCTGTCTGAATTTATAATCATTTTGATAATCTTATTTCTGGAAAATATTTTTTGTTTTAAGAAGGGTGAGATACTTTTATTCGAGTGGATTATGCTCTGTCAGTGGCCTCAGGGGGAATGACCCTGGCTGATCTATGTCCAGTGGTGCTCTTCAAACCTGTGAAAGATGCCCGGTCTTGAGAATAGAAGCCTTTAGTCATTTCTTGTTTGGAAAGATTTAAGATAGGATTGTACCAATGTTTGCTCAATGATAAATGGAGCAATAGACTTAAGTATTTGTATATGAGCATCCTCTCTGACATGCCTGCCCTCCTGAGCATCTAGACTTTCTGCCGTAAGAAGATCTATAATAGAAAGATATTTAAACTGTCAAGAATTTTTGGAAAAGACACAAAGGAATGCTGCCAAAATTATTTTCATCCTTTGAGTGAATGAGATGATGAGTCATTCTTATTTGCTAGTCTTATTGCCATTCCCTATTTCCTAGTCTCAGCATTTGTGCCATAGCCTCTGTGACTGGACGAAGAAGTAAAAGAATATTATCACATATAGGATCAAACAAGGTACAAGGGAGACAGCGCTGCCTGAGTGAGGGTCTACACTATAGGTGGTACACATACCTAATTAGAGCTTAGGTTAGTGGTGCACTCCTGTGAGAATGCGTGTGCATGTGCCCATGCACTACACTCAGATGCAGGCCCAGAACGCTGCCATTGTTTGGAGTTAGGAGCATGCTCTCTCTGGGCCATAAGTTGGAAAGACATCGCACCACTTGAATAAGAAAAGTATGTAACATTGTCTCTTTACCTGTGTGACTCTAAAAGGTTCCTCTTAGTCCCAAAGACTGACAAAGCAGCACCAGTGCCTCTGAGCTGATGCGTCTGATAACAGACAGCTCTGCCTGCAGCCCCCTGCGCCGCACAGTTTGCAAACCCTCCTGGAAACAAAGGGAACTTCAGTATAAACATGCTCTGAGCAAAATCAGGGCACCTTGATATATAGTCACTGTGCTTAATTACAGACCAAAGTATATTTAGAATGAACTGTACATCCTTTAGAGACTAAGGGGCTGATGCCTTGCCTGAATTATGTTCTATAAACTGCATCCATCTGTAATAAATTCATGTTAAAGTATGAGAGTCTGTGAAGTGCCCAGCATGAAGATTGACATGTAGTAAATTTCCAGTGTTAGCATGTGTGTGTGTGTGTGTGTGTGTGAGAGAGAGAGAGAGAGAGAGAGAGAGAGAGAGAGAGTCACTGCATAGACGATAGGTAGAGCTGTATTTCCTCGAGCTGGACTTACAGGCTGTTGTGAGTCACCTGACATGGATGCTGGATGCTGGGAACCAAACTCAGGTCCTCTGCAAGAACAGCAAATGCTCTTAACCACTGAGCCATCTTTCCAGCCCTGCATTGTCTTTTTAGTATGTTACATGTTTTTTTACTCCCATTCATCCCTATCTTGAACCACACTGTGACCACTGAAAAAAAAATCCTAATTTATTATAAAATCGATAAATATAACTTTAGCTTCTATATGTATATATTAACAAATTAAATATTAAATAGTATGTATTTAAATATTTCACCTTGGAAGAGATGGGCCATTCTTGGTTTCTATTCATGCATTCAATATCTAGCTGAATCTAGCAGAATGAGTAAGTTCATATCAGTTAATGCACGTGTTTTTATTTTTCTTAGGAAATTGAAAAGACTAAGATAGAAGCTGAAAATGACAAAGAATGGCTGTTGTATATTCAGAAACTTCTTGAAGGACAGGTATTTCATTTTTGTGCTTTGTATATTAAAAGTTCCAAATAAATATTCGCTGCCTCACAATTGCAGACACCCTTATTTACTTCTGTTAGGTAAAGAAGCGTTCCAGGGTAGACAGCCAAGTTAACCCCCTATTTGTACTTTTGGACTTAACAAATGAAGCAAATGCCTTGAGAAAGGCAACATGGGCCTCAGCAAGTGCATTAATTAAATTATTGAGTCAAGCTCTCTGCTTGCTAGAGTGAGAAGGATCCATTCTCCCAGACCTCTTAGGAAAAGAGATTCTTTATTAGTGTCTTTAAAGTTGGAAGTTGATATGGACACCTGAGGAGTTCATGGGTTTCGGTGACCTTTTACTGTGGACCTGTTTCCAGTCAATTCATGTTTTCCTCACAGCCAGACAGCTGTTTATTACTGTGTCTTCCCGCATTCTCTACAATATTTTCTACTGAGACCTCGAGCAGCTTGTTAGTGGGAAGTAAATATTGATTTGGCATCCTGTCAATGCAGAAAGAATGAAAAAATTTCCACCAGAGGCCCCTCAAACATTTTCCTATCGACGTTTTCTGGGCTGAGTAGAAAGCTGCGTACAGGATGACAAGGCCAAGACGAGCTGAGTCCCTGCGGGCTCTATTGAGGCTGCTACTGTGACCAGTGTGATATTCTTTTTCTCCCCTTTCAAGTATTTTTTTAATACACACATGGTCTGCTGGGATGCGCCCCTCTTGTAAGTGATCAAGGGTAGTTTATTGGCAGGTGAGAGCCCTACTTTTCTAGGCATAGCCAGCTTTTGTTTTGACATCACTGACAGCATGTAATGTATTCTAAAACTTTTTTATTATAGTCTTTATTTTTTGCTCACCCTAATTGTTTATTTGAAAACCAACCTGAAATAAATAAAAGGTAAAAGGTAATTGTCAAAATGGAAAAGGAAAAACTCCATCAGTCAGTGATTTTTGAAAGATACTGTGACTGTTTCTGCTAAGATTAAAAAGAGAAGTTGATATTAATTGTTGGTATTTTGTATGTGGACCACCAGGTAGCATTTCCTGTGTTTTCAGTAAAGTCAAGAATAAAGCAATAAAAAGAGTAGAGATGTAGCACTGGCTGAGTGCTTGATTAGTATAGAAACTTGAGTCCAACCCCCAGCACCAAGACAAGAAACAAAGAGCGATAAGTAAATGTTACATTATCCACTCATATTCTTAGTCTTTATATATTTTTGAAACGTTATCTGAAACTGCTTCTGTAATAGAATATGTTTGGTGACGTTTTGGTTAAAGTTTGAATACAGATGCACAAGTGTGAGACAAGGCCTTTACAGTGGCAGCTTGTTTTGGAGAAGAGAGGTCATTTCTTGTTCTTAAGATGTGCTTTTATTTTTAATCATGTGTATGTGGGGGTTCGTGTGCATACAAGTGCAGGTGCCTGCAGAGGCCAGAGGCACCACATCCCTCTGAGCTAAGCTTTTGGACAGTTGTAAGCTTCCAGTGTGAGTGCTCGGAACCAATTTCAGGCCCTCTGCAACAGCAGTACATATTCGTAATTGCTGGTCCTTCTCTGCAGTCCGTAGAGCTCGTTTTTTAATCCTGTTGCTTGCCCAGGCTCCGAACAGTTCCTGGCACATGATGGAGTTCAATGACAGTTGATATAAACTGTTTTTCGGCTTAAAATGATAGAAATAAACTTGCAATGATTTTTTTTAAGTGTTTGCCTTCTAACTAGGACCTTCTAGCTCCTTTAATTAGAAATTTTATCATCAATTATGTCTATAAAATAATAAATCAATGTTTAAATCTTGCTAAAGCTATACTGATATCAGTCCTCATTTAGAGGTAGTTGTTGTCCATGTGTGTGTCTGTGTGTGAGTGTGTGTGTGCCCGTGCCTGTGCCTGTGCACACTTGTGTATGTGAGTCATCTTACATGTGTGGAAGTGTATGTACGAAGTCTGAAGTACCAGTATACATGCTTATTCTGTCCGGTTAATGTTAAAAATTCCCTGTTGAAATGGTATCAGACTGTTTAATACTGCAGTTTGATATAGTGCCTTTTTGTGCCACTGAGCCTGGACTCGGGGATATAATTGCCTGGTAGTATTGATTTAATTGCCCAGGTTTATTTGTGGTCTCCTAATTATTGACTGGAGGTAAATTTAATGGAGCAGCCTTTATGAACACTGAGAAGTGCTGCTGCTGCTGTACATAATGAACTGCATCATATGCCTTTAGATCGTTTTTCAAGCTAATTTTATTCTGCTGTGACAGTATGAAAACATTTAAAAAGTCAAAGACTTTTATTTTTATTACTGACATAGGTGGTTTTGCTGATGTCTTTGAATTTTGTGAAAAAAAAAATAGGCATTTCAATGGTTGCACTTGAACGTCACTTTATAATTATGCCCAAGAGAAAGATATATAAAACAGAAAACATCTCTTTTCTTCTCTCTCTATCCCAGCAATATATTTGTCCTGTGTTTCCAAAAATGTTTCCTTTGCCACCTGTCTGAGATGCTGGCAGAGTTGTATGGGTAAAACTGTAAATCTGTTTGGTTACTTTACAGCTTTTGTCTTCTTGTGTATGCATTTCTACAACATTTAAGCTATGTAGTAAGTGACCCTATTCCCTACACACTACCTGATTTGATTCTGGTATAATAGTCTTAAAATATTCAAAAGATGAAAGTAGAGGATGATTTTTGTCTTCCCTCCTCTGTGTTGTTTGGTGCTGTACAGTAGAATCCCGAATATTTAAACCAATCAACCCTGATGATACATTCACCACAAAATAAAAAGCCGATTTTTTTCCCATGTGGCATGGTGAAGCTATACAGTATGATATACATTACTGTCGTGGGCTAGAGAGCACCAGAATGAAAAGTTAGATCCTTTTATACATGTATATACTTAATGACAGAGTGTAAGCACATAGCCTCACTGTTTTATTTAGTTGTAACATAGCTAGTAGTTCCATGTATTTGATTTTTTGTTGTTGTTGCAGTTTGCAGATTCCTAGTAAGAACCACAATGACAAATAGCTTTTAAGGTCCACTTTCATTTATCTATGGTATGAAGGTCTTTATTTTAAAATGTTTACTTATGTTTTCTTTTCATATTGATATTTTTAAATTTATGAGACTAAGAAGTGAAAAAGAGAGGAACCCCTAAAAATTGTTTCATGTAGTTTAAGGAGCAGATGAAAACAGAGCTGGACCAGAAAATACTGGAATTTGAGCAGGAGCATACTTTAGAAAGATGCATGGCATCCGAGTGCAGGGCCGTGGAGAAGAAAGAGGTGAGGGCAGTGGGATCTCAGTGTGCCCCAAGCAGGGTAGGAAGAGAGCTGCCCACAGTATCCAGAGTTAGTGCACAGCAGGCATGAGAATATACAGCCAGTCCCAAATCAAAGATGGATTATTTCACCATGAGGAAGTTGACAGTGTGTTGAAAAACATAACCATCAAGAAAACCAGTGTTATGGAGGAAATATTCAATTGTGACTGAAACCATAGAATTTCTTGTTGGTTAATAATATTTGGAGGGTTCTGTGTTTCCCAGCTTTTGTTGGTCTATCCTTAGTTTAATTAACAATTTAAGAAAACTTTTAACATTCTTATGTGCACAAAAAAAAAAAAAAAAAAAAAAAAAGGATGAAAGCCAAGATACTTCCCTCAGATCTTATAAATGCTGAAGTTTAAAGTGGTCCATTTTCTCCAGTGTCCTCTCTAAAGTTATGCTTTTCTTCTGTAGATTGCCTGGGAGTGTGACTGTAGCAAGAGGTTGATAAACCTCCCTGGCCTTTGTAAATGGAGGGAACTATCAGTGCAAAGGTTAACTTAAGTCCCTCATGGAACTCTGAAGCCATCACTCCTGTGTGGCCGCTTGCTATACAGTATTTGTAGCATGTGTCCATTGCTCACATGCTGCTCACACGTGCAAAGCCTCATGGTCATTCACAGACATTCCTTACAGCTAGCTTCATTAGCAAGATTTCAATTCTCTACTCAGTGTATTTTATGTAACAACTTAAAGCCTGCTTTTGTTTCAGAAAAAGGACATTTTTTCTTACACTTTAAAGTCTTTAAAATTATTCTAACCTATATCATTGGCTTGTGGTAAGTATTTTTTTTTTTGTCTTAGCCATCTTTGGGTACTTTTACCTACTGAAAGACATGTTTTTATGTTATAATAAAATCATTTATACTTTGTATTCTAAGACTGACTCTAACCTGAATACAGGTTCTACTTGAGTTGTGATTAGTTCAAAAATGTTTTCTGAGTACCTTTGCTATGTGAAAGCATTGTCATCATGGGAGACAAAGGAGGTAATTCAGATCCTGAGTTTTAAATCTGAAACAAGAAAACACCAAGGTCCCCATGAAAGTCAGAAGAAAACAGAACCCTTCCGTATCACTGAAGTAGCACTTTGGCTACTACTCAGAAGATTAAACAGTGGAGTTGTATTGCTTCTTGTTATACAGCTGGCAGAAAGCAGGCTCCTGAGCAGATCCTGTGTTCATAGAGTTCTACAGACAGAAGTGAAAACTATCCCAATGCCTGTTGATGGATCTATAGATAAAAATCACACACACGCAAATATTCATACACACACACACACTCACACCAATTATTTTCTTCAGACAACAGAGGTAAGCCTTCAGGAGCTTACAATCTATTGTTTGAAGTAGGAGTCTTCTCATTATATAAATAGTTAACATTATTTAGGGGCTCATTTGGGGACTAGGTATGAATACCATTGTTTAGATTATGCATTTGAAAAATAATTCAAGTAAAGAAGCAGTTTAATCTATATTAAAAAAATGTTCAGCAGAGTCTGTGTTAACCGTAATCCTCTGCATTGTTACTTCGAGGTGGCCATGTGGGGGCAGAGATCAGATCTTGAGAGCAGATCACTCTTGAGTGACATTAGAGCCTGTGAGATAAGGGAGTTTGCTATTCCTTCTCCATAGCACCTGAGAACACGGAGAAGACCGCAGCCTACAGGTCAGCCGCGCCCCTGAGGATCCTGCTTTTAGACAGGCCAGCCAGCAGAGCCGTGAAATATAAATGCATGTTAAAGCATGGTTCTGTTGCACGGTTGATGGTTCTGGTACAGTTCCCTGAACCAATTAGATAACTCTTCACTGTAAAGGTGGGAAAAGCCATGTCCTCTACTGTATAGTTCTTGGCTTTGGAAAAATATTAGAAAACATTTACTGCTGATAGTAAATGTACTGTTCACTGAAAGTAGCACAGGTTCAAATTAGTATCACCGAGGTTTAGAGAAATGAGGTTGTTTCTGGGATAGTATCATTGTCCAATGAATTATCTTGAAGGTGAAGGGACATCTTTGGCCTATGAACATACATGTCAGTTTGGTTAAAATGTCTTGCTAGGCATGGGTCAAGTAAGACCATTGCCTCCCATGGAAATTCTGATGACAACTGTTAGCCTGGTGTAGAAATTGTGAAAATAATATTCCTCTATTCCATAGGATCCTAAAGAACAGCCTTATCATAAGCCTAGGATATTGTTGGGTTTGTAGGAAAGGCTCAGCTAACTTAAATATTCACACATTTTTCTTCCATCCTATGTAACACTCCTAGGACATAAAGAACAATTGATAACAATTCCCTTCCTAAATCCTGAAGTATCACCATCTCCCAAGAACTTCATAAATAGGATAGGTCATCAGTATCCTTTAAATGTTATCTAAGTATTCCCTGAAGCAGAAGAAAAAAAAATAACTTAAATGTCTTAACTATTTTAAGTTCTTGTCTATGGCTTTTAGAATGATTTCTAAAATTTAAGTGATTATATATTATGGATTCTGCCAGAATTGAATGTTGTCAGTTGCAGCTTTCTCTGTCAGCTTGCATCAGAACTCCAAGAATTTGCATCTCTGGTTCATCAAGACCCAGATCTAGAGGATGAGGAAGATCTGGTATTGACTTGTGAAGGCGATCAGGATGAAGAACTGGGGGAGTTGGCGCTGGGGTACTTGCCGGGGGGAACCCTGAGCCTATTCTCGGTATCAGGGACAACATGTGCACTTTGACAGGAGCCTGAAGACAGGGGGAAGGAATAGGTCAACTTCTGGGAATCCTCCAATGACATTGGCCCTCATTGGTGCAGGGTTGGGGGGAGTTCTGGAGCAGGGCTTGGTGACTCAGGAGCACCTACTCCATCTCCCTATCCCCTCTCCATGATCTCTCCTCCCATTGGACGTATGGAGCAACCAGATCTTGATCTTCCTATCCTCTCACACAGGAGAACATGGCAGTGACTCTAGCGGGTACCTCTGCAATGGGGCTTGGGCAGGTGTCTCTAGTGGGGCTACTGGAGGGACAGGCAGCAGTGACAAGAATAAGGTATTTTTGAGCCCCTGTTGGGAAGACATTCTCACATAAGAGTATGCGGACCAGCACATGAACATGCCTCTCAACCAGCAACCCTTTGGTCGCCCCGTGTGCAGCAAAAAGTTCAAGATGAAACACCACCTGACCTGATCGAGCACATGAAGACACACATGAAGCCTGTCGTGTCTACGCCAGGCAGTTCATGTGGGAAGACATCTTCATGCATCCTCGGGGACACAACACAGTCACCGGATGGGCGCAGGATGAGGACCTGGACCTGGACCAGGGTCACCCACTGGGCCAGCATTGCAAACCAAGAGAGAGTTTCCAGAGCGGGTGGGGGCAGTGGAGGAGGCAAACTTGGCCACTCCCCAGCCCCATAGGTGTGTTTGGTCCCCACTTACACAAGGTGGAGGCGGATTTCAGTGGGGCTGGAGGAGCACACTGAAGGGCAGGCAGTTGGGGAGCTTAGTCTAAGGGCTACATGGGCCCCCGGGTTTTTCCCACCACGCTATCTTCCCTTATCTCTGTGGACTTGTGTATATAGAGAGAAGGCATAGGTTTCACCAGCACCGTTACCAGTTTGTTCCATTCCCTACCCCTTCCTCCCTCAGTACTCCAGGCACCAACCCTTTTTTTCTCCTCCTTCCTTCTTCTTCTTTCTTCTTTTTCCCTTTCTTCCTCCTCCTCCTCCTCCTCTTACTCATTCTCCTTCTCCTCTTCTTCTTCTCACCAGGCCCCACCTTTCTGGAGTAGGGCTAATGTGAGGGAAGGGAAAGGAGCATTTTAAACATCCTGGGGTCACAGGGTCAGGTTGTGCTTGTTTGTGTCTGAAGTTTGTGTTTGTATTGTGGGACGGGGCCTTTTGATCCTACGATTGTTCTTTCTCCTCTTGAAGGACACTTCCCTGATTTCTGTTCTTTCCCACTCCTGCCCTGGGGAATCCACAACTGGGTTTTCATGAAAGTGTGTGAAGACAAGGAGTGAGTCGCATAGTATAGGTTTTCATTTTTAACGGTGATTAAAATATTTATCAGTCACTTTAAAAAGTGTGTATATATATATATATATATATATATTTATGTAGATAGTGTAATAGTAGTTGCTCAAGGGTCTTGTCATTTGGGGCCTAGTCCTTGCTAGACAAAAAAAAGTCTTTATTATTATGCATTCTTTAAAAGCTAATATTAATTCCCTGATGACTTAATTATCAAATTAGTGAAACTAAAAGTTTCATCAACTGTAACTCCTTTGTGCATTCAGATATGCTATTTATCAAAGCAAAGAATTTGTTGTTATTGTATTCAAAGAGGAAGTGTATTCTTTTTCTTATTCTAATGTTCTTTTCCCACATTTCTAAAAATGAAACCTGTATGCTGTATGTATATGTATATATTTATTATCATTTTTTCTACCTAAAAATAATATTTCAAACAACATTTATATCGTATATTCATTTGTACCTTAAAAACTAAAGAAATGTTCTATTTTGACACTTCTCTGGTAAATTTTAGATGAGACAGATGTACAAAGCTCTTGAGTTTTGGGGAAGTAGGCATACATCCAGACTGTCTTTTGGAAAAGGCAAGTTAGAAAACAGGAAACGATTTAAAGATCTTAGCTAATATTTTCTCTTCTTACCTATTCAGATTCAGGAAAGAACCATGTTGATTGACTTGATCGCAATCCTTGGCTGAACATGTGTAGGGCATGGACTGTCTTTGCTCAGTACTGAGTAGGGACAGCATCAGTGCTTGTCCTAGCACAACAGAAAACCTGACTCGACTTTTCTCTAGAGGATGTATGAGTACTCTAAGTATTCTAACATATTTAGGGAAATAAAAGTGGGGTTTTCCTGGTCAGTCAGAAGGACAAACCCAAGAATTACTTAATGAATTTCCTAATTATGACAGACCTCTCATGTGATGTAACAGGAACAAGATAACAAAAAATAAGTCAAACTGCAGGAAGTATTCAAGGCACCAGTCCAAACATTCTTATTCACAAGCCATAACTATAGGGGATATGTCCACATTCCGCCAGCAAGCCAATGGGAACAATAAAACTAGCAGCAAAGTTATATCAATTATGAAATTTTAAAATGTTCTCACATTTCATAAACTCAGCAGTTTCTGAAACATGTGTATTACACTTTGATATCCCAAACAAACTTTAACAACTTAATCAATGGGTATACTTTTGCCATTTTTTTCTTGCTGAAATTCTATCCTGCAACTCTTGAGATATTGGGCTCTCATACAGACATGTGTATTGATAGTTCTCTCTCATTCTTTTATGAGTGATGAACATATAGTACCACTACTGTGGGCCTGCATGCCCTGGAGATGACTGTAACCTGCTATTGATCAGCTGATTGAAGATGAATGGCTTAGCTGCTTGTATTGCAGATTACATCATTAACATGGTCAGTAAACCATGAATTGTTCAATAAGGCGTTTATCTTTTTTCATTTTACTTCTGCTCTTTTATCATTTTTATTAGAAAAGACAAAATTACCTACACTAACCAGGAAGATCTGTTGAAAAGTGATCCAGTAGAGTACTATTATGACTTCAGAGTTACATATGCCTTAATGATATTTAGTCTGTGGTTTTTCTCAAACCGGTTTCTTTCCAGTTTTGTATTACTTTATTATATTTGTGTATTTATGTGTAAGCATACAGGGCATATGGTGTGTATCTGTGTCTGTGTGTCTGTGTAGGTCAGATGACAACTTGAGTGCTCAGTTCTCCCTTTCCATCAAGAGGATCCCTGGAATGGAACTCAAGCTTCATACCAAGCACCTTTACCTTCTGAGCCATCTCATCAGTCCTTATAAATGTTTTTGAACTGAAGAAAATACAGAGTTTTGATAATGTTTTTGTTCTCTTACAGCTTCCTTTTGCCTCATATTTACTAGAAGCAGTATTGGAGAAAATAAATGAAAACAAGAAACTAACAAGGATAGTTCACAGTTATGAAAGGCAGTGTTAAAGTCTTAGTAGATCTGTTTTCAAATGTGAGGACTTCATGCACTGTGATTATAAACAGTCCAGATATATCTGCTCCAGATACCAATGGACAAATAAAAAGTTGCTGAACAAGTGAAACGAAGTGCGTGGCTGCTGAAAAAGAAAGTCTGGCATTTGCTTGGTGGATATTACAAGTCAATGCGAACTTAAAAATGACTTCCCTCCAGTACATAAGAAGAGACTAGAAAGAGCTTGTTGCATACAGATTGGTCTGGGTATAAATGAAAAATACATGAACAAAGTGTTTAATATTCTAAACTTTCTATGAAAACTAGATTTTTATATAAAACTGTTACTAATGGCCCGTTGCGACCCAGTGAACAACACATTTGCATGGCGAGAAAATATAAAGTGAATTGTCAAATATGAAGGAGGATTATTGGAATGAAGCAAATTGTTGGTTCCATTGTATCTATTTTTGTTGACATGCTGAGTTATACAAGAGATACTGTACTTTTCTCGAACTGTATAGAACAAATAAAAACCTTTTTCTCCTCTCTCTCCTTGTACAGTCATATAACTCAACAAAAGCCAGAACTCCAGTGTCTAATGTTGGGCTAGACCTAGCAGAGCTCCTACCATTGATTTGCAATGCCCTCTCACCATGACGAGAACATTGTATCTGTTTTCTGAACATTCCCCTCATTGCACTTCCTCCCTGAGTTCTTGTCACACACCCTTGGCGCCTCTGAGTCACTGAGCTTCGTCGTCTACACCTGCTTTTGGTGTCTTGCCCTTGTAGAATACTCTGTGTGTAACTTTACTCATGCCTGTCTTCGCGTTATTTAGATTCACTGTACCAGTTCCCTCATAGATATAGTCCCTGAATACTTTACTATTTACCATGAAAGTATCTGTTTTTAATATGATCACTTCTTTGTTTTATGATTTATTTTCATTTCCTGCTTTAGAATGTAGATTCCATGAGATTAAAGTAGGTGTTGGCAAATTAAGGTCCATAGCCAGTTCTGGCCTGCAGTCTACTTTTATATGGTCCACAGACTAATTTTTTTTTTTTACTTTATTAAACTGTTTTAAAACAAAAGTTTTAGCATGTAAAATCATATGAAATTCAATTTTAATGTCTTATCAATAAAGATTTATTGAAATTCAATGATACTCATTTCTTTGCACACCACTTGACATAGCTTGAACACTATGGTAGAGGAGCTGATGACTAGCAGAAGCTGAATGTGGTTCTTTCCTTGGCAATGCTGCCCGCACGCTACAGCCACAATGACACCGTTTAACTTGGAAACAGTAGTGTGGAGGAACACATACTGAAATGCTAGAAGTTTAAAAAAATGTTAGTACATATTCAACCTGCCAGAGTCATTCAACTCACATACTTCAGACACAGGGCAGCGTGTTTAATTTTGTCCTGCACTGGATTACAGCTTCTTGTGCTTCTTAGATGTGTGCACTGCTAAAAGAATGCAGTACACATAGATTCCACAGGGAGCGCGCCTCACAATGTCATCATTCACAGAAGAGCATCAGTTTAAAATTATGCAGTTTGAAATATAACAACTCATCACTGGATTTTGTTACAAAAATAAAAATAAAGCAATTCCAAAAGAAAGAAAACTAGGATACAGCAAGGAAGAAAGTGTGATCACCTGGAAAAAAAATGGCTACTTATTAAGCTCTGTTAACTTCTGAATTTCTTATGTGGTGAGATGAACTTTGCAGTGTGATTAAGGATCATGAGTGGAAAGTTTGCTTGCACCAGCCATGTGGATTCACATAAAAAGGCAGAGTCAGATAGAGGAAGAAAGTGTCAGATAGAGGAAGAGGGGAAAGGTAGTCGGGGGAGGAGTTAAATAGAGGGACAGGGAAGAGAGAGTCAAAGAGGAGAGAGACAATCAGAAGGAGACTGCACATTTCCAGTTACAAGCAAAAGGACAGAGAATTTGAAAATGCTGCACTAGTGGTTTTAAATATGGAGGAAAGGGAGCAACCTTAAGCAAAGGAATTTAAGTAATCCTTGGAGATTAGAAAAGACAAGAAAATGTGCTTCCCTAGAAGAACCCAATATAGACTGATCAGCCCAGTGAGTTTGAGTGTGAACTTCCAGGACTTCGCGTAGTTTGTCTTGTTTCTCACTTTAAGCAGGGAAGTTTATGGTAGTTTATTAGTGCAAAAATAGAAAACCAATACAACTTGCTAAAATATTACTCATAACTGTATTTGTATGTTCATTTAATCACAAGATACACAGAAGGCTGAGTCACTTCATTAACAAGCTAAAAAGTAAATACCATATAATAATAAGAATTGAAGGTAGGAAAAGCGCTTGGCGAAAGTCAACAGAAAGACCAGCAAGATGGCTCGTGTCCACAACGACCAAATATATCTGGGCACAGGGTTTTTTTCTGAAACTGTTTCTCCAACCAAGGACCATGTATGGATATAACCTAGAACCTTTGCTTGGACGAAGCTCGTGGTAGCTCAATAACCAAGTGGTTTCCCATAGTAAGGGGAACAGGGACTATCTCTGACAGGAACTCAATGGCAGGCTCTCTGACCTCCCCACCCCCCAGGGGAGGAGCAGTCCTGCTAGGCCTAGAGGACTAGAGGAAGACTTTGCAGCCTGTCCTGAAGATACCTGATAAAACAGGGCCAGACGAAAGGGGAGGAGGTCCTCCCCAATCCCAATCCGTGGACTTGGCAAGGGGCAGGGAGAAGCTGAGGGAGGGAGGGTGGGATTGGGAGGGAATGAGGGAGCGGGATATAGCTGGGATACAAAGTTAACAAAATGCAACTAATAATAATAATAATAATAATAATAATAATAATAATAATAATAATAAAGATGGCTCATGTAAGGGCGCTGACCACCCTGAGTACAAACCTGCGCTCCCAGAATCCACGTAGAAAGGAGATAACCAACTCCCACAAGTTGTCTGCTAAGCGCATGCACCATGACGTGGGCACACACTCCACACAAAACATGTTTAAAAAGGCCACAAAGCTAAAAAGGGACTTCAGAAAACAAAGATATTCCTCATTTGGTCAAGAACATCTTCAGAAAACGGACTGCCAACATGGTGCAAGACAATGCAGACAACACCTTCTCCTAAAGTCAGCAGTAAGGCAGACACTTGTCAGCCCTGAATACTCTTTCTAAACCTAACATGGAAGCATTCAGCCTGCACAACAAGGCAGCAAGAGCCAATGAGAGGAAATACAATGCATACAGATTGGAAAGGAAGGAACTCTGTATCTAAAACAAGCAAACGGTAAGAAAAGAAAAGAGAAAATTCATCCAGATGCTGGTGTGCAAAATCAATGTAAAATGTCTCAGTTGTGTGTCTACACACTAGTTATAAATATGTATATAGCAAAATTATGATTGTCATTTCCCATGAATGACTTACTTAGGCTTGAATTTGACAAAACCCTCAGTACTTCAGTATCAAAGCTATAGAACATGTAACAAATCAAAGGTTTAAATAAATGAGGCACACTAAAACTGTGAAAGGGAATATTCAGTGTAACAAAATATGACAAAAATGTCTCCAAATTGACAGGTTCAACATGACATTCTAAGGCATACATGGCAAGGCAAGCTAAATATAACAGACAAAGAGCAGCGCGGTGGGAGATCACTCGACATCGCAAGCCGCATCATTTAGCTATACTAATAAGTGTGCAGTATTGGCCGAGGAATAAAATAGAAAGCCAGAAATATGCCCAACTGGCTGTAGGCAGAGACTCAAACAATCCTAGAGAGGAAAAACAGCTACTTCAGTAGATGATAGGAAACAATTGCACATTCTTAAGAAAAAATAAAATAAAATTTGACCTCAACCCCACACATTAGGACATAGGCGTAGAGGGAGTAAAGAAAGTGTTGGCGCGTGTTAGCAGCCGGATGGAGGGACATCCATGTTTACTAAGAGTGAAGCCCCCATCAAATCAGCCATGCTCCAGTGGATGGGCTTAATTTTTAAAAAACAAAATCGGACTGGTAAGGAAGAGGTTTATCTGGGAGAAATTGGAGGGTGAATATTATCAAATACAGATGAATTCTCACAGGAATTATATAATTTATGTGTGTGTGTGTGTGTGTGTGTGTGTGTGTGTGTGTGTGTAGTAAGACACTCTGCTGTGCTACGTAAGTGTCTGTAACTATAATCATCCTCTGGTGTCCTCCTCAATCACTTCTTATGCTTTGAGTCTGTGTCTCACTGAACATGGAAGCTGACATTCTGCTACATTGGCTGGCTAGCAGGCACCCAGAATCTGCCTGTCCTCTCTGAGGGTACAGATCTGCCTGGTGTCTATGTCAAGGGTTGAAATTTGAACTCAGGCCCTTAGAGTTACAAGGCAAGCAATATACCCACTGAGCCCTCTCTTCAGCCAGAGTGTTAATGGCTTGTTACTCAGTTTAAAAGACATTGTCATAAGATAAGTCATATATTTAAACATAAAATACAGAAGACAATATGAAAGAAAATCTTCCAGGACCTAATGTTAGATGAGGAACTTCAAGACATACACCAAACACTTGCTACAGGATAGAAAGACTGGCCAACATCATCAAAATTTAAAATGTTTGCTCAGGGAATAACAAAGTACAGTTATATTCTGTCCATGTCAAAATCACATCTGTCAAACACATACCTGATAAAGGACTCATACCAAGAGTAAATAACTCTCAAAGCTTAAAAATCATTCAACAATAAAATAAGCCTATGTGTATCCTTAAATGGAAGCTGCTTACCATAGACAGAAATGGTCACGATTATATGAGTTTAGAATGTAGGTCCAGGGAGGGAGGGAGATTCTGTCATCAGCACTGGCCCCTATCTTCCTATTGAAAGTCCAACTTGCATTCATTACTCCTCAGAATTATGTAGGATTCTGTCCAATAGCACAAGTGATTCCTGGGTTCAGAGGTCCTAAAATGAAAATTACTATGAGAAATTTATAACCACACCGAGAAAGCCTTTCTCAGTGCCCTCAAATAACTATAAAACAAAACAGGAAGGATGAGTAGCAGGAACCCCATGGAGAGAGCCCTTTACTGGCCATAATGTCTGTCTGCAGAGGAGCCATGAAATTCATCAGCAGAAGAGTTGCTGTTTTCAGTTCTGCATCCCTGTGCTCATAACTGCCTGTGGTAGTCACAGAAAAGCTAGGAGTGGTTTAATAAAATAAAAATGATTTCATGTGCAATGAAATTTATCTTCAAACACATGATTTTTTAAACCTTCTTGCAATAAACATTGATGTCCCAGTATGTCTGTGGTGTGTTGACTTGGAGATAGTCAATACCCAGAAGTGATAGAGCTGGGTCATTTCACACAGCTCCTTGGTCATCAATGGCTGTTGCAGCACTGATCCTGACAGCGTGAACGACAGAACTAACCCAGGTCTCCAGCAAGAGTGGAGTAGTTAAAAAGAGTGACAATATGTATAGATATACAAGCATATATGTTATATTTTAATGTGTAATATATGTTTATGTTCATAATATGTTTAATATACATAGGAACTTTATTAGTCATAATAAAGAATAAAGTTAACTTCTCTGCAGAAAAATGAGTGCAACTTGTGATAGTCCTATTAAACAAATAAGGCCAGCCTCAGAAACACTGATACTGTTTATTTTCCTTATTTATGATTCTGATATCTATATAGATCTTACATTAGATAAAATTGTATGTGTGTCTATGACATGAAAACACAGAAGTAAACCATCGAGGGGAACAATGTCATGAAGCATGGGATGAACACGTTCAACATAAATAAATATTTTATGACAATTATCATAACAGAAAGCCTTCTAATGTTTAAATGAAGAAGTACACATTTTATTGGGGTTTTTTTTTGTTCCTAGGTTTCCTTTCCATAAACCAGTCTCCTATTTCTTTTATTTTCACTTCTCAGTTAACAAAAGCACAATGCTGGCTCCTTCCATACCATACTGTTGTTCTTCTTTCTAAGACATTGCCACTGAGAATAGCTAAAGAGAAGGCATGCTCCTGGCCTCAGGTTTTCAGGGCTCATAACAGAAAATATGACTGTTCTTGCAGCTTCTAGCATATGGGATTCTGATTACCAGTAAAGGGGAAGTTAGAAAGCTCACTTATGCTCCACCCCACTCTTGACCTGAAGAAATATAACCTTCGTGTGCGTGGACCTGCTTGAGGTATTCTCCGCAGAGACGTGAGTGAGTTTTTCAGCCACTCCTAAAGCAACAGGAAAAATCTTTCTGTGACTTTCTCTAGTTAAGGAATAAGTTCTTTGGAATTTAAACCACTGCATGTTTCCTGTAAATATTGTTTATTTTAGCTGATAGTCCACTTCTTTCTTAATTACTAATTGTGATTCTTTACCTATTAGTTTACTCATGGAAGCAAGTCTAAACCAGAAAATTAAAGCGAAATTAGTTTTCTTCTTGTGATTTCGTTTTAAAGTAGTTTAGCATTCACAAGAAGTTATGATGCCTGGACATGGTGGTGCAGGCCTTTAACTGTAGCACTCTGGAGTCAGAGCTCTGAATTTCGGGCCAGCCGGATCTACATAGCAAGTTCCAGGCCGCTCAGAGTTATGTAAAGAGACTCTGTCTCAAAACAATTTTACAAAGGTAGTTCATATCATTCTGAAGTATCTTTTACTAGTCTCTCCACATGATAAAATCTTATACAGCATATTGTCAAAACCCAGAAACTGATTTTAGCACAAAATTATAAATATAACCATGAATGGGGGCTAGGAAGCTAGCTGGGTTTGTGCAATAGCTAGATTTAATAGTCACTTGACAACCTAACATTACCTAGGAAGATAGACCCCATGAGGAGTTGTCTACTTTGGCCTGGACAAGTCTGAAAGATTGCCTTAGGTTAATTGAGTGGGAAGACCTATCCCACTATAGGCGGCACCATTCTTGAGAAGAGGGTTCTTAACTATGTAAGAGTGGAGCAGTCAGGCTGTGCATAAGCAAGCAAGCGAGCAAGCAAGCAGGAAGTATGCATGTATTCATTCTCTGCCTTCTCCTTACTGGATATGATGTGATCAGCTGTTTTATGTTCCTGATGCATGGACTTCCCTGCTAGGTTGGACTATAACCTGGGATTGTGAGCTAAAATAAACCTTTTGTTACTTAAATTGCTTTTTGTCAGGAGGTTTTAGTCACAACCACTTAAAAGAAACTAGGGCAATTTCTAAAACATCACAGAAGCATGAGGACCTGAGTTTGATACCCATGTTTAAAAAAAAAAAAAAAACGTTCTGAACATTGCCATGTACTCTTGGAATCCCTATACTGGGGAGGTCAAGACAAGTAGCTACAGAGACTTATTGGCCAGCCTGAATATCCCAACTGATGTGTCCTAGGTCACACTAAGAGACACTGACTGAAAAAAAAAAAAACACTATGGACAAGCAAGCCCTCAAGAACAACATCCAAGGTTCTGAGGTTGGCCTTGCCCTCCACCCCTGTCATGCACACTTCAACCCACATAAACACTATGGATAACGGATGTCACAAGTTTTTATACACACCTTTTGGAGTTCTATGACATTTGGATTTGTGTTTAGATTCTGTATCCCTCTAACATACAGGTGCAGTTACATATGCAGTATTAATAATAAAAACAATAAGGAGAAATATAATCAGGAAATGCTAACAAGGAAATTTGTCTAAGAGAGACATGTAGACAGATTCTGAATGCACAAACACTATGAAGAGATTGTGTTCTACATGCTGCTTGTCAAATGGTTGTCTCAGAAGAAAAGAGAATGAGATGAAGCATTTTGTCAATGACCAACAGCCTGTCTCTAGCCTGCTCTTCATCAGCAATTGGTCTCATATGATGGAGGAGAGCCTGCATGGACTCTTTCTAGTCCAATAACAGACATTGAAGCTCTGCTATGACACCCTTATACAGGTGATCAGCTAGCCACCTGAGGTTAGGTTGATCACACAGAACCACTTCCATTACGGAAGGGACAGTATTTTGTTCTAATTAAACTAGACATTTACTCTGGCTGTGAACCTGCTTTTTCTGAACATAATGCTTCTGCGAATATTGCTATCTTTGTACTTTATTCACTTTCCTAGAATTTCACAGAGCACTGCTTATGATTAAGGAATTTACTTAATAGTAAATGGAGCATGGGAGTAGACTCAAAGGGTTCGTGGTCCGCCCTACCTCAGACCAGCTGGCTCCTTAGAATATGCTTTGCAGACTCACTTGTAGGTAGTGAGCACAATCTATGCAGCTGGAACATTGTTTCTGATTACTCCTAGTTACCCATTAAAAAGATATTTCCCATTCCCTTAGACGTCTACAATGCTAGCTTATAATTCTTAGCTTCAAAGGGAAGAGTTCTTCCACTAAGAAACAGAAATGATTCAATGAAGTGTTGAATCTGTTATCTATCCATTACATATGACTGCAAATCAACAGGCCAGGAAGTATGAGGATATTGGTTAGGGTGATTGATGTTAACTAGCATCAGGGAATTGGACTACTATTCCACAACTGTGGTTTGAGTGTGAAATGAGGCCCCAATAGGAACAGCTGACAAATGCTTGATCCAAGGATGTTCAGCTAGAGGTGCTCTTTTGGAAAATTGCACAACTTTTTAGAGGGGAACCTTACTGAAAGAAGTGGGTCACCTGGACAGGGGCCTTAATACTTTATAGCCAAGATCCACTTCCTGTCTCCTGATCACTTCCTGTTTTACCAAAATGTGACTCAAGGAGTCCAGATGGCATATATTCTTCCAAGCGTAGAGCCATCTGCCACCACACCCACCCACCATCACAGATGATATACTCAAAATGAGCCAATAGAAACCCTTAAGTTGCTTTTATGAACTATGTTATCATTGAAATAAAAAGTTAACTAATATAGGATGTAAGAAAATATATCTGAACAATATATATTTTCGGGCATCTTTTAGTATCAGTATGTCCTTTGCTTAAGTTCATAGAAAAACTACAACTCAATAAAGACTACTAATGATGCAACTCCTTCCAGGACTGAAGGATTGCATCTTCCCACCAGGTAAACAGCTGTGACACTAAGGTACTTGCTGAAATAAAAGGAGACTGAGGGTGAGTAGTAGAAGAAGGGAGTGATGAAGAACAGGTATGGCCATGTGACCAATTACAGAAACAAGGGCTGGAATCATCATGAGCATTTGCTCCATATTTGGCTATTAATGTGTGTTTGTGTGGGGACATGTTAGGTAGACAAGGGTGGACTTACAATGGCAAATTTTGAGTGTCAGCTTTACTGGCACATGTCCAGATATAAAGCCAAACATTTTGGGTGTTTCAGAGAGGGTGATTTGATTGAGGTTACCATTTAAGTCAAAGCATTTCAAACAAAGCACACATCTTTCCAGAATGCAGAGAGGCATCATCCAATTAGAGAAAGGGCCATGCCAGCTGGTGGTCTGTACACCTGAAATGCAACCTGCCTCTTCCCAGATCTCCAGCCTTCTGGGTCATCTCACATACTGTGCACTTGCTAGCTTCTGTAATTCCTTTAAAAATAGCTTTTTCCTTGGTTGCAGTATCAGTCTCAGAAAAGACCCCTGGACCAAGATTTTTGGGTTCTGTTGCTCTCCTTGTAGAGCTCCTGTCCCCTCCAGGTCTTTCTGTCTCCCCATTCTTTCATAAGATTCCCTGCACTCTGCCCAAAATTTGGCTATGGGGAGGGGCATGGGAGAAGGACAGGCAGGGAGGGCTGGATTGGGAAGGGATAAGGGAGGGACCTATAGCTGGGATACAAACTGAATAAATTGTAATAAATTTTTAAAAAATAGCTTTTTCTCTGTATATATGCATGCATCCTTTTAGTTCTTCTACAGAAATTCCTAAAAAGTTTTTGGCTATTGCATATAGTTACTATGGATGTTTATGTGCAGGACTTTTGAGTATATACAAGTTTTAAATATAAAAATAAAAAATCAGCAAGTGTGTATATAAAGTATATTGTCATTATGTTCACCTCCACTACCTGGACCTGTCCTCTTTCCTCTCCTTCTGACCCCCACCCCTTCCTAATTAGTATACCTACACTTATGTGATTTTTTTTGATCCCCTGAATTTAGTAAGAGTTGCTTGAATGAAGAGAAGGCTATATTGCACTGATGAAAATGTCACCTCCTCCCTCAGTGATCAGTAACTTCTAAGAGTTCCTCAGGAATGAATGGGGCCTTATGAGTGCCTCCCCTACCGTTATGGAATGTTGAGTGGAGCCGCTCCTGTGCAGATTTTGTGTAGTTCGTATGGCGCTGTATGTTCATGGCTGCAAGGGAGCCATCTTGTCTGGATGGCAGTTGTGTTTCACAGCATCTCTCTCCATCCTCCAGCGCTTGCATTCTTTCCTCCATCTCCCATGATGTTCCTTGGACTCTGGAGCTATGATACAGATATCCCAATTACTGCCGAGCGCTCAACACTCAGCACGTTGACCAGGTATAAGTAAGATCTTCATTAACTTTCTCTATAGTAGAGGGGAAAATCTCTGCCCAAGGCTGAGGGAAGTCCTATGTTATGGGTATAAACATAAATATTAAGAAGGCAGTTTGACAAGAGGACAAGTTTTGTTTACCAAAGACAAGTGAAATTAGTAGAACATGCAACGAATATTTTAAATTTGTGAAAATCCGTTTTCAGGGGAGCCTATGCACATCATTCTTTGACGTTGACATCTTTAATAAGTGTAGAGCTGGGTGAAGAGATCCAAGTTGGCGGTGCTGGTCATCAGAGTGGCTCAGCAGTGAGAGCAGAGTGACCAGCAGGCCGTACTGTGGACCCCAAAACCCAACATCTGTGTCTCTCGGGTGAGAGGAGAATCCACAGGGAAACGCGAGGGTCCATCTTCAGTCCACCAGGCTAATACAGGGAAAATTTCTCTGGCTTCCGCCCAGCACTGCCACAGCTGTAGGCCGACTGCCCAAGCCCATCATCCGTGGATACTTTCTTGTACCAGGGGCTGGCGACTCCATCCTTGGGTGCTCACTCTCACTGTTAGAGGAGTGGATACCTTCTGGTATAGGAAGTGAGTCTCCAAATCTGGTAGCCCACCCTCACCATCCCAGAAACACCTTCTAGGTACCAGCAGCTCCAGGTTCCAAACCCCAGAGCACACACTCACTATCCTGTGGACACCTTCTGGGAACCGGTGGCTCGCAGCTCTAACCTCAGGTGCTCACTCTCACCATCCTGTGGCATGGATATCTTCTGGTACAGGCAGAGGGGCGTCGCATGGGTTCAGACTCGGGGCCCGTTCTTACCTTCCTGAGGACACCTTCCAGTACTAGCAGCTCCAGGTTCTAAACTCAGGGCCCACTCTCGCCATCCCAGGTGGGCAAAAGTCTCTAACCACAGGACCCCTGATGCTCCAGACCCAAGGAAGCAACCTCAGACACTGCTCCAAGATTCATACCCTCTCCCTAAGGAAACCAACAGAACCTCTGAGCTCACAGGTTCTCTAAAATGTCTGAAGCCACCAAACACGGTGTCTGAGCAAAGTGCTGGGCTCACTAACCTCAGCCCAAGAGAGCCAGTGGTGGGGCAGCAGACTCCAGGACTTTCCTCTGTGAAAGGAGGATCGCTGAGCTTTTGAGGAATCCACTTAGTTCCGAAGGTCAAATATCTCAGCAGATCCACCAGCAGTTCCCCGAGACCCACCCGACAGTCCGAGATCATTCCCACCAATCTGAGAGGGGCTCATCCAGGAATAGCCAGCTTCTTGCCCGGGGCTCTTCCCCCATTCTCAAGAACTCCAGAAGGGAACAGGATCTAACATTCAAAGCCTAAGACAACCATACAGCTAAAGGTCAGCTTAAAAACACAACCAACAAAAGCCAAAGCAATACAACATCCCTAGAACCCAGTTATCCAAAGGCAAGCAGTCCTGGATGCCCTAACACAACTGAAGTATAAGGAAATGACCTTAAATCTATGCTTATGGAGATGTAAACAGAGGAAACAAAATCCGTTAAGAATCACAGGAAGATACAGTCAAGCAGACTTAGGCTTTTAGAGAGGAAATAATTACTGAAGGAAATACAGGAAAGTTCGAAAAACAGGTGAAGGAATTTTACAAATCATACAATGAGAGGTAGGAAAATACAAACAAACAGGTGAAGGAAATCAACAAAAGGTTCAAGATCTGAAGATGTAAATAGAAACATTAAAGAAAGCACAAACTGAAGATATCCTGGAGAGGGAGAACTTACGGAAGAAAACAGAAACTACAGAGATAAGCATCACCGACAGAATACAGGAGATGGAGGAATCTCAGGTGTAAAAGACACAGTGGAGGAAATCATTGTATCCATCAAATAAAATGTTAAATCCAAAAAATTCTTAACATAAAACATCCAAGAAATCAAGGACACCATAAAAAAGAGAAGCCTAAGGAATAGGGATAGGGATAGGGATAGGGATGGTTGCATTCTCCTCCTCTGTTGCCTGGCAAGGCTGCTCCTCCTTTGGGGGACAGGGGACGTTATCAAGGAGCCAGCCACTGAGTTCATGTCAGAGACAGTCTCTGTTCCCCTTACTAAGGAACCCGCTTGGAGACTGAGCTGCCATGGGCTACATCTGAGCAGGGGTTCTAGGTAATATCCATGAATGGCCAGTAAAATTTTAATCATCATAGATGGAGAAAACAAGATACTCTATGACAGAAACAAATTTAAACAATATCTATGCACAAACCAAGCCCTATAGAAAATACTAAAAACAAAAACAAAAAACTCCCACCCAAGGAAGTTAATCACCCCCCCCAAAAAAAACCCACAGGATATAAATAAAGTCACTATAAAAAGTATACCAGCACACAAACACACTACCACAACCAACACCAAAACAAAGGAACTAATAGTCACTGGTCATTAATATCTCTCAACATCAATGGACTCAACTCTCCAATAAAAAGACACAGACTAACAGAATGGACTCATAAAAAGGACCCATCATTCTGCTGCATACAAGGAACATACCTCAACCACAAAGACAGACATTACCTGAGGGTAAAGGGCTGAAAGGAGATTTTTCCAAACAAATGAACCCAAGAAGCAAGTTGAAGTAGCCATTCTAATATCTAATAAAATAGACATTCAACCAAAATTAATCAAAAGAGATGAGGAAAGACACTTCAAACTCATCAAATTCCATCCAGAAAACATCTCAATTCTGAACACCTACAGCCCAAATACAAGAGTACCAACATTTGTAAAAGAAACATTAATAATCCTTCTCCAAAATTGACCATGTAGTCACAAAGCAAGCCTCAAGAGATGCAAGATGATTGAAATAATCCCTTGTATCCTTTCAGACCACCATGAACTAAAACCGGATCTCTACAACAAAAATAGCAAAAAGTCAACACATACATGAAAACCAAACAACTCTCTACTCAACAACAGCTAGGCCAGGGAATAAAGAAAGAAATTATGTGTGGAGCTTATTTAAATTCTGTTCAGCCTCTGCCATTCTTACCCTGTCTATGTTTATCATTATTTTTATCTCTAAAACTTACCTCTACATTCTTTTCAAACAGCTCAGGCTGTTGAAGAGAGGTAGTCCACATCTTTTCCATAGATCTATTGCCTAAAGGAAACCATAGTTCAAAAATTAAAAATATATAAAGCAAGCGCAGCTATTATCTCCTGCTGTATCACAAACCATCTTGACCCTTACTGCAGTTAACCAGCAGCATTGAAATCTGACCAGGGGGCAGTTGAATCCTCTGACACAGACTCCTGGAGGCTACAGGCATCTTAAGGCTTAGCTCATAGGCCCACACCATAGTTGTCAGCAGAATTCAATTCTTCCAAGACTGTTGGACTGAGGACTTTAATTCTTTGCTAATCGTTGGCTGAGGCAGTTTAAGGAGCCCCATCGGGAGCTTGCCTACCTTGGAGACGTCTAGGCGTGAGAAGCTTCTTGATAAAGAAGACTGAAGATTCGCCTTGAGCTGTCTTTTCAAAGTGCATGTGGATTTTTCTTAGAATGAATGTCTATTTGTAGCAGCTTAGCAGAAGATGGTTGGGACGCAGGGACTGCAGAACTGTAGGCGCTTCTTGGCACCACTGAATTCTAGAAGGCAAAAGAAGACTCTTTACAGAGGGGGAAGTCACAGAAGGTTGACCCATGGATGATTGTAAGGAAGAAAGATCCAAAGCAGCATGCAAGGAGCCAGGGAGTTGAAACACACAGAGACACAGTCACGGTTCCTCCCCCAGCTCACAGTAATATTCCTGCTAATACACCTGGCGGGATCTTGATTTTGCAGGACACCATCTTTCTACTGTATTAGTGACATCATGAACAAGAAATGGAAGACAACTACCAAATGACTATCAGTCCCATAAGGATTCACCAGTGAGAGGCATTCAGTAAACACTTCATCCCCTGTGTGACTTTAGAAGTCTCTTTGGAGGCCCTTTGGGTCATCTCTTCAAAAGGTCATCCCTTTGGGATAAAGGCTCACACTTCATGCACTAAGAGCACAGCCCTTGGTCAGAGATTTCAGAGAGAACTGGGAATACACCTCTATCTCATTTATTAGCTGACTAAGAACGCCTGGAGCAAGATGACCAGGGGCTGGGGAGGTGGCTCAGAAGGTTAAGTGCTTGTCTCGAAAGTGTGAGGACCTGAGTGTGGGTCCCTAGAAACCATGTACAGCCCCTGCCACCTCAGTGCTCCTGCCATAAGGAGCTGGAGACAAGAGATTCTCTTGTAAGTCAAGCCAGCTAGCTTGACTACATAGCAGTAAACACAGGAGATGATATCTCTTCCATGGTGGGTGTTAAGAACCACACCCTAGCACCCATGTTCTGACGTATTAACACACACACACTTAAGGTCCTGCAAAAGATTCAGATCCATGTTCTACTTCCCCCAGCCCCAACCTATTCCCCGAATCAAGGACCCAACCTGAGCCCTGCTACTGTGGAAAGCTACAGAAAAGAGGCTGTCTGGAAAATCCAGTAGGAGATACACAGTACAGATCTCTAGTTTCTAAGGACAGGCTAGGCCTCCCACACAAAGATACTCTTCAGTGATTTGCAAACAGTGAGTCACGGCCCCTTTGGTGGTCAAACAACCCTTTCACAGTGGTCACCTAAGACCAACAGAAAACAGATATTTACATTATAACTCATAGGACTAGCAAAATTATAACTACGAAGTAGCAATAAAAAATAATGTTATGGTTGCAGGGCCACCACAACACGAGGAACTGTATTAAAGGGTCACAGCATTGGGAAGGTTGAGAACCATGGCTCGAAGTGAACCCACTGACTGCCTGGTCATGGACCTTCAGGGGACTGTATCCAGAAGAGAACCGTGTGTCACAAGCGAGGTATTGTCAGATCCTAGAAGAAGAGCCAGGTTTCCTCCTGTATCTTGGAAGCAGGACTCATTTATTTATGTAGCATGTTCATCGTTTACCAGTTATTGCAAAACAACAAATTAACAGCCAGTGAACTTTTTCATATCTTAGGTCCATTGTATTTTAATGCACAGAAATAGTTTTAAAAAATTAATTGTACTAAGTTTCTGAAAAATCATTTGTCCTTTTCAATTTTAGTTTTGTCTTTCTTTTAAACCTTCTTTATATTTAAAAAAAATTTTAAACTCCTATATAATACTGTTTCTATGGCTTTGGTCCTTACATGTTGAGTTTGGAGGATATTTTGTTTTATTTTTAATCAAAGTAGAATTGCATCATCCCCCATCCATTTCCTCCCTTCATCCCTTCCATGTTCTCTCATATCCTACTCTGTCAAATGCCTCTTTTTCTTAATTGTTATTGTAACATATATGTATACATGTATAAATATGTAAATATAACTTTCTGAGTCCATTCAGTGTTTGATATGTATGTGTACACAAAAGTACCCACTAGGTAGTGTATAACCAATTGGAAGGCTAGCCCTGAGGAATTTTTCTTTTGCTCTGAGCCTTCCTTAGTTGCCTGTAGGCTTTTGACATGGGGTAGGTCCTGTGAGATTTCCTCCTTCCATGTTAGCATGTCTATTGGTGCTGTTCTTGTTCAGGTCTTCTATTGGAAGTCATTGACGTATCATGAATGAATCTTCCCTGTCACAATTTCTCAGCAGCTGTTCTTGCCCTTAGATTCTTTCTGCCCCCTCTTCCATAATGTCCCTTGTCCTTTGAGAGCAGAAGTTTTATTGTAGATGTGCCCACTGGGCTGAGCACTCTAGGATAAGCTCTTCTCTGCATTCTAACCAGTTGTGCTTTTCTGTAATGATCTTTTGCAAAGAGTAGCTTCTTTGATGAGGGATGAGAGCTACTCTTTTCTACAGGCATAAGGATGTGTTTTTAATATGCTTAGGAGTTATGATAGTTTAGTCCCAGGAAGTTTCAGTAGATTGCCGGTACCAGGCATGATTTCTCACCTGTTGAGCAGGCCTTATGTCCACTTAGGGAATTATTGGTTACTGCCAAGGTTTGAATGCCACTATTGCAACTCTAGAGGTACCTTCTCACCGACAGTTCTTTGCAACTATGACATCTATGAACATGTTAATTTTAAATCCATCTTGAATGTATTTTATATATAATATTGTTTTCTAACTTAATAGTAAAATTATGATCATTGTATCACTACTTTCCTCGATGCTCCGAAATACTGTCTTCAGGATATGCTGATTTCTCAAAGACTTGTGGACTTGTTTATGAATTCTCTGTTATTTAGAACTGAATGCTGATATACACTGATGTACTCTAATTATTGTGGCTTTCTATTAGGCCAGCAGTTCTCAACCTGTAAGTCATGACCCCTTTAACAAACCTCTGTCTCCAAAAATATTTACATTATGAATCATAATAGTAGAAAAACTATAGTCATGAAGAAGCAACAAAAATAATTTTATTGTTGAAAATAATCACAAACTGAAGAACCATATTAAAGGGATGCATCATTAGGAAGGTTGAGAACCACTCTATTAGGTATTAATATCTAGTACACTATATGTCCTTCATGTTCCTCTCTTGGCATATGTGTTACGTCAGTGAAATTATATTACTGTGGCATTAATTTTCTGAATAAACAAAACAAGACAACCCATGCTCATTTTACCCAGCTTCATCCAACAGGTAAGGTTCTGTAAAAGCACAGACTATAGCCTGGGCATGATGGCATACTTAAAACCAGTGCTCAGGAGGCAGAGGCCAGTAAACCTCTCACTTCCAAGCCAGCCTAGTCTACCTAATGATTTACAGGCCAACCAGGCCACGGCATAAGTTCCTGTCCTAAAAATAAATCAATCAACTGTAGAAGTTGTAGAATGCCAAAACAAAAATACTGACATGGATATAACCTATCAGTTTCGTTCAGATTTCATTGAATGATGTGTGTTTGTGTGTTCTGTCTCGATATAATTTGAATACATGAGAGGGACCAAGCATCTGCCACCACCACATTAAGATAAAGAATAATATTTCTTTCATAAATGAAACATTACTAAAGCTTAAATGATACATAGATCCCAACACCTTAATAGTGGGAGACTTCAACACCCCACTTTCACCAAGGGACAGATCATCTAGACAGAAGCCAAACAGGGAAATAAAGGCACTTTACAAAGGCCCTACTAAAAATGGACCTAATAGATGTCTACAGGACTTTTCACCCAAACACAAAAGAGTATACCTTCTTTTCAGCACCTCATGGAACCTTCTCCAAAATAGACCATATAGTTGGTCACAAAGCAAGCCTCAAATACAAGAAGATTGAAATAATCCCCTGTATTCTATCTGACCACCATGGACTAAAGCTGGACCTTAACAACAATGGAAATAGCAAAAAGCCTACAAGCACATAGAAATTTAACAACTTACTACTCAATGACAGCTGAGTTAAGGATGAAATAAAGAAAGAAATTAAAGACTTCCTAGAATTCAATGAAAATGAAAGTACAACATACCCAAATTTATGGAACACAATGAAAGCAGTGCTCAGAGAAAAATTTATAGCACTAAGTGCCTTCAAGAAGAAATTTGTACTCATTGGCACAGGAGACAACTTCCTGAACAAAACACCAACAACACAGGCTCTAAGAGCAACAATCAATAAACGGGACCTCATGAAACTGAAAAGCTTCTGTAAAGCTATTGACACTGTCATCAGAACAAAACGACAGCCAACAGATTGGGAAAGGATCTTCACCAACCTTATATCTGACAGAGGACTAATATCCAGTATATATAAAGAACTAAAGAAGTTAAACAGCAAAAAAATCAAATAATCCAATTAAAAAATGGAGTATAGAGCTCAACAGAGAATTCTCAATAGAGGAATATTGAATGGCAGAGAAACACTTAAAGAAATGCCATAAATAAATAAATAAATAGATAGATAGATAATAAATAATAAATAAATAAAAAAGAAATGCTCAACCTCATTAGCCATCAGGGAAATGCAAATCAAAACGACCCTAAGATTTCACCTTACACCCATCAGAATGGCTAAGATCAAAAACTCAAGAGACAACACATGCTGGGGAGGTTGTGGAGAAAGGGGAACCCTCCTCCATTGCTGGTGGGAATGTAACCTTGTACAACTACTCTGGAAAGCAATCTGGCGCTTTCTCAAACAACAAGGAATAGTGCTTCCTCAAGATCCAGCTATACCACTCCTAGGTATGTATCCAAAAGAGTCTCAAGTACACAATAAGAACATTTGCTCGGCCATGTTTGTATCACCCTTATTTGTAATAGCCAGAAGCTGGAAACAGCCCAGATGCCCCTCAGTGGCATTTAAATTGGATTAATTGATTTGTTGCAGTTTAACTTCTTGATTCTTTATATATTCTGGATATTAGCCCTCTGTCAGATATAGGGTTGGTGAAGATCCTTTCCCAATCTGTAGGCTGTCATTTTGTTCTGACCACAGTGTCCTTTAATTTACAGAAGCTTTTCTGTTTCATGAGGTCCTGTTTATTGTTTTTTGCTCTTAGAGCCTGTGTTGTTGGTGTTTTGTTCAGGAAGTTGTCTCCTGTGCCAATGAGTTCAAGGCTCTTGCCCACTTTTTGTTCTAACAGATTTAGTGTGTCTGTTCTATGTTGAGGTCTTTGATCCATTTGGACTTTAGTTTTGTGCAGGGTGATAAATATGGATCTATTTTCATTTTTCTACATGTAGACATCAGTTAGACCAGCACCATTTGTTGAAGATGTTATCTTTTTTCTATTGAATGGTTTTGGCATCTTTGTCAAAAATCAGGTATTTATAATTGTTGGGGTTTGTTTCTTCTATTCGATTCCATTGATCCACCATTCTGTTTCTGTGCCAGTACCATGCAGTTTTTAGTATTGTTGCTCTATAGTACAGCTTGAGATCAGGGATCGAGATACCTCCAGAAAATCTTTTATTATAGAAGATCTGTTAGCGATTGTGGGTTTCTTGTTATTCCATATGAAGCTGAGAAATTTTCTTTCAAGGTCTGTAAAGAATTGTGTTGGTATTTTGATGGGAATTGCATTGATTTTGGTAGATTGATTGTAGATTGATTTTGGTAAGATATCCATTTTTACTATGATAATCCTGTCAAGCCATGAGCATAGGAGATCTTTCCATCTTCTGATATCTTCTTCTAATTCTTTCTTCAGAGACTGGGAAATTTTTTCATACAAGTCTTTGACTTCCTTGGTTAGGGTGACACCAGGGTACTTTATGTCCTTTTTGGCTATTGTGAAGGGTGTTGTTTCCCTAATTTCTTTCTTGGCCTTTTTTTGCTGAAGGTGTTTATCAGCTGTAGGAGTTCCTTGGTAGAATTTTTGGGGTCACTCAGGTATACTATCATATAATCTGCAAATAGTGATACTTTGGCTTCTTCCTTTCCAGTTTGTATCACCCTGATCTCCTTTAATTGTCTTATTGCTCTAGCAAGGACTTCAAAAACTATGATGAAGAGATATGGAGAGTGTGGGCAACCTTGTCTTGTCCCTGATTTCAGTGAGATTGATTTAAATTTCTCTCCATTGAGTTTGATGTTGGCTATAGGCTTGCTGTATATTGCCTTTACTATGTTTAGATATGTGCCTTGTATCCCTGATCTCTCCAACACTTTACACATGAATGGGTGTTGGACTTTGTCAAATGCTTTTTCGGCGTCTAAGGAGACAATTTCTGTATGTTGAACCATGCTTGCATATCTGGGATGAAACCTACTTGGTCATGGTGGATGATATCTTTGATGTGTTCTTGGATTCAGTTTGCAAGTATTTTATTGAGTATGTTTGCATCAATGTTCATAAGAGAGATAGGTCTGAAGTTCTCTTTTTTTTTTTTGTTGGGCCTTTGTGTGCTTTAGGTATCAAGGTGATTGTTGCTTGGTAGAATGAGTTTGGTAATGTTCCTTCTGTTTCTATTTTGTGGAATAGTTTGGATAGAATTGGAGTTAGCACTTCTTTGAAGGTCTGGTAGAATTCTGCACTGAATCCATCTGGCCCTAGGCTTTATTTGGAAGGGAGACTGTTGATGAATGTTTCTCTTTCCTTGGGGGATATAGGACTACTCAATCTTTCTACCTGATCTTGACTTAATTTTGGTAGATGGATTCTATCAAGAAAATTGTCCATTTTTTTAGATTTTCAAATTTTGTGGCAAATAGGCTTTTGTAGTATGACCTAATGATTGTTTGGATTTCCTCAATGTCTGTAGTTATGTTGTCCTTTTCATTTCTGATTTTGCTGATTTGGATAGTTTCTCTCTGCCTTTTAGTTAGTTTGGCTAAAGGTTTGTCTATCTTGTTGATTTTCTCAAAGAACCAGCTTTTTGTTTCATTGATTCTTTGAATTGTTTTATTTGTCTCTAATTTATTGATTTCAGCTCTGACTTTGATTATTTTCAGCCGTCTGTGCCAATTGGGTGTATTTGCTTCTTTTTTTTTTTTTTCTAGGGATTTCAATTGGGCCATAAAGTTGCTTGTATGAGATGTCACAAATTTCTTCTTGAAGGCACTTAATGCTATGAATTTTCCTCTGAGCACTGCTTTCATTGTGTCCCATAAATTAGGATATGTTGTACCTTCATTTTCATTGAATTCTTTAATTTCTTTATTTATTTCTTCCTTAACCCAGCTGTCATTGGGCAGCAAGTTTTTCAGTTTCCATGTGCTTGTAGGCTTTTTTCTATTTCCATTGTTGTTGAGGTCCAGCTTTAGTCCATGGTGGTCAGATAGAATACAGGGGATTATTTCAATCTTCTTGTATTTGAGGCTTGCTTTGTGACCAACTATATGGTCTATTTTGGAGAAGGTTCCATGAGGTGTTGAAAAGAAGGTATACACTTTTGAGTTTGGGTGGAAAGTTCTGTAGACATCTATTAGGTCCATTTTATTTAGGACCTCTGTAAGTGCCTTTAATTCCTTATTAGGCTTCTGTCTAGATGATCTGTCCCTTGGTGAAAGTGGGGTGTTGAAGTCTCCCACTATTAAGGTGTTGGGATTGATGTGTGATTTAATTTAATAACATTTATGAATGTAGGCACTCTTGTATTTGGGGCATAGATGTTCAGAATTGTGATGTCCTCTTGGTGGATTTTTCCTTTGATGAAAACGTAGTGTCCCTCCTCATCTTTTTGGATAATTTTGGTTGAAAGTCTATTTTATTAGATATTAGGATAGCTACCCCAGCTTGTTTTTTGTATTCGTTTACTTGAAAGACATTTTTCCAGCCCTTTGCTCTGAGGTAGTGTTTATCTTTGTTCCAGAGGTGCATTTCTTGAATGCAGCAGAATGTTGGATCCTATCTCCGCACCCATTCTGTTGGTGTGTGTCTTTTTATTGGAGAGTTGAGTCTATTGATGTTGATAGATAATAGTGACCAATGATCGTTAGTTCCTTTTATATTGGAGTCAGTGGTCTTACTGTGTTTCATTACTTGTTTTCTTTTAATTTTTGTTGGGATATTATGTGTATGCTATGTTTTCTTGGGTGTAGTTGTTTTCGTTGGATTGGAGTTTTCCTTCTAGTATCTTCTGTAGGGCTGGTTTGCTGTGTAGATATTGCATACATTTAGTTTTGTCATGGAATGTTTTGTTTTCTCCATCTATGTTGATTGAAAGCTTTGAAGGGTATAGTAGTCTGGGTTGGCATCTGTGGTCTCCTTAGAGTCTGCATGACATCTGCCCAGGCCCTTCTGGTTTTCATAGTTTCTGATGAGAAGTCTGGTGTGATTCTGATAGGTCTACCTTCATATGTTACTTGGCCTTTTTCCCTTGCTGCTTTTAATATCTTTTCTTTGTTCTGTAGATTTAGTGTTTTGACTATTATGTGACGTGATGTGTTTCTTTTCTGGTCTAGTCTATTTGGTGGTCTGTAGGCCTCTTGTATATTTATGGACATCTCTTTCTTTAAGTTGTGTGTGTGTGTGTGTGTGTGTGTGTGTGTGTGTGTTAGTGTGTTTCAAGGGACAGAGTGATAGAAAATGTTGAACCCTTGAGTGTGTGGGGGGGCTCTGCCTTGCAGGCTTCTAGGGGGTTATTTGTGCATGCACTGTATATGTAGCAGGCGCTGGTGATGGTTGCAGTGCAATTTCCAGCATTATCTGCCTTAACTCCTCAGTTGGACCCACAGAGCAGGGGCTTCAATGTCCCAAGTGACCCTCTGTTTCCCACAGTGGGTATGTGGTTGAGAGGTGTCCAATGCCTGGCTTTTATTTTAGAAGAACCCTGCATCTGGGGTTCTGTAGACACTCAAGGGTGCAGTCACTCTCAAGCAGGTCACATCGGCAGAAATCGGGGTATCCAGGCTCTCTGCTCTCAAGGCTCTGCTTGGTCTTATGCAGGAGTACTGACATACTCCATCAGCCCAGTGGTGTTGCAGCCACCAGGTCAGGAAGTCCAGCTGCAGCTAAAGACTGGGATGCTGGTCCAGATGCCTTCTGGGAAGTCCTGGGGGCCCTCCACTGTGCTCTCCAGGCCTGGGAGGCCCAACACCAGGTGTGCCTAGCTTGTATAGTGGCTCTGCTGGGCTTTGGTGGGTATATAGCATATTATCTGTCGCTGAGGGTTTGGGTGGGCTGTACAGTCAGTGGCTGAGCGACCCTGCAGAGCCAGTACACCTGGGACCCTGGGAGGGTGGTGCTATGGGTCTGAGACTCCAATACTAGTACAGCTGGCAGTTGCTGCTAAGGATTTAGGAGCTCCAGATCAGCCGCTACAGACCCCAGGCAGTTAGGTCTGAGCTGAGACTCTCAGTGAGTTGGCTGTGCGGAGGAGTAGGGTTGTCTGAGAAAGGGGAGTGTTGGGAGATCAAAGGGTCATTTCTCTCCTTCCCCAAACAAGTCCACGGGTGACCCAAGACCAAAGTTCTCACCTCGTGTGATGTGTGATGTTCCCTGTCATTTAGAAATCCTCACTGTCATTTCTCTGGCTTCAGAAGTCCTTCCACTCACCAACTCAAGTGTTCAACTCTTCCACAGCTTAGAAACTGTGTGTGCTAGTCGCCATCTTGTCTCTGCCCCCAGTCTGTGTCTTTTTATTGGAGAATTGGGTCCATTGGTGTTGAAAGAGATTAATAACCAGTGGCTGTTAGATCCTTTGATTTTGATGTTGGCCATGGTAGTGTGTTTGTGTGCTTGGCTACTTTTTTCTTTTGCTGTAGTGAGGTTAATTATTTCCTGTGTTTTCTTGAAAGTAGTTAGTTTTCTTGGGTTGTATATTTCCTTCTAGTATCTTCTGTAATGCTGGATTTGTGTGTAGGTATTGTTGAAATTTGTTTTTGTCATTGAATATCTTGTGTTCTCCATCTATGAGGACTGAGAGTTATGCTGGGTATAGTAGCCTAGGCTGACATCTGTGTTCTGTTAGGGTCTGCATGATATCCGTCCAGGCCCTTCTGGCTTTCATAGTCTCTGTTGAGAAGTCAGGTGTGATTCTGATGGGTTTACTGTTATAACTTACTTGGCCTTTTCCGTTGGCAGCTTTTAGTATTTTTCTTTGGTCTGTATATTTACTGTTTTCATTATTATGTGGTGGGGGGATTTTCTTTTCTGGTCTAATATTTTAGGTGTCCGTAGGGCTCTTGTATGCTTTATAAGCCTCTCCTTTAAGTTGGGGAAATTTTCTTCTTTGATTTTGTTGAAAATATTTTCTGGGCCATGGAGGAGGGAATCTTCTTTTTCCTCTGTTCCTATTGTTCTTAGGTTTTGTCTTTTCACGTTGTCTTGGATTTCTTGTTGTCATGTTGTCTTGGTTTGTATCAGGAATTTTTTAGATTCATTATTTTCTTTAAAAGATTCATCAATCCTTGTATCTTTGAAAAATACAAAGATCCTTGTATCTTCCACACCTGAGATTCTTTCTTCCATCTCTTGTAGTCTGTTGGTTATGCTTACCTCTGCAGTTTCTGTTTTCTAAGTTCTCCCTCTCCATGATTTCCTCCTTTTGTGTTATCTTTAATTTTTTCAATTCTATCTTCAGATCTTGAATCGTTTTGTTGATTTCCTTCACCTGTCTGACTGTATTTTCCTATTTTTCTTTCAATTCCTTCAGCTGTTTGTTTGAACATTCCTCTGTTTCTTTTAATTCTTTCAGTGATTTAATCATTTCCTCTCTGAAAACCACACACAGTTTGGCTGCATCTTCCTGTATTTCTTTACAGATGGCCATACTCTGTTTGACTTTATCTTTTTCTAATTCTTTACACATTTTGTTTGCTTCCTCCATTAACCTCTTCATAAGCATAGATGTAAGGTCATTTTCTTGAATTTCACTTATGTTAGGATTTCCAAGTCTACTTGCACCTGGATAACTGGGTTTTGGGGATGCCATATTGCTTTGCCTTTTTTTTGGTTGTGCTTTTATGCTGGCCTCTACCCATCTGGCTCTCTCAGGTGTTGTCTGTTAATTTGGGTGCTTTCTCGGGTCCTGGAGTGGGAGAATCCCCTTGGCAGGGTTCTGAAGGAGATCTCCTCAGCTTTTTGGGTATGGTCAACTGAATGGTGGTGCTTCTCAGGAATTGTCACAGTTCACCTCAGGCATATGGACCTATGTGGTAACTGTGGTGTTCAGGAAGGCCCTCCTCTCATCAGGAGAAGTCCTGGAGATGTCTGCCCTGCTGCTGGGTTTCTTGCTCTGAATTTAGTGAGCTGCTGCTTCTGCTTTTAAGCTATATTTTCTGGGTGCAGCCTTCTTGAAGAACCAGGGAGTCCCGTGGTTTCATCAGTTTAGGTAGGGATAACTGGTCACACCTTGGAGCAATATCTGAAGGCTGCTACAATGGATCTCAAGCTTTTGTAGGTCTGAGATTGAAGCTGTGTACCCTAGTGCCCTAGCTGTAATCAATGGCAGGTGAGTACAGCACTCATGCCTGCAGTAGAAGGCCAGAGCTTAGAGCCTGTGGGATTCCAGAACCTCTTCTGGAGCTGGGTGTCCTGAGCGTTGGACCTGATGTTTTCCCCACTGTGGGGTTACCTCCCGACAGGGACACCCAGACTGTTTTGTTTGGGGGACCGCAGTTCTGTCTGGGATGACAAGTAGAACACGCAGGCACAGGCACATGGCTCCTCCTTGCTGTTTATTGGGCTGCGGGGCATCGGGAGAAACCCGGAACTTTCCCCGAGAACTTTTCGGGGGGGGGGGGGGGGGGGGTGTCAGCTGAGTACTCTGAGATCAGACCCACCAGACAGAGAAACTCAGTTTCTGGTGTGCTGGGTCCCACAGTTCTATCTGGGGCAGTGAGTCAGGCACGCAGGCAGGACTCTGTGCTGGTGCCTGTGTGCCCCGCTCTGGGTTGGCTGCTGGGTGCCTGCCAGACCCCAGGTCTTTTCCAAGGATTGTCTTGGTGACCTAATGCTAGTCCCAATAGTTTCCTGTACCATGGGGTTATCTCTTGACTGGAAATCCCAGTCTCTGGTGTTGTGGGGCCCATAGTTCAGTCTGGGACAGTCATCAGAGCACACTGGTGTGTGGCTCTGGGCTGGCAGGACTGAGCGCCTGGTGGAACCTCTTCTGAGGTTTAGCTGGATGACTTGAAGCTGATTGAATGCCACACTGTGGGGTATCTTCTCACCTGGGCGACACAATTGTTGGTGTTTTAGGACCCAGAGTTCTGTCTGCTGGTCACTTTGCAGATCCTGCTCTGCTGCTGATCAGAAAGAGTGTCCTCCCAGTGCGACTATCTTGGATCATCCCCGCAGCTTTATTCTTAATAACCAGGATCTGGAAACAACCCAGATGTCCCTCAGCAGAGGAATGGATACAGAAATTGTGGTACGTTGACACAATGGAATACTACTCAGCAAACTCATAGCCAAACTTTGGGCAGAGTGCAGGCGATCTTATGAAAGAAGGGGTGGGGAAAAGACCTGGAGGGGACAGGAGTTCCACAAGGAGAGCAACAGAACCACAAAAAATCTGGGCCTAGGGATCTTTTCTGAGACTGATACTCCAACCAAGGACCACGCATGGAGATAACTTAGAACCCTGCACAGATGTAGCCCATGGCAGCTCAGTCTCCAAGTGGGTAGCCTAGTAAGGGGAAAAGGGACTGTCTTTGACATGAACTCAGTGTCTGACTCTTTGATCATCATCCCTTGGGGAGGGGGCAGCCTTACCAGGCCATAGAAGAAGGCAATGCAGCCAGTCCTGATGTGACCTGATAGGCTAGGGTCAGATGGAAGAGGAGGAAGACCTCCTCTATCAGTGGACTTGGGGAGGGGCATGGGAGGAGCACAGGAAGGGAGGGTAGGCTTGGGAGGGAATGACTGAGGGGGCTACAGCTGGGATACAAAGTGAATAAATTGTAATAAATAAAAAAATAAATTAAAAAAAGAGAACAATGTAACAACCAACCTTTCTTGCCTTCTGTTTCCCAACTACTACAGCATAAGCTTAATGCATAGTTGTACTCTTAAGCTATGTACTCTTCAATGCCCCTGACTTAAGAACAGGGCATGTGTGCTTGTATATGTGTTAAATTAATCATTTGCTAAAAACATAAAAATAGGTTGAAAAAAAAAACCTTATAAAATGAATACCCATCATAACTATTAGACATAGCATGCAGATATTGCTTGGTAAATAATGTTGTTTGATAAATAAATAGTGTTGCATGTTATTTGAGTCAGTTAAGAGTCAGTGACTCAATATTTGTAAAACTCTGTCATAGATTTTCTTCTGCGAAGTGTTCTTTATCCCTTCCCTATGTGATACTTTTTATACATTCAATAAAAGAGAGAGCAAAGCCCTAATAATTTGTTAAGGACAAACACAGAGACACACAGATATGCAGACCTGGACACAAGAACAAATTTATAAGATAGCATGTGGCAGGCACAAATTCAGACTCATACAACAGATCAGCAGGGAGGCCAGAAGACATAGGTAAAGCAAAGTAGATAATCTGTGTTCACTTTTGTTAAAATGACAACAAGATGATGTGCTTTATTAATTTTAATTTCTGTCCTTAATGGGACACCAACATGTTACTGGTGATTCTGAGGTTAACATTAATGCATTTAAACAGACACAACCCTCTCCTTTTGACCAGTACTCCCTCCTAGGTACACCCACCGCTAGTCCATCCCATCCTTCCAGTTCCTCCCATTTCTTGCAATCCCTCCCATGTTTGCCACACTCTTATGTTGTCAGTCTCTTTTTCTTTGATTATTATAGTTATATATAATTGTTATATGTTATATGTTATATGCACAACTATATAAATACAGTCTTCTAGGTCTGTTTTTATCGTTTGTGTATATATGGTTTTAGGGCTGACCATGTAGTATTGTATAACCAAAAGGAGACTTACCCAATCTTCTCCTTCTCACCAGTCATTAGTTGCTATAATTCTTAGTCTATGGGTGGGGCCTGGATGAAATTCTCCCCTTTCCTCATTAGTATCTGCCACCTCATTTCTGATTCTCTCTTGGGTTATCTAGGCTCACTGTGTGCTGAGCCGAACTAGAGGGAGGGAAGCTTAGCTGGGTGTAGGTGAGTAGAGTGCAGGATCTCAGTTAGTAGTGAGTGCCATAGAAACAGACTTCTCCTCTCTGGAGACAGCTTCAGTGAGATAACTCAATTAATTATTTAAACCTTTGAGAAGTGAGTATACATCATTGGCCAGAGCCAGGGTGCTAAGGATGCTGCATTTGTATACAGCGAAGTTCAGGTGCTGCTGGACATTACCTTGTGATGGGAAAGGAAGTTTAACCTAAATGCCAGGCTATGTGACCTACTCAGGAGAGCAAGGGTTGGGGCACAGGGCTACATGGGCGGGGCATGCTGGCCTGAGGCAAGGAGGGAGTGGTCCTACTCTTGCCAATTTATGATGAGATTTTCAGGGTTTGGACATGTCTCAACTCCACTCTTGCTCTGAACTGGCTCCCCCAGTTGCATGGTTTCCTGAACCCCATAGGATGTCTGTTGATATTGCCATTCCACCCACTATTCTGAGATGTTCCCTAAACCTTAGATATGGGAGCTGTGATGTAGATGTATTTGGGGGGGGGGGGGTTCAGATTCCATGATCTTTTGCTGATCTCTGCATTTTGACCAGTTTTAGATTTCTGCGGTAGTTCTATCTGATGTTAAGAGAAGCTTTATTGATGAGGGTTGGTGGGTATACACATTTATGCATATAAGGATAAGATTTGGAATGTAATGAAGAGTTATGCCGGTCTAACAAAGGGGTGGTGGTTCATTGTAGAAGGAATCTCTTGTGTTTGTATGGAAGCATCACCTGTAATTAAAAAGCTAATGGCCTGTAGCTCAGACAGTAAATAGGAGGTGGGACATCCAGCGGGCAGAAAGGATTCTGGGATAGGTCCAGGAGTGGAGAAAATCACTTGGCAAGATGTGAGGAGAACAGATGCATGGTACCTGAACAGAGGTAACCACCATGTGGCAGAATGTAGATTGGTATAAATGGTTTTATTTTTAAAGTTATGAATTAGTCAGAGAAGAGCCTAGGTATATGGCCTAGATATTTGTTTACATAATATTGAGTCTCATGAGTCATTTTCTGGGGCCAGGAGAAAAAAATAAAACAATGCAACAGTTCATTACTTTCTAAGGTCCATGATCTCATTAACATCAGGAACTTGAATAGATTTTTACTACCAGGACTGATTTTCCTCCTGTTGAGTGGTTCTTAAGTCCAATTAGACAGCCACTGGTTACCACCAAAATGTGAATGCCACTTATTGTACCTTTACAGGTGTCATGTCATGCTGGTCATTGTCATGATCCATAAATGTTGCAGCTTGGTAGAAAAATTAATTGCTTCTCTCAGCGTCCATAGTGTTTTCTGGCATCGTGGAAATTAGGCTACAAGAAGGAGGCTCTCAGGAGAGACTCAGCTTGAAGCACCAGAGTATTGTGTATCAAACTTGTGGTGTCTTCAGCAACAGAAGTATTCCATCAACCTCTGAGAGTCAACTTACGGCTGTGTAAATGCTCTGATTTTGAGGAATTGCTTGGACTATACTGATTCATCCTGCAGAAGGAGGTCTCTCGTGCCTGATACTGGAGTTTGATTTAGTCTATTTTTTTTTGAGGACTTTCAGCCCAGCTGGCATAACTCCCATTAGCTATGCACCTGCGCCTACAGGGTCTGTATCTCTACATCCTTATCTTTTCTTTAATTTCTTCCCATAGCTTTTATAATATTCAGATGTTATGTATGTTACATCAAATTAATACCTGGATATTTAATGTTTGGAATAACTGAGGTGTTATTCTTTAAATTTAGTTTTCATTTAGTTGTTGCTAACACACAGAAGCACAGATGATTTTGTATATTGTCCTGAGAGCTTGCTGAATCGTTTATTAGGCCTGAGAGGATTTGAGTATTTTTAAAATGTTTTTGTTAGCATAAACTAATTATACATGATATTGTGCATCTTTCTAACATTTCCATACTTGTAGATATTGTATTTTGATGACATAGACCCCTTTCTATCCTCTCTCATCCCCTCCCCACTTGCACTGATCACAAAAGGCCAGGTTTTGTGCTTGAATCTTACTGAATGAGAGTGGAAGTCCCCTTGAATTAAAACTAAAAGCCAGATTCTTTTCTGTGTCACTTATAGTTTCTCTTGCATAGAGTAGTCATATAGATGAAGATTTCTTTTATATAAACATAAATGACTTCATGTTAACCTACAGTAAGCCACTTTGTATGAGCCTACATTAATTGTATACCACAATGGGTTTAATTATGACATTTTCAAACATATTTTGACCATATTGACCCTCGTTACTCTTTGTTTTCCTCTCACTACTAATCGTATTACTTTTCCCAACTAGTCCGCCTCCTAATTTTGTGTTCCTTTGAGTATATGGAGATGACCCAATGAGTATCATTAGAGTTGTTTCATAAACGTGTATGCTGTGTTATTTATTTACAGAAGCGTGGCCATTTTGCAGGTGGTTATACCACTGGAGAAAATGTCTTTCTCTTCTGTAGCAGCTGATAATAACTGCCTATCAATTCTCAAGGAGGTGTGAGGCCTCTTGAGCCCCTCTGCTTCCTATGAGACGATGCTGGCAGACCCAACTTGTTCAGATCATATATAGATAATCAAAGCTGATGTGAGCGATGGCCATGACATATCCAGAAGTCAGCATCCCATCTCTTGCACAAAATGCTACCCCTTCTTCCAGTCCTTATATTCTCTCTGTCCCTCTCTTCTGTGATCCTTAGAGAGGGCGATATGGCTATCGTATTAGAGCAGAGCCCTAAATAGTCACTTATTGACATCACTCTGTCCGGTTATGAATTTCTTCAGTTACCACTGTCCACTGAAGAATGAAGCTTCACTGACCACAGCCGACAGCAATACTAATGTATGTATGTAAAGATAAATATTTATTTAGAAGACAGTTTGATAGGCACATCATGTCCATCCAGCAAAGCAACAGCAGTAGCTTCCCCCAGGGGCCATGACCTCACAGCCTTGGGCTTTTAGCTATATTGACAGTCCTTCCTAAGGATCAGGCTTATCTCTAAGAAGAGAACGATTGTTTACGCCCGTAACAGTGTCTACAGCTGCCTAGCCAATTGGTAGTGTGGGAAGTTTTTTCCCAGAAGCCTGCATAACACCTTCTGGCACGAAGATAGCTAACCAGCAGAGAGGGAGCTTCCAGGATAGTTCCAGATTGATTTTTCTGTCTTTATACTACAGCATGAGTGTCTTCCTCAATGAAGTTTTACCATCTAGTTCTGGTAAGCCAACAACAGCAGGAATTGCCTGTATTGCTTTGGGGCTCTCAAGGGACTCTCTGACCAAAAACTCATAGGGAGGTAGCTTAACTCTGACCCTGGGCTTTATATTTAATGACCTATAGCTTCTGTGGAGAAACTTTATTAGGGAGTACTTCATTATCAATTATAATCTCTATGTATGTATGTATGTAGGCATGTATGTATGTATGCATCTATCTATCTATCTATCTATCTATCTATCTATCTATCTATCTATC
>NW_026585686.1:3254431-3258298 GCF_907164565.1 Psammomys obesus | reverse complement strand
ATCTATCTATCTATCTATCTATCTATCTATCTATCTATCTATCTATCTGTTTATCTCATACACACACATACACACACATTTGATTATGTGTGAGTACACGTACATATATTTCATAGTGAAGCTGTGGATATCAAAGAACAAACTCTGGTTTTGAACCTTTTATCTTTCACATTCTTTGAGGCAGAATCACTTGTTGTTTGTTGCTATGTACACCAGAATAGCTAGGTCATGAACATCCAGGGATTTTCTTAGCACCATTTCATTCACTTCCCATCTCTCTGTAGGAACTCTGAAATTAACATGTATGCTTTTATGTGCTTAAAAATAAAAAAAACAGCTTTACATGGGTTCTGAGGTTCTGAAATGAACGCCTCATGCTTGCACAGCCAGAATCATCTCCCTAGTCCAAACCCTTTTAAGAAAAAATATAAGTAAGCTCACCCTGTATCAGATTCTTTATGATGTTCTCCTATATCCTTGGATTTGGTAGGAGCCTCCCCCAGCACATTCCACTCTAGCATCTCCTGGCCCTGCATGTACACTTAGACACTTCCAAAGCCCTTACTCCCCATTCTACGCCCATATCCCATGTGTTCTGCTCCCTCCTTTTCCTACTTGGAACCTCTCCTCCTTTCATGGGCCTCTTTCTAGTTTCCTGCCTTTTACACATTCTCTAACATCAACTCACACATATAAAAATTCAGTGTCAAGATCTGCGTATAAGGGGGACATGTAATGTTTGTCTTTCTGAGCCTGACGTAAATATCCATTTCTCTGCAAATTTCCTAGTTTAATTTTTCTTCGCAGCTGAATAAAACCCCACTGTTTGTAGGGAACACATTGTCACTATTCATTCATCAATTGATGGGTATTTAAGTTGATTCTGTTTCCTCACTGTTGAGACTAGAGTAGCAGTGCCCATGAATACAACCCTGTGGACCCTACTCAGCAATGAGGTGTTCCCCTGTCCACCTCAGACTTCTCTCAAGCCTATCCCAGCCCAGTCTCTCCACTGTGCACTCACTCCTCTGTTCCTCTGTCTTTCCCACCTCTCTATTAAACATTCACTTGCTGTCTCAGTGGCATTGGAAACGGCAGTGTGCCACACTCTCCCCCCTCCCCAAAATAGCTTTACATGCAAATATTTATTGCAGTGAGTCATTGGTCAATGGTCTGGTTCAAGGTTTCTGGTGTCTGAAGCACCATGAATACTGAACCATTGTCGGTCTTGGGGCAGGTTCTGTGTGAGCTCCTGTCTGCCGCATAGCTCTCTGCCCTTGATGTCTACCATCCCAGCTCTCATCTGGCTTGACCTTTGTGCTTACAGCATTAGACCAGTGACACTGCCTCTGCGCTCTCCTCTCCCAGCAGGGCAAGTAGCACACGCTGCAGCAGCTCCATGCTGGGTGCCAGCCAGAAGGCACGGGGCCAACCTTACTCAGTAATGACATGTTTCCTCAGGAACTCCAGGCCTCTGCACACCCTGTCCGTGGTGCTAGGCGCCCCACAGTTCATCTGGCCCAACTGTTGAGCTTTTAGGATTCAGACAGCATTGCTTTCCTGCACTCTCTGTCTCCTAACAGGACAAGCAAGCTGCTGCTGCCTCATGCTGAGGTCTGGCTGGTAGGTCTGGCCAGCCCTATAAGCCACTGCAAACCCCTCTGTTTTTAGTACCAGCAGCCCCATGGCCATAGAAAAATGTGAATTCATGAGGTTCCATTTATCGATTGTTGGACTTGTTTCCTGAATGAGTAGAGTTGTATCTAAACATTCCTTGCCTCACAGGCCACGCCTGCCAGAAGATCAGGCAAGCAAGCTGCCCAGGGACCTCCTCCACTCTCTCAGCTTTCTTGCACAGACATTCCTTGCCCAACCAAAGGCCACACCTAACAGAAAAGCAGGTAGGCTTCCCCACTGCTTCCCCCTGCCCCGATCCCTCCATTCCCTCAGTGCCACCCACAACGCTATCTTCAATCCACCCTCCCCTTCTTGTGGCCATGTACCAACATCCAACTGGGGCAGGGAGTCCCTGCTGGGTCAGAGTCCAAGCAGGCCACCAGAACCCCAGGTAGGCTGCCTGCCCACAGACTTTCTCCACTCTATTGACTCCCCATCCCCAATACTCTCTCCTTTCTTTGTTGTCATGTCCCAGGCCCCAGCTAGGGTGGACACCAACAGTCCACACATACAGAGCACCAAACAGATTGGGCCAGAAAAGAGAGATCCCTTGCCACATAATAAAACACTAAACATACAGAACAAAGAAGGAATGTTAAAAGCTGCAAGGGGAAAAAGAGCAAGTAACATATAAAGGCAGACATACTAGAGTTACACCTAACTTCTCAATGGAGACCTTAAAAGCTGGAAGGACTTAGACAGCTGTTCTACAGGCTCCAAGAGACCTCAGATGCCAGCCCAGACTACTATACCAAGCAAAACCTTCAATCACCATAGATGGAGAAAACAAGATATCCCATGATAAAGTCAAATTTAAACAGCATCTATCACAAATACAATCCTACAGAAGATCGTAGAAAGAAAACTTTAACCCAATGAGGCTAACTACACTTACAAAACTACAGGAAATAATCTCACACCAGCAAAGCCCCACCACCACTGCCAACAACAACAGCAAAAAACAAACAAACAAACAAACAAACAAACAAAAAACAGCATTTAACATTCATTTGTCATTGACATCTCTCAATATCAATGGACTCAATTCCTCAATAAAAAGGCACAGACTAACAGAATAAATGAGAAAAAAAGGATCCACCCTTCTGGTGCAAACAAGAAACACACATCAACATCAAAGATAGATATTACCTCATAGTAATAGTAAATAGTAAAGGGTTGTAAAAAGGTTTTCCAAACCAATGGACATAAAGGGTTGGAAAAAGGTCTTCCAAAGCAATGGACATAAAAGGCAAGCTGGTGTAGTCATTCTTTGACCTACACTTCCACCTCACAGTTTATCACCAAGGGAAGCCAGGATAGGAGCTCAAGGCAAAAACTGGACGCAAAAAACTGCAGCAGAAACCATAAAGAATTCTGTTTACTATCCTTGTCTTGCTCAGCTCTTTTTAAAATTTAGAATAAGTCCATCTGCCTAGGGCTTATTCTGCAGTAGGCTGGACCCTCAGACATAGATCAGCTATCAGAAAAATGCCCCACAGGCCAGTCTGACAAAGGCAATTCCTCAGTTGAGATTTCTTCTTCCTAACTGTAATACCTGCATTGTAGCTTGCCTTGTTTGCTTCTTGGTGTTACCATATAGGTGTGTTTGTCAAACTTCTCGCTTATAGGTGCTGGAACAGGTAACCATAGTGGGTTTCAAAAGTCATGTCTTTTTTCACTCATTACGAGGATCATGCCTGGCTCCTGAATACCAACAACAGACGACAAAAGAAAAGCATAACAAGTTTTTCTAAAATAGTACCTAACACATGAATCTTTAGAAATGGAGCTTTCATAAGGCCCATGGGAAGTTGAATATTTTTTTAACTTTTTTATTTTTTATTAATTACACTTTATTCATTTTGTATCCCCCCATAAGCCCCTCCTTCCTCCCCTCCCAATCCCACCCTCTCTACCCTTTCTGCATGCATGCCCCTCCCCAAGTCCACTGATAGGGGAGGTTCTCCTTTCCTTTCTGATCTTAGTCTATCAGTTCTCATCAAAAGTGGCTGCATTGTCCTCTACTGTGGCCTGGTAAGTCAGGGGGAGGTGATCAATGAGCAGGCCAATCAGATTATGTCAGAGGCAGTCCCTCTTCCCATTACTATGTAACCCACTTGGACACTGAACTGCCATGGGCTACATCTGTGCAGGGGTTCTAGGTTATCTCCATGAATAGTCCTTGGTTGG
>NW_026585686.1:3238265-3254331 GCF_907164565.1 Psammomys obesus | reverse complement strand
ACTATTTCCCACTTCTTACATAAAATTTCATTCACTCTGCCCATCAGTTGGCCATCAGGTTCAGCATCTGCTTTGATAGTCTGCAGGGCAGAGGCTTTCAGAGGCCCTCTGTAGAAGCTTCCTAGGTTGTTTCCTGTTTTCTTCTTCTTCTGATGTTCATCCTCTTTGCCTTTTAGGATGGAGATTGAGCGTTTTAGTTAGGGTTCTCTCTATTGCTTAGTTTCTTTAGATGCACAGATTTTAGTGGGTTTGTCCTATGTTGTATGTATATGAGTGAGTATATACCGTGTGTGTCTTTTTGCTTCTGGGACAACTCACTCAGGATGATCCTTTCCAGGTCCCACCATTTACCTGCAAATTTCATGATTTCCTTATTTTTCATTGCTGAGTAATATTCCATTGTATAGATGTACCACAGTTTCTGCATCCATTCTTCAGTTGAGGGGCATCTGGGTTGTTTCCAGCTTTTGGCTATTACAAATAAAGCTGCTACAAACGAAGTTGAATATTTTTATGCTTAGATCCAATGAAGCCTGAACAGTCACGTACAAATTGATTGGTTAGAGGGGTTTGTTTAAAAGCAATGAGGTGACAGGGCCTCTTGTGTCACTGGCTCTTTCCTCTGGGTGTAGGGCAGGGTACCTGTCACATGAGGGTCTTGTGGCTTGTTTGAAGAGTCTAAAGTGTCCTTCAGGAAGGCTAGGAAATGCCTTTAAATGCAGACATCATAGAGAGAGGAAGGAAGACACAGACAATAACTCATGCTGTTCTTCAGTGTCTATTGTGTGATGTTAGAACTTAGCATCTCTAGGTCTCCACACAGGCAAGAACTGGTCTCAGGTTCTGTTGTGAATTGTGGTTATCACCCTACTGGCTAGCACATAGTAGGGACTTAAACTACACTGAATAAAGGAATCTGTGTCTTGAGCACAGAGCCTGGTAATACAATGACAGAGGAAAAAAAAAAAGGCATATCTACAGAGTTACCAAATCAGAGTACTATAGATTAAATTGTATCTCTCAGACTTCTGCTGTGAAATGCCACTACGATTTAGTGTTTGTTTGTTTGTTACCAAGGAGAAGTCTACACTACTCCAATATGCATAGTGTTACATAGTGAGACAGTCAAGTGTGTGCAAGGAGATCTTCCCCCGCCCCATTTTAATGTAGACTTAGCATAGCCTTTACTAAGGAAAAATATTTTAAATATAATTAAATCTTACTTCATGGATTTACTGTTTAAAGTGCAATTTATTACTAGTTTCACTGTGTACTAAAATGAAAATGAAAGTTCCCTGCCCTGGACCCCTGAGAACTTCAAGGCAGGTGATGGAGAATGACACACAGTGTTGCACAGGAGGAGAGGACCTGTCCAGACTCTCTGAGGACTCGGTGCTTCTTTGCATTTTTCAAGGTATACAGTATTGAACCATGGACTTCATCAGCTGCAAAGAATAAGTTATGCGTATATTGAATTCGCGTGACCTTTTCCTTCAGCAATTTCAGGGCACAGAACTTTTAACACATTCATTCCTTAAGTAATTTTACCATGCGGAGAGGATGAGAAGGTCAAACACTTTACAAGAAGTCTGCCGGCCAGTGTCAGCTGATTGCGTTTGGTGTCAGGTGAGCTTCTTTCTATTCAGATATTAACAAGCACATAACACTTCAGTTAAACTTGGGTCAGACAAGAGGCATGCTGGGAAATAGGCCAAATGACCCCGTGGAACTGGGCACTGCAGCCAGCCTTCTTGAAATATGGAAGAGAAAGCAGCAAAACACAATGTCCCCCAAGCTGAAATCTTAGATTGTTGTTGATACAGATGGCTTTCACAGGAGACCAGTCTGCGTTCAGACGTTTACTTTTTGCATGTGAATTCAGGCATTTTGTAAGAACGGAAAATGCTTGTTCCACTTATTCTGTTACTCACTATTGTTTGCCTTCTTTCACCAATCGACTATCGAAGGATTTTATGAAATGTTTCCCTTTTTCGGACATTTAAGCCACACACAGAGCTTTGATGTCGTTCTTTAAAATAGAGGCACTGTGAGTGTTCTACAGTAAAGACTTTAACACACAACTCAAGAGTGGCACAAAACTGGGGCTGGCAACCGGAGCATCTTAAGGCTTGGGCACAGGATCTCAGGAACACAGCTGGCAGGGAAGAGAGCTGTTTAGACCATGGCACAGTCATGACATGGCTCTCCACGTCACAGCCAGGTACCTCCCACTGCTGCAGCCAAACCCAGTCTGGGGAGCATGATTCCCACCTTAGATGTGAAAGAAGAATACAGACAAGGGAGCACAGGAGATCCCATGATGAAGAGGGTGCTGTGTTTCTCCAAGTGCCTGCTTCTTTTAACTGGTAACTGCACAGCAAACCGGAAGTCACAAATGGAGTTTAATGTGTTGTGCAGTTCAGAACAAAGTATGGCTTTAGTTCTTCCAGAATGTATTTCCATATTTATTTCATTTGAATATGTATATGCGCATGTGTGGGTGCATGTGTGTGTGCAGGGGAGTAGGAGGCCAACTTCCAGGATCCCATGCTTGGGAACCCTGTCTATCTTCTTTGAGGCAGGGTCTCTTATTGGTTTGGAACTCACTTAGAGTGAAAGCTTTTTTTTTTCTTTAAAAATACATAAATGTTATGTGAACATGCTTTTGAGCTGCTTCAGATTGTCCACAGCAGCTAACTATGATTTGTCTTGTGCTCTGGCAGGAACATGATTTTGCCAGCTATAGATAGTTTATGTTTGGGATTCTTGGGACTCTTTAGAGGGTATATAAAACAGAGCCCCAAGACAGGTGGTGTCTGCTGTTGCTGTTTACTCCTGTTGCTGGTGGCTGAATTGCTGGTCTCGGTTGGAGAAATCCTGATGACACAGATTGAATTTTCCCTAAAGAACTCAACACCCCTAATCAGCAGGAAGTAGTCTAACAAAATTGGTGCCCTCTTTCCCCTCTAACCTTCTCTCTCACCAACTAGTGTTGGGAGGTTGGAAGCGATAGGGTGCTGTAGGGAGGCAGGAAAAAGAGCCCAACAAAGTAGCCAAAAGTCTGGCTACACTCACAAATTAGGCTGGGCTAGCCCCAGAGATCCTCCTGTCTCTGCCTCCCCATTGGTAGGATTGCAGACGCATGCTTGGGCACCTGCATTTTACATGGATTTTGGGGTTGATCTCAGGACCTCATTTTTGTGCACTTTACTGGCAGCTATTTTTTTCACTCTCTAATCAGATTTTAGACAAGTGTGTTTGTGCCTAGGTGATGGAGGCCAGGAAAAGACAATTTTCTGAGTTACATATTATATCCTTTAAAGAAAATTAATTTAAAGTTGGGTTTTTGTTTGTTTGTTTGTTTTAAAATGTGGTTGTTTGTTTAGATTATGGAAAAGAATCTGCAGACTATTGTTTGTCTACAAGTGATAATTAGATTACAATACAAATTTAAAAAGTCAACATATGAGCCTCTAAACTATGTGAAATAATCTAACTAGTGAAGGCATGTGATAGTTGCCAAAGTTCATAAAAAGAAGAAAAGGCATCTGAATCCCAAATCTATATAGGTTTCAAAAGAGATTAAAGGTCAGTCTTAATTTTAAAAACCTCTGGAGAGGAGAGAGGTCGGAGGTGTGTGCACAGGTCATGGCAGAGAGAGCTTTGGCGGACTGGCTGGAGAAACTTGAAGATGTAAGCGAAGAGAAGCGGGCTGTTTTCACCTGTGGAAAGCCAGGTGGAAACATCATCAGCCTGGTTCCAGAAGAGAGGCTCACTGTGTAATTCCTTCTTAGGAGTATCAATATAGTTACTATCTCTAACTAAATAGCCTCTTTTTAAAAAATATATTTATTTTTTTTATTGATTACAGTTTATTCACTTTCTATCCCAGCTATAGCTGCCTCCTTCATTCCCTCTCAATCTCACCCTTCCTCTTCTTCTTCTATGTTTCTCCCCCAGTTCACTGATAGGGGAGGTCCTCCTCCCCTTCCATCTGACCCTAGTCTATCAGGTCTCATCAGGACTGGCTGCATTGTCTTTCTCTGTGGCCTGGTAAGGCTTCTCCCTCCTCAGGGGCAGGTGATCAAAGAGTCAGCCCCTGAGTTCATGTCAGAGACAGTCCCTTTTCCCATTACTAGGGAACCCTCTTGGACATTGAGCTGCCATGGACTATATCTGAGCAGGGGTTCTAGGTTATCTCCTTTTATGGTCCTTGTTTGGAGTATCAGTCTCAGAAAAGACACCTGGACCCAGATTTTTGGTTCTGTTGCTCTCCTTATGGAGCTCCTGTCCTCTCCAGATCTTACTAACTCCCCTTTCTTTCATAAGATTTCCTGCACTCTGCCCAGAGTTTGGCTATGAGTCTCAGTTTCTGCTTTGATGCCCTGCTGGGTAGAGTCTTTCAGAGGCCCTCTGTGGTAGGCTCCTGTCCTGTTCCCTATTTTCTCCCTCTTCCCTCTTCCAATGTCCATCCCATTTGCTTTTCTGAATGAAAATTGATCATCTTACCCAGGACCCTCCTTCTTGATTAGCTTCTTTAGGTGTACAGATTTTAGTATGATTATCCTATATTATGTGTCTACTATCCACTTATAAGTGAGTATATACCAAACTCAAGAAGTTAAACAGCAACAAATCAAGTAATCCAATTTAAAAAAAAAATGGGGCTAAACAGAGAATTGTCAATAAAGGAATAACAAATGGCAGAGAAACACTTAAAGAAATGCTAAACGTTTTTAGCTATCAGAGAAATGCAAATCAAAAGAAAGAACCCTGAGATTTTACCTTACACCCATCAGAATGGCTAAGATAAAAAAAAACTCAAGTGACAACACATGCTGGAGAGGATGTGGAGAAAGGGGAACCCTCCTCCATTGCTGGTGGAAATGTAAACTTAAGAAATCAATCTGGCATTTTCTCTGACCATTAGGAATAGTGAATCCTCAAGATCCAGTTATACCACTCCTAGGAATATATCCAAAAGAGGCCCAAGTACACAACAAGGACATTTGTTCAACCATGTTTGTAGCAGCTTTATTGGTAATAGCCAGAAGCTGGAAACAACCCAGATGTCCCTCAACCGAAGAATGGATACAGAAATTGTGGTACATTTACACAATGGAATACTACTCAGCAATTGAAAACAAGGAAATCCTGAAATTTTCAGGTAAATGGTGGGAACTGGAAAAGATCCTGAGTGAGCTATCCCAGAAGCAGAAAAACACACATGGTATATACTCGCTTATAAGTGGATAATAGACTTGTAAGATAAGACAGCATAAACATACTAAAATCTGTACACCTAAAGAAGCTAAACAAGAAGGAGGACCCAGGGTAAGAAGATCAGTCCTTACTTAGAAAGAAAAAAAGGATGGACATTGGAAATAGTAGAAAATGAGAAGCAGGATGAGAGCCTACCATAGAGGGCCTCTGAAAGACTCTACATAGCAGTGTATCAAAGCAGATGCTGAGACTCATAATTAAACTTTGGGCAGAGTGCAGGGAATCATATGAAGGAAGAGAGAGTAAGACCTGGAGAGAACAGGAGCTCCACAAGGACCAAATATATCTGGGCACAGGGGTTTGTCTGAGACTGATTCTCCAACCAAGGACCATGTATGGATATAACCTAGAACCCCTGCTCGAACATATCCCATGGCAGCTCAGTCTCCAAGTGGGTACCCTAGTAAAGGGAGCAGGGACTGCCTCTGGCATGAACTGTATGGCTAGCTCCTTGACCTCCTCAGCCCCCTGTGGGAGGAACAGCCTAGCTAGGCCACAGAGGAGGACATTGCAGCCAGCCCTGTTGAGAGCTGATAAGCTAGGGTCAGATGGAAGGGAAGGAGGACCTCCCCTAGCAGTGGACTCAGAGAGGGGCAGGGAGAAGATGAGGGAGGGAGGGAAAGATTGGGAGGGAATGAAGGAGAGGGCTAGAGCTGGGACATAAAGTAAATAAACTGTAATTAATATAACAATAAAAAATACCAAGAAAAAATGCTAAACATCCTTAGCTATCAGGGAAATGCAAATCAAAATGAAGGACCTTGTGATTTCACTTTACACCCATCAGAATGGCTAAGATCAAAACCTCAAGTGACAACACAAGCTGGAGAGCATGTGGAGAAAGGGGAACCCTCCTCCATTGCTGTTGGAAATGTAAACTTAAGAAATCAATCTGACGCTTTCTCAGACAACTAGGAATAGTGCTTCCTCAAGATCCAGCTCTACCACTCCTAGGCATATATCCAAAAGATGCTCAAGTATACAACAAGGACATTTGCTTAACCATGTTTGTACCAGCTTTATTTGTAATAGCCAGAACCTGGAAACAACTTAGACGTCCCTCAACAGAAGAATGGATACAGAAATTGTGGTACATTTACACCATGGAATATTACTCAGCAATTAAAAACAAGGAAATCATGAAATTTGCAGGCAAATGGTGGGAACTCGAGAAGATCATCCTGAGTGAAATATCCCAAAAGCAAAAAGACCAAATAGCCTCTTTATATCCGGTTCGTCTTTGGACCAAAGCCCATGAACTCTTGTGTGCCTTTCTTTATCCTTAGGAGTGTCTTACCCTCTTGGGGGAGGAGGGGCATGGAACTCTGCTATCACCAGCTGACAATTCACAGCTCCACAGGTAAGAAAGGGTCCCCTCCTACTGACCCTTTTCAGTGCAGACATCAGGGCACTGCACTTTGACACTATGAGCCCCAATTGCCAGGACAAAAAAAAAAAAAATGTCCTGAACTTAGGTTGCTTGTACAAGACAAGAAAAATTGGCTCCTAACATTCTCACCAGAGCTGCTCTAAAATATTTCAAAACATCAGTTTGTTTGTAACTGCAATGTTTCCAACACTGTATTTCCCTTTATTAGGAAAACTGATTCAAACTTTCTCCATATACTCTTTGATAGGTATAGATTTGTGAACCACTTAACTGAAATCCAGATTGGCAACCCCTCCCCAGTTCAGAGCATTTCCTGCTGGCCCTCACTATGTTTTCTTACTTCCTATCTCCTGTGACAAAAGACCAGCTGTCTCCCAGGGATTTTGCAAGGATTAGGAAAATGACACTTAAAAACTGTTAGTCTGCTATGTATAAATGTCCACTACCTTCCTTGCTTTCGAATAATTTATGTGAGACTCAGAAGGGTGGCTACCCATTGAGCCACGAACCAGGCATGCACTAATCGGCTCAATTCCTCAAACAGCTCCAAATGAAGCATTATTCTCAGATGCTAGCAGGTATGTAAGCAAGCCAACCTCGGCACTCTGAAACCCTTTGTTAGCACGCAATCCTGACCTTGATTCTTCCAAATACGAAATTCCGCAGCCCTCATACAGCCTTTGAATCTATCAGGTTTTCAGACCCTGTGGGAGATTGTTGATCTCGCATTTAGCTTTGAGCCATAGTGCAACACTGGCAAGCCCTAAAGCCTGTGAGTGGCTCCAAGTCCGGCACCATGTAATGGAAAATGGGCCTACCTATCTCATAAGAATATCCAGACTATCTATATTTTGTTTTCCATCACTGAGAATAAACAATGAGCAAGGGATATTTAAAAGAATACGGCAGATTGATGGACAAATTCACAGCCAATTTACCCTACCCACTGTAACTTAAATGGATGTTTACCTGCTGGCAAAAAAATCTTCTTGCTTCCTATTTATTTCTCCAAGTACCGGTAAGTCTGGTCCCACCTCCTAGGATTCTCTGACTTCCAAGTAGACACTTTCTCTTAAGCTGATGTTCATGTTTTGGTATCTCAGGCTGTAAAACCACTGAGTGAAAGGCACTCCTGTACCTCTAGATGTGTGGGGAAGTGGAAAAGCCTGTGAATACAAGTGCCTGACTCTACTTAGTGATCCAAACATCTGTGAAAGGATAGCTTTATGATCCATCTAGAAACCTCGGTGTTTGGAAACCACCAGTACTGGTCCTGGAGCTTGAAGGCAGCTACAGATCAAACACTGATTTATGTGCATATATTCCTTTAAAATGCCTTAGTCAGTGGAAATCAACTCAGATGTAATTTAGCCTTGATTTTTCAGCGGAAACTAAGTGTGAAGGTTTCCTCATGAATTATTTGTTCCTACCCCCTTTCTTCAACAACATGATGTGCAGCGGGAGCTTTTTGCCTCATAAATAAATACATCTTTGCCATTTGCTTATAGTATTACTGAGATTTTTGAAAGTTTTATATTTATATCTTAGGAAGTTGAACTGTCCTGTGTGAGTGATCTTTTGAAAGAGTCCCCATAAAAAAGCTTAGGCCTGCAGCAGTTAGTGAGATCGATCATCTAGTGCATTAGGGAGGACTTGTCAATGGAGCACATCCCTCCATTAAAGGGGTGACCCCTGTGGAGCTGGAGAAACTTCTTTGGTTTGAGAACATAAAAACAGTTTTCATCAAAAAAGGAAAAAAAAAATCATTGCTTTTTTCTCTTGAAAAGATCCTTTACCTTTAACTCTTGCTTTAGGTTTTTAGAATATGTCATAAAATGAGAAAGGCGCAAGAAATGGTTTAATAAACTTTTTGCATAGGACTCACACCAGTGCTATCAATATGTACCTTGATATTTAATTAGGACACACAGAGAAAGCAAGAGCAAGAGAGACACCGAGAGAGAGACAGAGACAGATAGACAGAGACTGAGATAAAGAGACAGAAAGCCCCGCCCCCAGCATCTTCAGTCAATGTACCCAGGAAAGCTGATGGCACAGTTCTAGTCTAAAAGCTGGTAATGTTCCACTTGCGTCTAAAGGCAGCAGACAAATGTACCAGTACAAAAGCCTCAGATAGGGGAGTCCCCTTTTCGGTCACCCTGTTTGCTCTATTCACATCTTTTATTGATTGGGCAGCGCCCATTAGGGAGGGCAATCTATCTTATCCAGTCTATTCATTCAAATGTAAGTGTTATCCAGAAGTAACCACACAGGCAGCCCAGGGCAAGGCTTAGGTCTTTGCTTCATGGACCACTCAAGTGGATGCATAGACTTAGCCATTCCTGTGTTTTGATACTAAGAATATTCAGTCCTACTTCATGTCCTATCTGTTTTGGGTAATCCCCATAAGAACTCGGGTATTTGTTAGAAATTTTAAGTCTTCCTCATTATTGATTCAGTAGCCTATCATAGTGCTTTATAGGATGGAAATGAATGAATAGTTGAATGATTAAGAGCACTTGCTATTCTTTCAGAGGACCCAAGTTCAAGTCCTGGCACCCAAATGGTCTAGGGGTTCTGGCACTACCTTCCTGCCTCTGCAGGTACTGAACGCACGTAATGCACACATAGGCCGATGCCAAACCACTCATTCGAACGCATTACCGATCTTAAAACTGAAGAGCTTAAGATAGCCTGAATATAACTCCATTTTGAAATAAAGAACTTGACTGGGAACTGAATTCAGGTACCAGGAAATATCACAGAATGTACACCTGGCAGAAAACAAAGTTAACTCTCCTAGCAACAGCCTCCAGGAAATATCAGAGAATAAATGCTTCATAGAAAATAGAGACAAACTCCCTGGCAATAATCAATGGGAATCGGTTGAGAATCGGGTGGGAAAATTCTCCCCAATGTTTCAGATATGGTTTAGAAAAATAGCCATTGTGATTATATGCCTTAGCCATTGTGATTATGTGCCTCAGAAAAGGTCACCCCGCCCTGCTAAACTTCACCCAATTCTGTAACGCCAAGGCCCCCTGCTTGCTGCCATGGAAACCCCCAGCTCACAGACTTTCCCTTTAAAAATCCTGTTCACTCAGAGCTCGGGGTCCACTTCTCTACTGCTGCGCCGGTGAGACTTGGGTCCCGAGTTCGATCGCTCTTGTAATAAAGCTCTCTTGCAATTGCATCGAGTCGTCTCCTGGTGGTCTCTGAGGGTCCCGTGAACCTGGCATAACAAAACAACTGTCACGTGTGTTTTACTCCCTGGTTTTAAGAATAAAACCTTGACTGCGAATATCTACTTATCATGTTCCTGTCTGTCTGTCATCTCTCTGCCTACCTGCCTATCATCTCTCCGGATTTAGGTTTTGGATATTTATAAAGAAGGACAAAAGTAGCCCTTGTCATCTGAAAGCTGTGTGGTGCTGCCACAAGGCCTTGGAGCTGCTAGGATCTGTCCTTTTCATCCTCCTGTCAGATAAACAGCTCCACAAGAGGCCAGGATCAAAGACGAGTACTTTGTGACTACCTACCATAGGATGAACTGGGGTTCCCCTCAGCCCTTACATTTGAACATAGATGGTAATATGGGTTGTTGTACGATCTTATTTCATTCTTAAAACAGCTATATGGCAGAGGTGTCAACTTCACTTGGCTCCACAGCCAAAAAATTAACCAAACCATATTAATGGTCCCAGCCTATGTCCATCCTCGCTAACACGTGTGACTGCATTTGCCACCAGGGACCTACCTCACTCCAGCCTTCTCTCTCTCTTCACAACAGTTCCTGAGACACCAAACCATCAGTGCCCTATTTCTGACAGCATTAAGTCTAGAGCACAGCCTTGCTTCCAGAAACATCTACCAGATTCCACAGCAAGTTCTTTCCGAAAAGTCCTGCTCATATGTCCTGTGTCTCCCCATCGTGTGCATTTTTTTCTCACAGCAATGAGTCATGACTTCATTTATTTAGCTCTTGTTTGTTCCCATTAACCCTTGACTAAGATAGACCTTTGCTGAGACTCGGCTGAGGCCTTCTCTGTCTGCGCCAGGACCCTCAAATCAGTATTCATGAGCACATCTGAATTCTTTTCTCCCTGTTCTGTATCTGCCCTTAACAGAGTGAGAAATTTACATTACACATGTGTGAACTCTGATACTTACATGAAGGCTTTTAGAATTGGGTTCATTTTCATTTCCTAGCAATAGAGTACATTGGGAGTTGTTATCTGATATAATTTTACAGTTTTCATTGATAGAATTACTCTCCAACTTTGAGGGTCTGGAGTACTGTTTCTCTAGAGAGAGCAAGTCTCTAAGTACGGGATGGGAAAACTCCTGACAGTGCTTCCTGGAGTCAGCCTTTCAAGTGGGGGCGTTCAGGGGTCCTCTTAGGTGAATCTTCTTGGGAAAACTCTTTTCCTTGGGTAGCCAAATCTTTCTCCCACAGGACTGAGGTGCCTGAGTGATTCAAAGAATGCACAGAATTTCATATTTGGTTTGAGGAATCAAGTTAGGGATGGCACATTAGTCACGGGTTTGATAGTGCTGAGGTCATGGTTTTACCAATGTAGCCTTTTGAAACTACAGTACAAGCCAATCCCTAAGATTGTGAGTGACTCTAAGCAACAGCTCCATCTAGCACACAACTGAAAGTGGGCTGCCCTTCTCGTGTGGACTTCTGGACCTTGTCCTTGTGTTCTGGAGAATGCCTTTGTTTGGTTTTGTCTGACTGTTCCTATGCAATGTTGCCTGGTGCCTTTGGAGAAAGTTGCATAAGTACCATCCTTCTAAGTAGGACCATTCAGTTCTTGTGGGATTGCCTCAAGCTAGAGTGCTCTTCTCCCAGACCAACTTCTGCCCCTTCCTGCATGTTTCCTGAGCACAAAGCTTACTTCTTACAGGAGGCCGTAGACTGGCTTCTTACAGGAGAGATGCACAGGGACCACATCAACCTGCAAACCTGTCAGTTTGCAAGCTTTAGACGTGAACATAGTTGTCCATTCACCACATAGGTCTATGGAAAACGTAAAGACAGCTTTGTGAGAAATGTGTCCTTCTTACCTAAAAGACAAAGATACTTTGTCTGACCTAAGAGCTGCCTTCTTCTTTGTCTCTATTCCCCAAACATTAGTAAATGATGACTTTTTAATTGTGTGATTTTATAAAAACATTTTTGTTCTACTTGCTTTTATTTTTCTCTCTTTTGTAAACTTTAAAGAGGTACTTAAAATCATTCATTTTCTCACACAGTAGAAACAGGTAAAACAGACAAGTAGCAAATATTTCCTAACCTAAAGGAAAGGTTGTTTTTGTTGTTCATGAGTACTAGAAGTTGTTTTTACATAACCACTGTTGTTTTTATAACTATACGTAGTAAGAAATGTTCTGAATTTCAAAATAAAAGAATTTTGGCATGATTTGGAGTTTTTAAAATTACTCCATAAAAATATTAGTAGTACAATATTTTGGTTTTTTGAAAAGCAGGATTAAATTTATTATAATTCAAATTATCCTACACTGTTTTATGAATTAAATAAATTACTGCTTTCATAGCTTCCCTTAAATTAAAAATTATATGTATGTATATATATTAAGTTAAGTACATTGATAATGGGTGTCCATTTTCAATGTTTAATTATTAAAAGTTACAAGGTTTAAGTAACAATTTCATCGATAGCTAAATTGAACTTTCCAGACCCTTTATTTAATTTTTGATTATGTGTGGATGATTAAGTCTATTTAGAAAGTATCTTTAAATACCTGATCAGTCACGAAGTGCATTTAGATGAGATACAAGACAAATACAACTATTGAAAGTAATCTGACCCTCATTTCTTGTATCACCGTTCTTTATCATGTGTGTGATGGAGGTGTGCATATGCCTCTCCATGCACACGTAGGGGTCAGAGGACAGCTTTGTGCAGTGGGCTCTCTCCTTCCTTCTTTACTGGATTCCAGGGGTCAAACCCAGGGCACTAGTCTTGCATTGTAGGAACCTTTGTCCGCTATATCATCTTAAAATAACAACAAACTAAAATAGAAACATCTTCGGACAATATAATAAAACACAACACAAAAACTGCACGGAAAAAGGCTTGCAGAGCAAGCAAAGATGAAATCAATTAGATTTTCTAAATTGTTCCAGACTTTAGGTAAGTTGGTATGAGGCTTTGCATACTAGATTAGTATTTTAAATCTACTTTGGGTAAAAAAACCTCAAGTTCAACACACAAACATGATTTTTTCTCAGCCAATGATCAGCTCAAGTTAAAGGGACTATTTTATGACTAAGCACAATGATTAAAACACAATCATTGTGACTCCAATGATTTTCCAGAATTTTAAATTCACAACCACTTTCTTTCATTCGTGGAGAGTGTGAGTGTAATTAGGAATGCTCACTGATGGGAATATATTCTTACTGCAGTCCACTTGACATGTTTTATTTTTCCGCATAGAGGTGGTGTCTGTATGTGTGTGTTTCTCTCTCTGTGTGTGTGTGTGTGTGCGTGTGTGTGTGTGTGTGTGCGCGCATGCATATGTGCAGTTGGAGGAGTCAGAATGTGTGGGGTTGAAATTTATGTATGACAAAGATTAGATCAGAATCTTAGAAACAAAGAAGATTGGAATGATCTAAGGGTAGTGGCTCAGAGTTGAAGAATCTGGTTAATTCAGCTGAGAGAGCTACAAAGCAATGACACTCCAGGAGCAATGGGCACATCTACCTACATCGAATCTCGGCTTCCAGGAACCGGGCTTCTTGGGACACTGGCTGATTTAGAGACTAGAGCAAAAACTATAGATGTACTTCAAACATGTGTAGTGGCAGAAAGAGAAGAGGTGATTGATAAAAGAAAATGTGTCGATGGGAGTATGTTAGAGGAATGTAAGAACCAACCCAGGGGTTTACTAACACTGTAATCAACAAAACCAATAAAACTGGCCATGGGACTGCATGTTTGCAATGTTAGCATTCGGGGCGGAGGCGGGAAGATCGGTAGTTTGATACCAGGCTAACTACATAGCCAGCCTGGGGTACATGGCTAGACTCTGCATCAATCAATCAACCAATCAATCAATTCACCTAATAACACTAGCTTGTAACCCAGTGTATAAAACAAATGTTTAGAAGCTCAAATAGAAACAAATAAGTGATTAAGGAAACAGAGTAACTTTCATTCACGTTTGCCTTGAGCTGCGTGAGAGTGAATGAAGCTTTACTCTTTCACTTTTCCTCCCCAGCTCAGACACAGGAAAAACATTAGGAAGAGCACAGTGGCAAAGCAGCAGACAGGCCTCCAAACTGCCCTGGTGACCAGAAACAAGCCAGAGGCTGTCACACCCAAGAGCTGATGACAATGACACAGTAACTGAACATCTGTTATCTAGGGGGAATTCTGGGACAGAAAGAGGACATTTGGAGCTCAGAGTTAGTGTGGCTGCTGTGTGCTTGCCTGGCATGCTAGGCTCTGGGGTCAGTCCTTGATACTGAAAAATGGGGGTGAGATATTAGGTATTAAGTTGAAAGACCACCGAGGGGAATCTTCCATCAGGGAGACCCCCACTCCCAAGGATCAGCGAGTCCAGTTGTTCGGCTGCAAACAGCAAGAGGCTTTATTCAATACACGGGTACCCGGGGCGACAAAGTCTCTCGGAGGACTTGCGCGCCCTCTGGGGGGAAAGCTGGGGTTTTATAGGGTTTTAGAGCAGAAGCACGGGTACAGAAGCGAGAAGCATGGTTACAGGGAGCTGATTGGTACATTTAAATGAGACCACAATTTGAGTCAGAGTTTGGCAGGGACACCAGGATTCCAGGAACTGGGTGGTCGAGACGGTCATGATGACCCCCTTAACTTGGCCCGCCACATGTTGTTTTCCTTAGGACTCCTATCTCAACTGGAACAGTCTCACAGATATCCCATGAGGGTGATTAACACAAACTGTTTTTAGCTCGACTGGGGCAGCCTGACCGCAGACATGACACAGCTGGGTTTCTCAGTAATTTTCCAGTTCCCCACCTAGCCTACAGAGTTTCTCAAAACAGTGGTGTCCCACAAAATGGCGTTAGCTATGTTTAACTTAGGGTGAGGCGGGGGTCTTTCAAAGGAAGGAAAAAGTTTAAAGTGCATAAATTAATTAATGATGTATCAGTGATTCATTGATTCTAAAGGATGCTTCATACCTCCAATCCAAAGCCCTGTTTTCTTGAGAGTAGAATGCTGGGACAAGCAGCTTGGTACCCAGGATGAGCTATCTGGACTTCCTCCTGGGGCAACAAGTGGTCAGCTGTGCATGTATTCCTGGCCATCTCTGGAGGGCACAGCTAGGTTGGTGATTGAGTCAGATGACCACTGCCCATTAACGTACCAAAAGTGGCAAACTTCAGGTGTGAATTTACTCAGTGTAATTCTTGGTTTTACTTTGCACCTTAGTGTTTGTTTAAAAAAATATCTCATTCCACCCCCTTAAAAAACAAAACAAAAACCGGACAAACAAACCCTACTCTGTTTTTATAAGGTATAGATTCTCCAAAAAGACTAAGTTTTTCTCTAATTGACCTCAAGATGGCAGACTTGAATAAAAGATATTTCCTTTCTAAAGTTCGGCATTCTTCCAAGGTTCTCTCTGAAGCTGGAATTAGAAATCACTGTCACTATTTCTTTTTTGGGGGATTTTTAAACAACATATTCAAACTTCCTTTACTTTTCCTTCCTTGATAGTTTTTTACAAGGACAAACTTTGCTCAAAGTTTTCTCCTAGGATACTGAAGCGAGTTGTAACGATCAAAAGGTCTCTCTCTTGAAGTGGAGGGAAATGTGAGAATTTACCAGATGCTGTGATAATTAACAGAGGGTGAACATGTTAATGCTGTCCTCTAATGCTGGACTCTGTCCTTGGGAACAGCTTGACTATAAGAGGCCTCTCAACATAGCTGTAGCTGACGGGAACACATCCGCAATGTGATGGCAAGTATTTCTTTTGGATGAATTTACCTCTTCTGCTACGACCACCACTAAAAAGTAAATGACACAGGACTCTGCCAGTGACTTAGGATCAACAGTGTCTGAAGAGTACCCAGTTGAGTAAAACAGTGCTTTTATTCAACCTTGTCTTTGCAAATTTTTTTTAAGGAAAAGCAGCATAACCTGATAGTTAGTAGATCATAGAGCGAGGCATTTCAAGTTCAGATCTATTTCTGCCTCTCATAGTCATCTCTGAATCATTTCTGTAGAACAGGGACTATATTTCTAGGGGTTGCATCTGAGAAAAGATTAAGTTTAATTCAGGCCAGATAGATTATGTATGCATAGATGTACACAGACAGAGATGCACGCGTGCGCACACACACACACACACACACACACACACACACACACACACACA
>NW_026585686.1:3201101-3238255 GCF_907164565.1 Psammomys obesus | reverse complement strand
CACACACACACACACACACACACACACACACACACACACACACATATACACAGAAAAGTTACGCCAAAACATGCATATGGATACCGACTTTCTTATAGCCTTGTGGGCTGATGATGAAGTAGACACAATGAAGAAAGGTGGAACCTTCTACGGGTTCTCTGGGTAACTCGTATCAGGATGGACACAGAACTCAAAAGGGATCTGAGGAAACACCCAGTTGTCATTTAGTGTTTACTCAGAAGCAGCTGAATCGCAGCTGCCCTCTGACCACAGAGATGATGATGAGTGGAGATCAATTGGCTTGTTGTTTTTGTCAAACCCCAAAGCACAAAACCCTAATATCTAAAAGCCATGCCGTCAGAGAAAGACAGTTGACTTTTGTCGTGGGGAGCAGACTGAGTAGACTTCACTGCAAACTCAGAATGCCTTCTCATTTCTTGTATTATCAGTTTTAGAAAGCTACCAATTTAGCGTTCAAAACAATTCCTTCAGTCACACAATCCTCCTTTCTGTGTGTGTTCTTTCTGCTGCTAGTGTCGTTGCTGCTTTGATTGGCAGGATCATGCTCCTGGACATTAAACCAGCAACCCAGGAAGGCATGAAAATTCACTGGGCATTGAAGAAAGCAAGCCATCTTCATGAAGGAAGGCATCACGAAAAGGGCCATTCCCAGTAAAGCCCAAGTGTCGTTGATGCCAGTCAACACTAGAGGGCAGTAACACACAGAGCATGTCACCTCCTTCCCCCTTGGACACTTAACGAAATTATTAATCATATTTTTCTCCAGTTCTCCATGTTGAAGATTATTTCCCCAGGAATATCTGCTGTTCCAGTGGAGAGAGGAGCTCCATTTGGTCTCATTTCATGGTAGAATGACCCAAATCTGTCTTTCTTTATATTTGTGTCCTCAAGGCAGGCCATCCTGCTTTGCAAGAAGTAGGACAGACTGGAGCCGTTGAGGTTCTTTTTTTTTTTTTTTTTTTTTTTCTTCTGGTTATTGGGGCGAGTTGCTGCTTGAATATGCTTCCTCTTGGCAGCACTTTGGGAGATCATGCTCACCTTGAGACAGTTGTGGCGAAGCACTGAGGGGGGTGGGGACGACGGAGGATGATAATGAGAAGGAGCACCCTGTGTGGGAGAAATGAGGAGCTCTGGAGCCCTGTGGTGCTGGAACAGATGGAGCACAGGAAAGGCAGGAACTGGCCCTCCTCCAGATGGAAGGCGACATGAGTCTCTGTACAGAGCCAGCTCTAGCAAGGCACACAACGGCATCCAGGCCCTGGCTTCCCTGACCTGGCCAACCCTGGATGCTTCAATTATTCTCCAGGACCAAAGCCACCTTCCTCACTCTGGAGACCTAAGGCAGGGACAGGCACTAAAGACCAATCTAAAATAGATCATCACAACACTCAAAACTTAAAAAGTTACAAGCTTTTCTAGAAGCATAGAAGAGACAGAAACTGACAAAGATCTGACAATGTTCAGAGATAAGTATAAGCTACAATTTTATCCTGGAAAATAGTTACATAATAATCACTGACTGTGTTGGGTCCCTGCTGGAATCAGACATTGTTAAGACTCACTCAGTCCTTAGTCATTTCATAGAGGACCTGGGCAAAACATGCTAAATGACCCTGCCCAGGCGGTAGGCCCAGGCATCTGCTCTTCCCAGAATGAGAACATAAGCTTTCTTCCTGGAATGAAAGGATTTTTTCTTTCTTTCTTTCTTTCTTTCTTTCTTTCTTTCTTTCTTTCTTTCTTTCTTTCTTTCTTTCTTTCTTTCTTTCTTCCTTCCTTCCTTCCTTCCTTCCTTCCTTTCTTTCTTTCTTTCTTTCTTCCTTTCTTTTTTTTTTTTTTTTTTTTTTTTTTTTTAGTTTTAGTATCAGGATTTGCTGTTAGGTCATTTGAATACCTGCAGTATATATTTGCTGAAGGAAAACAAAATGCTGCTTTATAATTACTTCACTGATTGAAATTCATATTGGGATTTTACCTGTATCTCAACTCTACTTCCTGGCTATAGAATCTATTTTCTTTTAACTTTTACACATCCGTTAGTAGAAAACAAACATTTCTGTTGGGGATCTCATCTTTCTGATCTTTTTAGCATTGGAGATATCTGGCATGGAATCTAAACAAAGAATGTGTTCAACAAATATTTACCAGCTGTTTGAGCAGCTTCAGTAAATATTTTCACTTGAGTAACTATTCATTGTAAGTGAAAGTACACCTAGCAGAAGTACTTGTTCTATGGATCATAACAGGAAAGCAAGTATTGTGAATTTTTTTAAAGGGTGAGACAATTTATAAGATTTATTTTAGTCATGAATGCATTGCAAAGGATCACTGATGGTTTCCTAGCAGGTCTATGTAGCTAACAGAATTGTGAATGGCAAATTCAGTATTCCCCACAGCCCAAGCATCTGCGTAATTACCTTATTTCAGCTTTTCAGAAAGTCTTACTTTTCACATTTTGTCGACGAGGAGGCTGAACTTCAGGTTGGTCAGGTAACTCACCATAACTGAGTTGAGTTGGGGTGTGTCTGGCTCAAAAACCCCTTTTCTTTCTACAATACATTATCAAAGCAAGACTGCATTTTAGCCAGGTGTACTGGTTCACAGCTGAAATCCAAGCACTCAGGGGGTGAGGCAGGAAGATCATGAGTTCAAGGCCAGCCTAGGCTACACAGTGAGACTGTCTCAAAAGAGACCCCTCCCTGAAATTCATTCTACAACCATAAGATTTGGCTTGGTGGTTTGAGAGGATGTGGTTTATTTTCTTACATAAAAGGCCATGGGAAGGGTCCCAGCTGCTGACCTGAGGGCTTCATGAGGTCCTCACTGGTATGGAGTTTCCTCCCTCATAGATGTAGGACCAAAAGGAAGCAAAAGGAAGACAACATTCATTCAAATCCAGAAGCATCCCTGGGCACTCCATGGCAGATGTCCTTTTACACCTGATTGGTCAAGCAGAGCTAAATAGGAGGAAGGCTTGACATAAACCACTGAGCAGTGTTTGTCCATAGTGCTATGTGGTTCATTTGCAGATCTCTGCAAAGCTATCTCCGCGAATTCCTAGATTAATGACCTGGCACTGCTCTGGGCTCAACTCCTGGGGTAGATTCTTGGTCCGAATAATGAAGTTTTTGAGTGAGCTGGGCTACCTGCTGGTCACCCCTGGCCCTGCCAGTGTAGTCCTTTGCAAGTATCCTGAAGGGGACCTGCTGTAGCTCAGGGCTGCAAACTGTGGGCACTGGCTTTCTTTTTGTCTGATTTTTTGGTGTTAGAGAAAACATCAGGTGAGGAATGAGAGGCTTATCTTCTCTTCCTGCTTCATTGCCCTCTGAAGACCTGAAGTACACCCGTAAGACCCATGGGCTTCTCATTTTTTTCCCCATTAGTAAAAGGTGGTTGTTGCTTTTTTCTCCTGCTTGTCTAGCTTACTGAATGTACCAATAAGCACTCTGAAATTATGGAAATTTTACATACAATGAAGCATTGTACCACAGGGCCATCAGATCCAGTGACTGGGTCAAGTCTTGGGTTACAAGCTGCAGGTCCCCAGGCTGGGGCTGTGTTCTCCCTCCCTCCGTCTCCTTGGAACTGATATAATAGCTCTTTCCCCTCAGAGTTAACACTTTGCTATTGTCCACAAACCCCAATGAGCCCACCAGTATCTTAATGTTTGCTTAATCTTCTTGTTGTCATTGAAGAATCCCATTTAAAATTCCACCTTGTAGTGGGTCATCAAGTCATCAACTCTTCTCAGGCACCCTTTGACTGTGACACCAGAAACTAAAATGATATGTTTAAAAATTAATAGACAACCCTATGCCAAACAAGCCCTGGCCCTTTGCCCTGAGTCTAACTGCCTCTGAGGTCACCACCTGTATATCCACCAATGCCTGCAGAGGATGGTAGCTCTCAGTTTGTCATTCTTGTAGCACTTTCTATTTCCATGTCTACCATCTCACGTCTCCAGCCCCCACGTCTAGAACTCTGGATTCCTATTCATCTCTTCATTTCCTCTAATTCTCAACCTAGACTCACTTGGAGAGTCTCTATTCTACTAAGCTACTCAGCCCATCTCAGTATCCTCTTTAGGATTACTATTGTTGTGATGAAGCACCATGACAAAAAGCAACTTGGAGAGGAAAGAGGTTATTTGGCTTACATATCCCGAATCACAATTTACTGAGGGAAGCCAATGCAGAAACTCAAACCAGGGGGAAATTTGGAGGCTGGAGCTGATACAAAAGCCACAGGGGAGTGCAGAAATGCTGCTTACTGGCTTGGTCCTCGTGGCTTTCTCAGCCTACTCTTTTCTTTTTCTTTTGTTTTGTTTTGTTATTTTGTTTTTGTTTTTTGAGACATGGTTTCTCTGTACATCCTTGGCTGTATTGGAACTCACTCTGAAGACCAGGCTGTCCTTGAACTCACAGTGAGCTGCCTGCCTCTGCCTCGAGTCCTGGGATAAAAGGCGTGTACCACCACTGCCTGGCTCAGCCTACTTTCTTGTAGAACCCAGGGCCATCAGCTCTGGTGTGGTACCATTAACAATGGACTGAGCCCTTCCACATCAACCAAAAATTAAGAAAAAAAAAATGCTCTGCCGGCTTGCCTGCACACAACCTGATCTTATGAAGACATTCTATCTTGGTTCCTTCTTCTCAGACAACTTTAACTTGTGTCAAGTTGACATAAAACTAGCTAGGACACTCACCCACTCTGCAATATTGTAAGGAGCTGCTGTTCGTGAAATTCATTTCTCTCTCTCTCTCTCTTAATTTATTACAGTTTATTCACTTTGTATCCCAGCTGTAGCCTCCTCCCTCATCTCCTCCCAGCACCATCCTCCCTCTCTCTTCTCCTCCATGCCCCTCCCCTAGTCCACTAATAGGGGAGGTCCTCCTCCCCTTCTAGCTAACCCTAGCTTATCAGGTCTCATCAGGACTGGCTATATCCTCTTCCTCTGTGGGGAGCCTGGCCTGCCCCCCCCCACCACCACAAAGGGGAGGTAATCGAAGAGCTGGTTACTGAGTCCATGTCAGAGACAGCCCCTGCTCTCCTTACTAGGGAAAGCACATTGAGACTGAGCTGCCTATGGGCTACATCTGAGCAGGGGCTCTAAGTCCTCTCCAACATGGTCCTTGGTTGGAACATTGGTCTCTGCAGGCCTCCTAGGCTCAGATATAGTCTTTAAGAAGCTAAACAAGGATGGAAGAAGCTTAATCCTCATTCAGAAGGAAAAATAGTATAGACATCAGAAGCAGGAGAAGACAGGGAACAGGTCAGAAGCCTACCACAGAGGGCATCTGGAAGAATCTATCCAGGAGTGTATTGAAGCAGATGCTGAGACTCATAGCCAAACCTTGGGCAGAGTGCAGGGAATCTCATGGAATAAGTGGGAGATAGAAAGACCTGAAGGGGACAGGAGCTCCACAAGGAGAGAAACAGAGACTCACTTCTTTTTCCATCTGTATTGGTTGTGGTGTGGTCACTCCTCATTTCTCTCACTGTGTTGCTTTCATTGACAGCTTACTCCAAAGATGGAGCTGGATGTTGTCAAGATAGTTGCTGTCTCAGGTCCCTTGCCTGTTTGGCCTTGAGGTTAGAAACCATTGCTGGTAACAGATTTGAGAATTCACATTCCCAAGAATGTGTGCCCATCCTGTGACCTTAAGCTGCCAGTAGCCAGATACAATGGAGGCTAGTGATGTTTGAGGGCTAGGACAGATCTCTAAACTTAAAATATTAGGAGACCTTCTTTGCGAATTGTTGTTGTTGTTGTTGTTGTTATAGATAACTTGATGGATAGTTCTCAGGCATGAACTTTGTTTTGCTAATACCCTGCCACAACGTCAAAAGGGTGGGGCCTGCCTGCATGGGTTAAACAATGATACTGCATCTTCAAATCAAATACCAAAAATTATATACTGGATTAAAGATTCTTTTTCCCTCCCGCCCTTTTTTACAATTGTTTGTTTTTTGTTTATGTGATGTGTATGCATGCATTCTCACAGAATAGCCTTCATGTTGAGGTCAGGGGACAGCAGCTGGAGTCAGTTCTCTCCTTCCACCATGTAGGTCGGCGAGATCAAGTTCAAGTTGACAGATTTGGTGGCAAGTACCTCTACCTACTGAGCCATTTTGTCAGAAGCCAACTTCCACCATTTTTAAATCATCATCTTTATCAAGATAAAATTCATATACCATTTGAGTCATTCATTTAACACAGACAATGCAGACTTTTCACATGGCAATTTCTGAACCTTTAATGAACTGCACACCTTGTCAGTGAAGGCTTATGCATTAGCACTCATGTCCCTTCTCTCCCGCTCTGTTCATCTTCTTCTGTCTTCAGTTCTAGGAAAAGACTAACCTTTCTGTTTCACACATCTGCCTATTCCAGACATAGTACGAATTTAATAATATGTGGTTGATTGAAATGGCTTTCTTTACTTTGGTGTAATATCTTAGAGCTTTATTTGTATTGTGGCATGTATTTCTGACTTATTGCTGAGTAGTCCTGTTTCTGTGGATAGATTACTGGTGATAGATATTTGGGAGTTTTACTGCCAACTGTACTTCTACAAACATTGATGCACAAGTTTAACATGCTCATATTTTTATTTCTCTTGGGTAGATACCCATGGTATTCCATAATCCTATTAATTAGTGGGATGTGTGGAAATTATATGTTAAACTGTTTAGCAAGCTTCCAAACTATTTTCCAAAGCAGACAAAAACACCTTTAAGTTTTTTACTAAGTTGTAGACAGTTTTTGGTGTCAGAATGCAGATGGCATTTAAGGTAAAAGTGATAATAGACTTAGAATGTGGACATGTCAAAAGAACACAGTTTTGTCATACTTCCAAGTACGATACATTCTGTGGTGCCGGGGGTTGAGCTGAGGACTTTGAGAAGGCAAATGCAGCAGCTACATTCCAGTTCTTATATACCACGTCTAAGTCACCATCAGCAGATCTTGCGGGCTCTCCTCTCTTCATCACAGAAGTAGTCTATCTGCTTAAACAGATAGTTACTTTCAGCAGGATGTGCTTGTAAGCCAGACCTCTGCATCTTTCTCCAGCACCTATCCTATTCCTTTTCAGGAACTCCAAGACTTGCAACGGCCTAACTCAGCAGAGCTGTTGGTATAATTGTACATGGCTTTGCCCCTGAAGTCACTAATCCTCACACTTCCAGGCTTGGAGATCTTTTTGTCTGTGTTGGAGAAATACATGACAGAATAACAAAGAGGAAGGGAGGGAAGACAGAGGAAGGGGTACATACAGAGAGTTGGGGAGGGGAGAATGAGAACACATCAAGAATAAGGTATCTATCTCAGACCGGGTAAGGGTTCAAGAAGAAAAAGAAAAATCCATTTTTATGAAATAAGTTTTTGTAACACTGAATACATAAAGGCTATAGATGGGATTTAATTACACTGGCTTGTCTTCATACTTTAAAAAAATAGAATGAAAAAGATGTCACTTTAAGCTTAATCTTTTTTTAGGCTGTATGTCTCACCTCTGAGGATAGTGCGGTAGAGTCCTTATTTTAGCAAAGAGGATAGGAAGTGCTTTTCTAACAGATCTGAAAGTTAAAATAGTATTGGCCGACACTATCTGTTTCTTCCTAGGAAGAGCTAGGATTCAGTGGACACCATTTTAAGAAATGAATAAGTAGTCTAGAACATACAGAATATTAGATGCAGAGCACAGCATTGCAAAGGCTCCTGTGAGTACAGGACAGCTCACCTCTCCCGGGTTCATTGTCTCGTCTGGGCTTGCTGTTTTTGATACAGGCAGGCCAGGCAGCTCCGCTGAGTCCATAATCTACTGTTTCTGACCTCGGTGGGTCAAGCAGATGGGGAGCAGGCAGGAAGTTCTCTGAGCAGAGAGCTCTTCAGGTGCCCCACAGACCTCCTCAGGATGGGGGACAATGGGATTTGGGTCACAGGCCTAGTTCACCTCTGCTGGCTTCACTGCCTCTGCTGGGCCTTTTCTCTCTTCTTAAACTTTAATCACAATTTATTCCTTTTTCATAATTGACTAAGATGTCTTCTTACTACATAGATTGTGGCCTATAATCTTAAGGAATCTAATTTCTGAGGGAGAAAGCAAGTATACACACAATTGTCACAATCACTGATATTATTTATGGGAAACATAAGCCCAAGGCTCAACTCAGGGCAGAGACTATGCTGACAAGGTTGACATTTTGGACATAACCTAAACACATAGAGAACTTTTTTCATGCACTAGTTAGATGAAAATTTGGTCTAATTAAGATTATGTTAATAAGAAGGCCCTAGTGTTGCCATTGTCCTTGGTAAGCATTTGTCATTTGTCTCATGGAAACCTTGGGTTTTTAGGACACTTTATCTTCCAAGTGTCAACTCGTATAGCTGAGATAATGTGTCAGCGAGGATGCCCAAGAGCAGTCAGAAGGTCAGTTCTGCTGGAACTCAGCTCATTTGCCTCACATATGTCTTAGTTACTGTGCTATTGCTGTTGGGAGACACAATGACCAAGGAGACTTATAAAATGAGGCATTTAACTGAGGCCTTACTTATAGTTTTTGAGAGTTAGTTCACGATGATCATGGTGGGGAACAGAGTGGCCTGTGAGCAGACATGATTCTGGAGAAGTAGCTGAGCTCACATATGATATACAAGTTACAAGCAGAGAGAAAGACACTGGACCTGGAAACCTCAAAGCCGCGCCTCAGTGACATACTTCCTACAGGAAGGCCACACCCCCTCCAACAAGCCACACCTCCCAATCTTTCCAAAACAGTTTCACTGACTGGGAACCAAGCATTCAAACGTGTGAGCCTATGGTATTCATCCTCATTCAAATCATCACCTATGGTTTTCTTTTTTTTTTAAATTATTATTGATTTTAATATATTCAGATTATATTACATCATTTCCCCCTCTCCTTTCTTCCCTTCAAACCCTCCCATATACTCCTTCTTGCTATCTTTCAAAACATACGGCCTTTTTTTCATTACATGCATATATGTATATATGGAGCTATACATGTATATTTCTAAATAGATCTTGCTCAGTTTGCATAATATAACTTGTGTGCCTGTGTTTTGAGGGTTGACCATTTTGTATGTATAACCAACTGATGTTCTCTTCCCTGCGGAAGACTGTTTCTCCCATTCTCAGCATTGCTTAGTTGCACATAGTTCTTTACGTGTGCCTTTACAGGGGTTGAGGCCTCGTAGGCTTTCCCCTGTCTACTTCAGCATGTCTGTTGCTGCTGCCCTTGGTCAGCTCATGTTTAGGCAGTCATGTTGGTGGGACTTTATGCATGTAGCTCCTGACATTGTGAGGAGACACAGTCTAACAACAAACTCCCTAAGCCACTGACTCTTAGGATCTCCTTCAATGTTCCCTGAGCTTTAGGTGCTGGAGTTGTTTTGTGAATATAAATGGGGAATGGCTCCACAACTCCGTATTTTGATTGATTGTGGTTCTCTGTAGTGCTCTCTGTCTTCAGCAAAGAGAAGTTTCCCTGATGAACAGTGATGGCTACTTTTATCTGTGGGTATAAAGACAAATTTCTAGAGTGTAGTTAGGGATGGAAGAAGGAGGAGAGAGAAGGGTAAAATAGCATAGACTATGCTTTCAGAAGGGCCGTCTCAGTGTCTCCTATGTGCTCCAGGTGTCCACTCCATGTGAAGGAATAGGGTTTAATCTATTTCCACAGAAGAAGGGTCTGGAAGTCCCTGCTTTCCTCCCACAGTCAGTCTGTTGTCTCCTTCTGCCGCAACATTTTCTTCATGTCCATGCCCTGTTCAAGCACACCCACAGTGTCCTCTGTGCTGGGTGGTGAAGGGAGGTAGGAGAGTTGATAAGATTGTATTTCATCGGGTACATGTATAGAGTTCTCAAAAACACATTTTAAAAATAACAGAAAAGAATTTAAAAGTCAAAAGATGTGTGTAAAACCAGGCCTCTGTCACTTTGGCGCCTCTGGCAAACTGAGTGACATCAGTGACTGGTGCTGAAAGGCCCACGCGCCAGAATCATTTTCTGCTGTAGCCTTCATGGAGGTTGACTGAACTGCAGCTTGGTACCCACAGGACCCCAGAGCAGAGGCTGCTGTGGGTGTGCCAGAAGGCATGAAGACTTCATGCCTTCATGCCTTCTGCTTTATTCCTCGAGGAACAACTTTACTCTGATTGTTCATGGAAAGAATGGGAACGACAGGAACAAACAAAAATCTCACCACTGACTATTGTGACGTGACTGAAGTAGCAGTTTTATCACTGAAATTCAGGAAGGAAGCAACCGTCTTCCAAACAGCTAAATATGCAAGTCCAGAAAAAGAAAAAACAAAAACAACCTGAAGATGTTTTAACTGCCACCTTCACTCATTTTGTCCATTTGCCCATTTGTCCCCTTCAGCATCCTGGTGAAGTAGACAATCTGCTTAGCTAAATAAGGTGCCACACACGCCACTCTGCTGCCGTCACAGGACAGTTGCCTATAAAACTAGACTTCTGACGCGGGCTACAGCTTCACTTTCCACAGGTTGTCAGTCTCAATCTGGGAGCTGTCATTTAAGCAACCTCTAAATCATTCTTGCTCTGTGCTGCCAAAGCTGGGTCCATGACTACCTCAGGTGGGGCAAGAGCAGGCATGGCAACCAACTCCCAGTCGGGATCTTCAATGAAGCTCCTGATGAGTTAGTGCAAAAGCCTCCTCCACAGCCATCTTTCCAGAAGTGTCTTCACGTCTGTCCAACTGATATGGAAAGACTGCAGAAGCGGATTTCAAATGCAGGAGACACGGAAGCCTTCCTATTTTTAAAGACAAGCCACTAGGTCCATTTAATTCTACCCACATGTGAATGGTGTGGGGCCATTCACTGGAGCATGGGTAACCTACCAACGTCTACAGCCTCAAAGAAAAATGAGTCTCCTTTTGCCGGCAACTCTTAACGCCAATAGCTCTTCAGTAAGGAGTGGGGCTTTGAGAATACCTCCCCATATTGAAATTTATCTCACAGAGATCTTGTGAAGGTAGTTACGGTTGCTGTCAAGTCTTAATTGAGAGTCATAGCATGTCCAGAAGACAGCACTGGGCAACACTCCCTTCCACATAGCTTTTACAATCTTTCCACCTCCTCTTCCGCCATGTTATCCGAGCTTTGACACACGCCACGGTAGGAACAGTTGGTGAAGATGTCTTATTTAAGTATTTAAGGCTGAGCCCTTGGTCACTTCTCAGCACTACAATGATCTTTTAATTTTCATATTTTTAATATTAGTTACAATTTATTAACTTTGTATCTCGGCTGTATCCCACTCCCCAATTTCCTCCCATTCCCACTCTCCCTCCCTCATCTTCTCTCTACCCCTTTCCAAGTCCATTGATAGGGGAAGACCTCCTCCCCTTTCATCTGACCCTGTTTTATCAGGTGTCTTCAGGCCTGGCTGCAAAGTCCTCCTCTGTGGCCTAGTACGGCTGCTCCTCCCTCATGTGAGTGTGTGTGGTGGGGGGAGAGGCCAAAGAGCCAGCCATTGAGCTCATGTCAGAAATAGTCCCCTTAATTAGGGCCCACTTGGATACCAAGCTACCATGGGCAACATCTGAGCAGGGGTTCTAGGTTATATCTATACATGGTCCTTGGTTGGAAAACAGTCTCAGAAAAGACCCCTGTGCTCAAATATATTTGGTCCTTGTGGAACTCCTGTCCTCTCCAGGTCATACTAACTCCCCCTTCTTTTATATGCTTCCCTGCACTCTGCTGAAGGTTTAGTTATGAGTCTCAGTATCTGCTTTGATACACTGCTAGGTAGAGTCTTTCAGAGGCCTTCTGTGGTAGGCTCCTGTCCTGTTACTTGTTTTCTTCTACATACAGTGTCCATCCCATTTGTCTTTCTAAGTGAGAGATCATCTTACCCAGGGTCCTCTTTCTTGTTTATCTTCTTTAAGTGTATAGATTTCAGTATGTTTATCCTATCTTATAGGTCTAGTACTCACTTAAAAGTGAGTATATACCATGTGTGCCTTTCTCCTTCTAGGATACCTCACTCAGAATGATCTTTTCTAAATCCCACCATTTGCCTGCAAATTTCATGATTTCCTTATTTTTAATTGCTGAGTAGTATTCCATTGTGTAAAAGTACCACAATTTCTGTATCTATTCCTCCATTGATAGACATCTGGGTTGTTTTCAGGTTCTGGCTATTATGAACAAAGCTGCTTCAAACATGGTTGAGCAACTGTCCTTGTTGTGTACTTGAGCATCTTTTGGATATATGCCTAGGAGTGGTATAGCTGGATCTTGAGGAATCACTATTCCTAATTGTCTGAGAAAGTGCCAGATTGATTTTCAAAGTGGTTGTACAAGTTTGCATTCCCACCAGCAATGGAGGAGCGTTCCCCTTTCTCTACAACCTCTCCAGCATGTGCTGTCACTTGAGTTTTTGATGTTAGCCATTCTGATGGGTGTCAGGTGAAATCTCAGGGCTGTTTTGATTTACATCTCTCTGATGGCTAAGGAAGTTGAGCATCTCTTTTCTCTGTCATTCTATATTCCTCTACAGAGAATTCTCTGTTGAGCTCTGTACCCCATTTTTTTTAATTGGATTGCTTGATTTATTGCTTTTTGACTTCTTTAGTTCTTTATACATTCTGGATATCAACCTTCTGTCAGATATATTTATGAGTCTCTGCATTGACTGCTGTGACTGAGAAACAAAGAGAGAGAGAGACAGAGACAGAGAGAGAGAGAGAAGAGAGAGAACAGAAACTTCTCTGACCAAAAATGGGTGAAAATCAGGTCTATGTATATAAAAATAAGTATTTACAAGTCAATTGACAGCATGTCCATTTAGCAAAATAACAATAACAGGTGCTACCCTGGGACCCACTGCAGACATAGGCTATGACCTCTATAGCCATGGGCTATGGACTCCCAGACAGGGAAATTCCCAACCAGTGGAATAGAGTTCAAAACCAATCAGAAAGCACTGGTTACCCCATAATAATCATGCAACTATTATACGAGGCAACTATTGCCTGGAAGGTCTGGATTATAGTCTGCAGGGTCCAAGGCTGGGTAAGATTCACAATGTCTTTTCTCCCCCACCCCCAGAAGCCTGCATAACACCAGATTCACATTTTTTTGCCAATATTTAAGAATACATAGATAGTGCCACAAATATCTACATTTCTGGGGGCCTCCTAATTTTGTATTTGTAATCATGTGAGATTTTTTAAAAAAGGCTCCCAAGTCCTATATGTTTTAGACTCTCCATTGTTGTTCTGCTCAGTGTAACTCCTGCATCAAGGCTGAACATGTAGTTTTCCAGTAGATTTGAAATAGGGAACTATTTCTCAGAACTCTTTGTAATGGGCCTGAAAACAGGCAGTGATGGGGGGAGGGAGGAGGTGTGGGGAGGGAAGGGTAGGAGAGAACACAGCCAACATCATTGGAGGTTTTTTCATAATCCCTGTCTGCATCAACTCCTCCCTCCCCCCAATCCATGATTCCTTCAGTTCCTGTAGCTGGAGCAACATTTTTATGCATGGCCTTTGAGCTTGCTTTCTTCTCCATTTCCTCATAGACACATTTAAACCCCATCAATCTGATGCTCATGGGATAAAGCCGCTAAGAATCCCCCTGTTGAAGAAAGGCATGTTGTATGTGTCCATAGAGAAAGGACAAGCCATACACATCTTGCTCTTTGAAATGGAATGCCCATGGGGAAAGGATTGGGTCTGTTTTATATATGCTTTTTACAGCAAGTGTTTGCAGGCATGGCTGAATGCTGTCTAGCTAATAAATAGCCCTTGACACAGGTAATAGAACACATAGTGCATATGTTCTCCAGTTACCTTCGGGATATGTGTTTTCTGTGTTGGTCTTAGCTTGGAACAGATCATTTTATTCCAGAGCATTAGTGCTCAGTGGAAATATAAATATTTTTGTTGTAACAGCATGCTGTAAGAGGGAATTCAGTCATTGTGCTTCCCCTGTTCCGAGAAGTTTGGCTCTCCTTTACTATCGCCTGTGTTATTCTTCATGAGTTTTATGGCCTCATCGTTCATTCCCTGTGTTTTAAGGGCTTCGTGATGTTTGCTGTGAATATATTTATCACTCAGCAGAACCATGTCTCCGTGTCTCCCTTGGAGCCAAGGAGAATCAGCCAGCATCGTAGATCATCAGGCAGCAGGTCTTCACACTCCTCATGGCTTACGAACACTTACTTCTCTCTTTTTAGATGATGCTCTATGAAGAGAAAACAACTACTTGCTGTTGAATGAGGCCATTGCCATATTGCTCTTGATCTGATGTATTGGCTACATTTCCTATAAAATGATGAGTCCAGAGCCTCTGTCCACCAGGCCAGTCCAGTCATTTGTGGGTCATGTTGGCACAATTGCTGAAGGAGCAAAGATAGTACATGCTTTATCCATGGAACAACCTACTTTTCAGTAGCTTGTCACTGTGTATTTTGCCTACATAAATGTTAACCTAATACTTTCCTGTGTTTATATCGGTGTCCACAGCAATGGCCAAGCAGGTTAGACCCTTCTGTACTCCTAACATTGAACTGAGATGGCTCCACAATTCTCACACATAGTTAAATGAATCCTGTACAAATAGTCAAACATTGTCATAAAGGAACCTTATCGGCAGTGCATCTTATAAGCACATATGCAAAATTATGAGCAAGTTAGATGCAATATGACCAAATTGTGTTTTTTTTTTTTTCAAATAATGAAAGGTTATTTGGATATTTAAAAAATCAACCACAGGATAACAGAGAATATAGTTATTTAAATTAAATAGAGCAGAAATATATGATGAAATTCAGCAATTTTGTGATAAATTATTAGCAAACTAGTAATAGATGGTTATCTCTCAAATAGAAAAGAAAATATCCATAACACAAGATTCATTTTTGATTTAGTTTGTCAAGACAGGGTTTCGCTGTGTACCTTTGGCTGTCTTGGAACTCACTCTGTAGACCAGGCTGGCTTTGAATTCATAGAGATCCACTGCTTCTGCCTCCTAAGTGCTGGGATTAAAAGTGTGTGGAACCAGTGCCTGGCTAAGATTCAAACACCATACTTTATTCAACAAACAAACAAAAATAAAACTATTAAAGCACTGAAAATTCTCCTAAAAGTCAGGGGAAAGAAATGCTTCCTAGTAGTATGAACCCTGCAGATGGAGGAGGAGGAGGATCAAAAGTTCAAGGTCATCTTCCCCTGTCTAGCTAGTTTGGAGGCCAGACTGGGATATGTGGGACTGTCCCTTACAAACAAAACCCTTAAAAGTGAGATTATAGTGAAGGAGAGTGAAAACTCGTTACCCTATATCAAGGTACCTAGTTACCCTAGCTGCTGTGATATGACTTTATGTGAAAAGTAATAGGAACTGAAAGAAATGGGAAAAGTCCTGAAAAGTAACTGCCATCTGCAACTCTGTTTTTCTTCTCAAAGAATGTAGTGAAGATGAAGACATTCCAATGAACAGAGACAGGATACCTACCTATACTTATAAAAATCACAAGTTATTTTTTAGGCAAAATAAGAATGTTCCCAGATGGAAGGTGGGAGAAGCAAGAAGAAAGAAACAGCAATAGAAAGACATTTATGAGCATGTCTAAATGCATATTGGTTGTATAAAATCAAGGTAACAGAGTCTCATAATCAGGAATCAGCCATCACCTAGGTGGGGGTTAAAGTATTGTTGAATCTTTGTATTGCTTAAGAGTAGGCTAAGAGTCTCAATAAACACTACATCCTGACAAAGGGTTATAATTTGTAATGTTGGAATCCCAAAGGTCATTTTTTTCCCATCGTAAATGTGTGTGTGTGTGTGTGTGCACATACCTGAGGAAGAGGAGTAGGTGTCTTTCTCTACTAGTCTCCACCCTATTCACTAAAGTAGAGTCCCTCAAACCCAGAGCTCACTGGCATGAAGTATCTAGCTAGCCAGCTTGCTCTGGGACCCTGCTGTCTCTACTTTCTGGGCACTGGAATCACATACAGCTTCTACCACGTGCCCACTGAGCATTTCACACGGGGTCTGGAGCTCCAAACTCTCGTCCTGGAGTTTGTGCCACAGGCACTTTAACTGCTGAGCCACCTCCCACAGCCCAAGGGTAACCTTTTGAAGACTAGAAAAGGGGTTTTGAAACTAATAGTAATGAATAAAGATTAACAAACACGGAGTCAATTAAATACCAGTCAAGAAAATAAGGCAAAGGGAACAGGTAGAGCTGGGAGAAAATAAAAGAAGGGTTTGGTTTTAAAGACACATTTGCCATTATTATAAATGCGTAAATTAAATGCTTCAATTAAGAGAAAATGTGTGAGCTTTATAAGAAGCACGCCTAAAACTTAATGTCTGCAATGCAATGTTTAGCCAAAAGGACACTAATAGAACGGAACACCTACCAAATCTATCATATATTCTCATTCCTAAAGCTGGTCTCAGTCAAGTGTCAAAAGATCCTAACCAAACAGTATATTCTAGATCACCAGAGTAAAAGACTGATTAAGCTGGAAAACTATAGAGAGTTTTTACACAATCATATTCTTGAAAATTAAGCAGTTAATTTGTATATCCCATAGATCAAAACAGAGGTTGTAATAGATATTAGAAAACTAATTTGAACAGAACAATTAAGTTATCACACCTATCTTAAAATCCAGAGGCTATGCCCAGATTGTGTTTTAATAGTTTATAACTGATTATGCAGCAAAAAATGTCTGCACACAGGGGCACATGCCATCACCTCTAGAAATTTTCCCTGGAGTTAATGTGTCCCCCCAAAGTTCATATGCTAGAAACCTAATCCCATATGCAGCAGCATTAGTAAGTGGGCATGCTAAGAGCTGATTGTTCTGCATTGATGTATAGATGAATGTCACTATCTGGGAGTGGATTAGTTATCAAGAGAGCGGACATGTTATAAACACACGCTCAACGATGGAATGACTCCTAACCCACTCTGCTGTGCTCGTGGATCTCTATTTGTCTCAGCCATCAACAGAGAAGCTTCCTCCTGTAGGAGATGGAAACAGATACAGAGGCGCACAACTGGACAATGTGCAGAGCGAAGAAGGAGCTTGAAACACTTAGTCCTAAATGGGATGTCATCACCAAATCCCTCCCCTCAGGGAACGTTGCAGAAGAAGTGGAAAGACTCTTAAGAGCCATTGGGGATGGATGATGCCAAGGAAACAAGGTCTTCTAGACATAAGAGGGCTGATGCACGTATGAACTCACAGAGACTATGGTGCCTAGAGCCTGCAGGGATTAAAGTCAAATAGGGTCCTAGTGCTGAGAGGAGGAACCACACCTCCATCCCTAACCATAAGCTATCTCCAATTGTTAACTGCTTGCAAAGGAAAAACTAGTTTTCTCCAGTGGAGTCTCACCGGCATACAAGCCACACAGAAGGGCAGGCCTCATGCCCAGCAGTAGATGGCTAACTTAAAATGAACTCAATGGTATTTTTGGAGGGTTCTGTTGTTGCTTTTGTTTTTCCTTTTGTTTTTGCTTTGTTTCATAATGCTTTGTCTGGGTGCTTTTTCTTTTAACCTTACAGGTGTTTTGCTTATATATTATGGTGTCTAGTTTGGTGGTTTTATGATTGTTGTGTGTGTGTGTGTGTGTGTGTGTGTGTCTGTAAACAAATGTGTCTTTGATTCTACATGTTTCTTATGCTTTTTCTTTGCTTCTTTTTTTGTTTGTTTCTTTTAACCTATTCTAGTTTCTTTGTTTTATTTGTATTTTTTTCTCTCTCTCTTTTTCTTTGCATGTGTCTGGTAGTTTTCTAATGAGAGAGGAGAATGTATTTGTGTGGGTGGGGAGAACTAAGAAGGGATTGTGGAGTGGGAAGCTACAGCAAAATATATTGTGTGACAGAATAACCACACTACTCTCCACAGGCCTAAAGAAGCTAAGCAACAAGAAGGACTCTAGGGAGGATGCTGATTCTCATTCAGAAGGGCAGATAGACTAGACACCAGGCGTGGTTGAAGAGAGAGAACAGGACTGGAGCCTTCCATAGAGGTCCTCTAAAAAACTCCACCCAGCCTAGTATCAAAGCAGATACTGAGACTCACAGCCAAACTTTGGGCAGAGTGCAGGAAGCCTTATGGAAGAAGGCTGTGTGTGTGGTGGTGGTGGTTGTGGGGGGGAATAGAAGGACCAGAGAGGACAGAAACTCCACAAGAAGACCAACAGGGCCAACAAATCTGAGCCTAGGGGTGCCTGCAGAGACTGATGCCCCAACCAAGGACCATGATGGAGAGGATCCAGACCCCTGCTCAGATATAGCTAATAGGCAGCTTAGTCTCCATGTAGGTCATCTAGTAAAGAGGAACCGGGGCTGTTTCTGACATAAACTCTGTTGCCTGCTTTTCCATCACTTCCTCACTGCAAGGCTACCTTGCCAGGGCACAGAGGAAACCTATGCAGGCAGTCCTGAAGAGACTTCATAGTCTGGGGTCAGTTGGTAAGGGAGGAGGGCTCTCCCCCTTTCTGAGGACTAGGGGACTAGGATAGGAGGAAAGAGGGTGGGAGGATGGGACCAGGAGTAGACAAGGGAAGGTGATATAATTGGGATGTAAAAGGAATAAATTAATAATATATATATATATATATTATGAAAATGTGTTTTCAATTAAACAAACTATGTTCTCCCTTGCTCGTTCATTCTTCCTCATGCTGTTTTTTTAAAGATTTATTTGTGTGTGTGTGTGTGTGTGTGTGTGTGTGTGTGTGTGTGTGTAGTAATCTACCTGTGCACACATAAACCAGAAGAGAGCCCTAGAACCCTGTTAGCTATGATTACAGGCACACAGAGAAACAGTCTTGTTATGTTTGGCCTGGGATCTGAACTCCGTTCTTCATGATTTTATAGCAAACATTGCTGATTGCTGATCCATCCCCTCCAGGCCCTCCATTTCATACTGTTTTGGGAATAATGTGGTGATTACTATCTAGCTATTATAATCATCTTTGATTTCTAGGGGGATCTAATCCAAATAGAATGAAATTCATCCATTTAATTCACGACATCAAACAGCATGCACGCCCTTCACCACAATCCATTTTAGAACAAGTTTATTGGAAATCATACTCTCTTTAGCCACTAATCACAATTCTTTATCCCAAGTCTAAGCACTTTCTAAGTGTACCGGTTGGCTTTTTTTTTTTCAATAGATCACTTTGGGAATAGAGGACCCCAAGTGAGAAAATGCCACTATGAGATTTGCCTTTAAGCTAATGGGGACACATTTTATTACGTAGGTGAAAGGGCCCAGGATCTTGTGGGTGGTGCTACCCCTGAGCAGGTGGTCCTTGGAGGTATAAGAAAAGCAGAAGAACATGAGCTGGAGGAGCAAGCCAGTAAGCAGCACTCCCCAGTTTTCTCTACTCCAGTTCCTGCCTCTATATTCCTGCTAGAGTTACTGCCTTGACTTCATTTAGTGGTGAATTGTGATGTAGAAGGGCAAAGTGAAATAAACCCTTTCTCCTCAAGATGCTTTTGTTCATGGCGTTTATTACAGGAACAGAAACCAAACTAGGACACCAAGCCAGTAATCTGTTTTCCAGCTCTCCACACTCGAACAGACTTTGGATACAAGATTATTGAATTAGGGTGGTAATTTTAAAAGCTGATATACAACACCAAACTGCATAGTGTTTATTCTTCTGGAAGATACTCAATCTATAAAATTACCAAATAGATATTTAAATCCTTGCCACATTTTAAAATTATTATTATTATTCACATAACCTGTGCCACCCTCTCAGTGATTGTCTTTAAAGGTTTTTCTGGTGAAGTCTGGGTCTAAGCCCTCCATCGCCTTCTGTTCTGCAGAATTCCCATGTAAAAGTTGCTGTAGTGGATCATGGGTTCTCAGCTGGTAGAGCTTCCAGAAGGCTGAGTGGGAGAGAAAGAGGACTACAAACAGCTGCAGCTAACTCTTTTCTCTTCGATACTTAAAGGTCAGAATTGCTTATTAATTTAATAGCACTCATCTCCAGCTTTTCTTTAGGAAGATCTGGGAATCTGGAGGGCTTATCCAAATTAGTTCTGAGTTTACAGCTTTCCTGGGTTTGTGTTCTGTCTCTTCGGGTTTAATGAGTCTTCCCTTCTACCCAGAATGGGTTTTATATGGCTAAAGCCAGAAGGCACACAGAACAATGGGTGACAGGTGGCAGACATGTTCCTTAATTGTGCGTTTATAGGCTGGCTATTGAATAAGGCCTTGAGTTGAGGAACCTCTTATGTTTAGCTGTGCAGGCCTGGAGAAGAAAACCCTAAGTTATTGCCTGCAGTCATCAGTGTTTGGTGGGCATGGTGAGGTGGGAGTGATACAGCCTTCCTGTGACTGTTTTTCAGCAGTGGTATGAAATGAGGAGATCAGCAAGTGTCCTTGTATTGCTGTCTTTGCAATGTGACTGAAGAATGCAGAAAAATGGGAAGAAAATCCTTCACTTAGGATAGAATTTCTCCCTACCAGATTCCATGGGAAGCTGAAATGACTCAGGTAGAAAATTTAATATACCTAAATTTAATATACATCTTAGCTTAGTCTAGCCTACCTTAAATGTATGTGTTCAGAACACATGTATTTCTATCTCAGTTTGCTTCTTATTGCTGTTACAAGCATCATGGACAAAAATAACCTAGGAGAGGGAGAGGTTTATTTGGCTTTCATATCCTGAATCTATCATTGAGTGAAGTCAGGGCAGGGACTTAAACAGTAGCCAGGGCATAACCCATGGAGGAATGCTGCTTACTCGCTTACTCTCCATGGCCTTCTCGGCCTGCTGTCTTATCGAGCCCAGGACCTCTTCCCTTGGTGGGCTGAGCTTTCCTACAGGTAAATCTGATGGAGGCATTTTCTCAATTGAGATTGCCCCTCCCCAGATGACCCTAACTCATGTCAAGTTGACATAAAACTAACCAGCATAGTTACCTTTTAGGTGGGCAAAATTATAATAAAGTATTAATACCTCCTTTGATTTATTGATTACTGTCCTAGAAGTATAAGACAGAATGCCCATATGCACACAGGAGACATTTAGATATTTTATATACATTTTGGGTTGAAAAAAACCCAAAACACCTTGTGCTCACATGGGGTGGAGAGTATTCTACTGTGTAGCAATTAACCAGAAAAGGCTGAATTCAAACATGGTTCCTAATGAACACATATAACTTTTATACCATCACGAAGCCAGATTATTTTAATACAACCATCATAATTCAAGGACTGACTGTATTCTCGAAAAAGGTTATGAATTTGGCCTATATTGTGTGTTGAATTGTGTCCACCAGAAAGATATGTGGAAGTCCCAAACTCCCTAGTACCTCTAAAGGGGACCTGTTTGAAAAAGGTGTAATCAGCTAAATTAAGAAAAGGTATAATTGGAATAGGTTGGCTTTTTAACTACCATCTAGAATCCTCTTTTTAAAAGATTTTTTTTTAGTAGTTATTTATGTGTGTCTGTATGCGCAGGCACCCACAGAGCACAGAAGTTATAGTTACGTAGTTATAGATGTTTGTGAGCTGTCAAACATAGGTGCTGGGAACTGAACCTTGCTTCTTCGGAAAAGTAACAAGTACTTTTAATCACCAAGCCGTCTCTCTAGCTCCAGTAGTCTCCTTCTAACAGAATTTAGACAAAGATACAAGAAAACAGAAGGTCGTAGAAGAGGCTTCTGTGTGTTACATCTGTACCTCAGGGAATGCCATAGACTGGTAACTACACCCAGAAACTTATGGGTAGATTTTTTTTTTTCCTCAGAAGAAATCCACCACAGACTTCCAACTTCCAAATATATGAAAAGAGAGGCTCGAGAGATGCCTCAGCCGTTAAGATCATGTGCTGTTTCTGTAGAGGACCTACGGTGTTCCCAGCACCCCAGTGGGTACCTCATAATTGCCTACAACTCCAGTTCCAATGGGATCTGATGCCTCCATGACAGCCACATGCCCGCATACCCTCCCGAACACGTAATTTAAAAATTAAAAACCCACCTTAAAATGAATAATAAGTTTCTGTATAAGTTCTGTAAGCGCACAGTTGTACTTCATAACAATAGCTCCTGTAAACTTATGCAGTCCATAAACGTCTATCTAACTTTCTGATAAGCTTATGTCAATCTCTTTGTTTGTGGAATAAAAATAATAGAAGTAGTGCATGTGAGAACGCCACCAGCTGTGGCGAATGTGCTGGTGGCTGAGTGTCCAAGGCACCTAACCTTCTATTCACCCCTCACAACACTAGGAGCCCCACAGAGGCAGGCGAGATCAGGGCTCTGACTCCAGCAGTCCATCAAAGGTGTGGCCTGCTCCAGCATCCTGCTAGTTGGGTGGGGCCTTGACAATTAGTCCTTCGAAGGATGTCTGAGTGCTGCTGCTGCTCACCAGCAGCCACATTTTGAGCACTGCAGAATCAGACATTTAGAGATGTGTTAGGGAGTTTAGATAACGGGAGGCTTGGGGGGGGGAGAGGGAGGTTTTCGGCATGTAAAGTTAACCCTTTAATCACTGTCTTGATGATTCCACTCTAACAGTTTTCCTGCTACAGGTTTCTCTCCCACCTTTGCTCTGAATTTGGCATTATTTTCCAGTATGTTCGGCACGGCACTTAGATCTGGATGCCTACGTGTATCTTGTAGGCATCCCTGAATGAGTGAGCTGGGATTTGCTCAAAAGCATATTTGAGAATACTTTGTCTCAGCTCCTCCTGAAGCCTTTTCACCCTGAGGCTCTTCCCTGGGTTCCTAATATTTATATTTTTTCACAATACGTATAAAGGCTTGATCAAACACTCATCAGGGTGGCTAGTTTTCCTTTAGTGGTTACTGAGTGACTTGTTCATTTGTGGGGTCTCAAGTCATGTTTAGGTAGGCTTAGGAGGACTTTGAACTTATATTTAAAAACTTTTAAATTCCCTAAAACTTCTCTACCCAAAAACTCACCTATGAACTTGTGCACTCGTTTGCTTGTTCGAATGCTGCCCTGTTGAGCAGTTCCTGTGTTGCTGGAAGTACATGCTGTGTCCGGAGTAGTAGTCATAAGCTAGCAGCAGTGCGTGCCTCTGTGGAATCTGCAGAGCAGTGGGAGAAGAGGCAAGATAGACATGCAGAGAAATCACAATAATTAGTGCAAAACTACAGCTGTGACTAGCACATCAAAGGAGAGCAGCATTAGCTCTAACAGACTGTATTGGTAAAGTCTGACCCTGCTAGGGAGGTCACAGAAGCCTTTTAAATGGAGTCAGTTGAGGACATGCAGCAAGTTAGGCCGCTGTAAATCAAAAAACAGGTAGAGAGAACAGGATTTTCCAAGACTATCAGAGACTGACCTTTGGGTACAGCTCTCAGGGTACACAGGTGCACAGGGGCCCTCGGCTGGCAGGAGAAGAAGTGTTCATTGGCATGAAGTCATCAGTTCTGTGTGTGGGTTTCTTGTACCTGAAGATATAGGTCATTGCGCATCTCCTTGATTTTGCTGACTGCCCCCACCTCTCTCCCGAGGTGCTTCCCATTAATGAGAGATCCACTTCTACATGCTTTATACCACTCTCTTGTCCCAGGGTAGCAGGCATCTCCTCTCTTGTACCAGGTGACCTCTCTATTTGCTCTCCATCCCCATCTTGTGTCTTCTAGTAACAAGGCTTAATAAGCCATCAGGTTTCCAGTAGAGTCACATCAGCCATGCAACTGGCTCCTTCCACATACTCCTAACATGCCCAGAATTTTCTAGTATTTTTTTTTTTTTAAGCCAGTTACACCAGTTGCTCTATATCTCTTCTCCCTGCCTCCTTGTTCAGGTAATCCTACCTCCATAAAGCAACAATACTTCAGTTTCATATGTCCATTGGTTTTATGCTTGTAGGTTGTGAAATCTTTCCTCTTGCTCACTAAAGTACACACTTCAGAGCTTACACACCTCAGAGCTCATATACCTTAGAGCTCACACATCGCAGGAATTGATGCCCAAAGTTGCCCACACCAGGGCAACCGTCAACAGGGAACTAAAATGTTTTCAGGATCTTTGTTCTAACAAATTCTATATTTGGCACACCTTGGGAGAAAATGAGTATTCTTGAGATGAAGAAATTTCAATATTAACTTAAATATCTGAAATGCATGTTTTAAGTGATGATTTATACTTACTTTATTGTCAATGAAGCCATTTTTATATGTTTGGTTCAGAGAAGAAATGAGAAATGAGCACAGGCAATAACAGACAATCCATAAAATATTTTAAAAGGTTAAAGTGGAGGTTCTCAGCAATTATAAATATTTGTTCTATTAAAATAGGTGTAAATTGTGAGTTGTTCCATCCCCTTTGAAGAATTGTCTTTTCAAGTGCATAGTAAAGTATAATCAATACATTATTTTTATCTGTATAATGCTCATGCTAACAGACATGTAAACAGTATGTAAAGCTCTAAGCATTGTTGGTAGGTTTGTGTTAAATCAGATTAGCTCCCCCTTTCAGCTCTCTTTTCTCCTTCCGAATTTCTGTAATCAGGGGAGTGCAACCTCTAGCTAATGAGTAAAATGTGTTCTGTGACTAAGGAATAGCTTCTCTCTGCATAGCTGGCTAGCTACTAAAATAGCAACAGAATATGACCTCTTTAGCACAATGCATTAGCAGGCTGACCAGCCAGATCCTGTGCTCAGGGTTGTATTAGATGTCTCTAGTGTCTAAAAAAATAATATCTACCCAGGAAAAGATAAGCCCATGGTAAAGATGCTCTAACAGTTTGTGCCTAATTGAAGCTCTTCTCATCCTAGGAGTAGACACTGCTATCTCACAGTTTAGTTCGACACTTACTTACAAGCATGCAGTTGCCAATTCCCAGGGGCTGAGGGAGGTTCTGGCCTTGGTAGCCTGACACATAGTAATCAAATAAGCAAAAGGTCTGATTGTGAATCAGAATGTCAATATCCTGCAGAGAGAAAGGACACTTGCTAAAATACTATGTTTCTTGTTAATCTGACTACTCTTCTCTGAAAAGAAAGCCTGTTTGCAGAACTAGAGCTTTCTAAATCTCTGTGTTTGAGTTCTTAGCCAGCACCGAAACCCAGACTTCCAGGGTATTGCCAGGAGGATAGAGGGAAGAGCTAGTGATTACAAACAACGAAAGGGTGTTTTACCTCGTGAAACAGTGAATGCTGAGGGAAAGATGCCATGGAGACCCGAAGGGGAGGGGTGGCTGTTATAGGAGGGGCATCCAGAACAACTGAACATTATGCAGACATGTCTTGTTTCCTTTAAAATGGTCTAGTTTTAAAAATCTCCTCAGGCTTTTAAGATTCAGTTAGGCTCTCACTAACGGGTGTTCCTATGGTCTGCTAAGTGATGTACAAGGTAAGTCCTTGCAGTCAAAGAGGTAAGAACCTAAGACTCATTAGGGATGTGTACAAAGACACACTAGACTTAGTTCATAGCAGAGGCACACAGTATGATTCCCGAGGCTCCAAACATGAGGAAAGAACAAGAAAGGCAGAGGAGGGGGAAAGGCTTCAAGGACCAGGGGCTGGAGGTGGCAGTGGGTTGGGAACGCTGGCCACATTTCAAGGTGACATGTAAACGATGACTACTAAGCGATGCAGAATCTGACAGGTGTGCATCACAAGGCGATCTCATCTTCTCTTCTTTCTTCTGTGATTAGGTCCCGAGGGCTTAGGTAGGCAATGAGGAAGCTTTTGTAGGGAGACACCCACTGTGCTCTGGAGGGAGGAGGGCTGCATTACAGGAATACAACCTTCGAATTCTACCTCAAAGAGACCAAGCGTAGGTCCCTCCTTGTGTATCTATTCGGAGAAAAGCCTAGAAGCAGAGATATGAAGGTGGCCTTCCCCCTGATTTCTCATTTCTAGGAAGGCGTGTTGCTAGCCCCGCCCACTCCAGGCAGGTCCTCCCGGGTAGCTTCTACAAACAGGGCATGTCACGTGCCCTCAGAGGGAGATGTGAAGGCTGTTGAATGCGTGATTTAACGCCGTGAGACTGCAGTATCAGTGACACTGTGGTATGCTCACTCAGTCGTTCTCAACTCAACTACCTCTAACATTTATGCAACAGCCCTGTGCTTAGCTAGAGGCTGCAGCAGAAAAAGATGGGTGAGTCACTGCCCTGGGTCCCCTTGGATTTCTCATCTGTAAAATCTGAAGCTGGGACTGAATGTCTTCGCTTTGTTGTGATTCATGTGCTCACTGAGCTGGACATGAATTCTGGAGCATTTTACCCTTGTGCTGGCCAGAGTCTGAGAACAGGGTCAACGGGGAGAAAGATGGAAGCAGCTCCTTTCAATCTACCTCCTGAGATCTATAGCACCATGAATGGTACCAAGGATGCATTAGCATCCTTGCAAACTAGCATCCTGTGCAAACTAGCAGCCTGATATTTTCTGGAAGCTTTGCCATAATGCAAAGAGAAGTAGTGCGTAAATGATGTGATGAAATTATTGCTGACCACGGATTTATTGTCCAACTAGTGAGGTGGTGCTATGTTGGAGATTCACCTAATTGGGGCTTTCTTGAGCTGATGTGGGTTTATATACCATTTTATAGTGACTTTAGCTCAGGAGACTAGAGGGTAAAATGTTGAGTTTGTCAAAGTTCTTTCTCACTGACCTTTGATGCCCAACGCCACCATCTGCACCGCGCCTTGAACCTTTGTTACAGATCTTTTACAAAGGAAGAACTCGTATGTGAGGGATATGCAGCACCACGTGCATTTTCCCCTTCACATTCAAGTCAGGATAAATGCCCATGAAACATGGTTTTCAATCTGTGGCCCGGAAATACCTTGGGCAGCGGCTCTCAATCTGTGGGGTGCCCCCACGTTGGGGGTCAGATGGCCTTTTCACAGGTGTTGCCTGAGACGTAAGACCGTTGGAAAATACAGATATTTACATTATGATTCATCACAGTGGCACAATTACAGTTATGAAGTAGCAACAATAATAATTTCACAGTTGGGGTCATCACAAATGAGAAACTGTCTGTTAAGTCACAGCATTAGGAAGATTGAGGTCCACCTTGGGCTTTGAGGATCAGTTTGTTTTGGCATCGATCCCCTGACACCCATCTCTAAGTTGCCCTCTAAAAGGAGATGCTCAGCACCTCACATCCTGGACAACAGCTCAAGGTTTTTCATGAGCACCAAGCGAGGCTTAAAGAATCACTGATTTCGAAGAGATTTAGGTGAGAGCGGCAGGTTCAAAGAGCTTTCAAGTCCTTAAGCAGAACCCACTGTAGTTCCTCTGATGTCTGTAGACAAAGAACCAGGAGAAGGTGGGGACTGGCTTTGCTTAATTTAAGGTTAAGTCAAGTACTCAAAAGTTCTGAGGAGCCTCTTCAAGTCCCCAATCCACTTCTTTCATGTTTGAGACCAAAGACATGAATTTCAGACCCTTCATTTTGCAGATCAATTGCTCTGTCTCTTGGTAGCTTTGGCTCAGGTCCACTCTCTGACAATGTCTTCCATTGCTGGTCAAGGGACCAAGTAGCAAAAATGACTGTGAAATGCTTTTTTCCATTATAAATACATTGAAAAGGGACACGGTGTAGTATTATCATGCAAGTTTCCCATTATAGATAAGGTGAAAAATGTTTTTATTTTATTTTATTATTTCAGATTATTAACTTTACATCCCAAGGGTTCCCCCTCCCTCCTCTCCTCCAAGTTCCCCTGCTTTCCCTCTTTCTGCCAGAAAAGGGGAGCAAACCTACCCCTATATCCATCCTCCCCAGCACATCAAGTCACATCAGGACTGAACATATCCTCACCTCCTGAGACCCAGCAAAGCAGCCCTGCCAGGTGGAAGTGATCCAAAAGTAGGCAATAGAATCCTTGTTAGAAACAGCCCCACACCCTCGGCAGATGCCCCAATGTGAAGACCAAGTCACCCATCAGCCATATATGTGCAGGGGACATAGGTCCAGACTATGCAAGCTCCTTAGTTGATGTCTCAGTCTCTGTAAGCCCCATGGGACTTGGCTAGTTGTCTCTGTTGGTCTTCTTGTGAGGATCCTGTACCCCCTAGGTCCTTCCATCTTTTCCCCCAACATTTCCACAGGACCCCTGCAGCTCTGCCTCATGCGTGGCTCTAAGTCCCAGCATCTGTCTCAATTCCCTGCTGGCTGGAGCCTCCCAGAAGACAGTCAAGTTAGGCTCCTGTCTGAAAGCACAGCAGATGTCATTATTAGTGTCAGGGCCTGGCTCTCTACCACAGGGTGGGTCTCAGGTTGTGCCAATTGGTTGGACATTCTCTCAATCTTTGTTCCCTCTTTATCCCTGCACTTCTTACAAGCAGGGTAATTTTTGGATCAAAGGCTTTGTTGTTAGGTTGTTATTTCTCTCCTCCCACTAGTCCTGTTTGGCTAGTAGTTGGTCACTTCAGTCTTCATGTCCCTCCCTGTTAGGAGTCTCAGCTAGAGCCACATCCATGCCCTCCCAAACCCTGTCTCAGGCTTCCACCTTGACAAAAAGATGCCCTCCTCCATTTCCCTTCTTGTTCACAGCCCTCTCACTTCCCACCTCTTTTCTCCCCACATCTGATCCACAGGACCCCTGCAGCTCTGCCTCATGTGTGGCTGCAAATCCCAGCATCTGTCTCAATTCCCTAGTGGCTAGAGCTTCCCAGAAGACAGAGCCTCCCCAGAGCCTCCATCTCTGGCCCAATTCCCTCTCTTTATCCACATCTGCTCTCTATTCTATTTCCTCTTCTGAGTGACATTTCTGCACTCTTCCTTGGGCCCTCTTTGTTACTTAGCTTCTTTGGGTCTAATGGATTGCAGTACGGTTGTCCTGTACTATAAGTATAATATCAGTTTATAAACAAGTATATACCATGTGTGTCTTTCTGCGTCTGGGTTACCTCACTCAGGATGAGCTTTTCTACTTCCCAGAATTTGCCTGCAAAGTTCATGATTTCCTTGTATTTAATAGTTGAGTAGTATTCCTTTGTGTAAATGTGCCACAATTTCTGTGTCCATATCTGCATTGAGGAACATCTAGGTTGTTTCCAGTTTCTGGCTATTACAAATAAAGCTGCTATGAACATAGCTGAGCAAATGTTTTTAAAACCAAGGCAAACAGAGAAAAAGTTCACATTTAAGGACATCAGCCTCACTGGGTTAAATTTACTTAGATTTACTTCTCACTGTTCTAATGTCAACCAAACATTAGCTTTTGGCCCACCTTATCACTCTGGGTCATGGTGGACAGACCATGTCATAGAATTGTGGTGGAGGGAAGAGAACCTTGTGGCCCTTATACCAAAAGCTAAATTCTTTGCCAGAAAGTAACATGTCCCTTCTGCCTTAGTCCAGTAGCCAATGCTTGTCCAACGCCACCACTTATAAGGAGTTTAGAAGGTGTCGTTGGTTGGAGGGTGTATGAACAGCAGCAGCAAGGACCAGAGGAACACAGACCTGCTCCATCCTTTGGCTTTCCTTTGCACACTGGGTGAGGAGGCCATGGATTGCTCAGCGCTCACTGATCCAGTGTTCTGTTGTGCTGTGACTCACATTAGCAAGGAAGACTGGTACCCAGACACTGTCCAGCACCTTCAGTTTATCCTCACTCAAGCTGCAGTGGCTTGAAGCGTTTGTGCGTGCCTTACACCAGGCAGTGGGGGTGAGGGGGTATGCGAACTGTTTTTTTTAAGGAACTGGATCCCAGCCATGTCCACTCTTTAAGCATCCTTGGTAATTACTCTCCTCCTGGCGTCTATCACTCTGGCCTCTCTTGCTCATCACTTTGATCCCCGCGGTCAGGTGTGGCCAGCATTTGAGGTCTCTCCCACAAGCTCTTCAGTACAAGAAAAACTTGCCCAAGCGGCTGCTTGTGAGAGCACAGGAGCTGTCTGGTGCTGCTCTGTGCCCTTCACCGGAGTCCACCCTTGGCTTGGATGCGGTGTTTGTATAATTTACTCCCTTGCCTTTCCACGTTATATAAAAAGGTTAGAGTGAAACCCCAAGTTAGAGTGAAACCCCAAGATAATTGTGTGAATGCCAAGCTCACATTCGGCTTTTTCGCTTTTGTAAATAGATCAAATGCTATTACAGTAGTAATAACTCATGTCAACTCTATTAAAGTATTCCAGTCAAGTTATAAGGACTTCTCTTAATCTTAAGTAGTTAAATTGCAGTAGACCAGAAAAAGAAAAAGTTGATGGATTTCCCTAAGGTGATACAAGCTTAAGGGATATTGAAACCGAGGCACAGAAATGTTTTCGATGGCCAACCAAGTGAGCAGGAAGGGCATGAAATGGGCAATGACTTATTCATGATCCAGATAGGCCACCACCCTGCTTTTCAGCTGCAGGGAGCTCAAAGGGCAAGGGTAGAATGCAGGCAGCACCACTGCGGCTACCTGGAGGCTGGGTCACCTGAGTCTGCACTGCCAAAGGGCAGAGGCCCGTCCGCCAGGGCCACGAACGACCCCCACAGCTGAAGATCAACCTAGGCTTCTGATGCTGGAGGGGCAGTCGCCCCGGCACAACCCGATGGCTCCTCGCCCTCACCTGCCTCCCGCCGGGGCCCGGGGCGGGGCTTCCCGCGTCCCCTTTAAGAGGCCGCATCACCCGCCCTGACGTCAGGGTGTCTCTCCGCACCAGCCCGCGTCCCGCGCCGCGCCCCCGCGCCAGCAGCTCCCGCGGCCGCACGACCAGCGGCGGCCCGGCGACCCCTGCCGCCTCTCCGCATCAGCAGGTGCCCGGCGCGCCGCCTCCCGCCTCCCATCATGTCGGTGGCAGGGCTGAAGAAGCAGTTCCACAAAGCCACTCAGGTAGGGCGCGTGCAGGTGTGCCGGGGGCGGCCCCCGCGCCTGCCCTGGCCGGCTCGGGTCCCCGCGGGCTGCTACGGGGCGGCTCGGCTCCGCGGCCCGGCTCCCTGGCTCCGCTGGGTCGGCGATCCCCGAGCCCGAGCCCTGGCTGCCGCATCCCTCCTTCCTCTTCCAGCTCCGAGTCCCTGCCACCCCCTCCACCCTGGCTCCCGGTGCCCAGCTCCCAGTCCCTGGCACCAAGGCTCCCTGTCCCCGCAGTCCCAGCTCCCCACCCGGGTTCTCAGGCGGTAGGACCCCGCGGGGCAGCTGCTCGGACGGCGCCGCGCAGGTGCCTGGTGGCGCGGCGGGGGATTATGTAAAGTGGCCTCGGTGCCGTGACCTTGCGGTGTGCCGTGCCCCGCTGTCCTGCCTGGAGCAGGTGTTCTTGGAGCCGGTGTGCTGCTTGGAGCGGCGTTCTCACTCGAGGCTGCCCGGGTGCTGGCGCTTTGCGTTCTGGGCTCTGCGCTTCTCCGAACCCCTCCTTCCCAGGCCTCCCCAGGCTCCCAGCATGGGAGGATGTGGTTCCTTCAAGGCGCTCGCATGCATTAACTTTTCCCTGGAGAAACTCCTTGCTGAAGATTATTTGTGGCCATGGCTTCATCAGTGGTCCGCGTGTCTTTTAAGTTTCCCCACGGGGTTTTACTGCCAAGGCATAACTTCACTTGTTAAAAACTTGAAAATCACCGTCTGTTTGTTTTTAGCGACTCGTTTACTAGATGTACCAAATTTTCTGTGTGGGGTGAGTAAGCTGTGGTTAAAATGCATTCAATCCAGACCCGCATAAAGAGAAACTAGGCGTAAATACTTAAGATGCGACCCATTTCTTACATAATGTGTGGAATTAAATTTTTTTTTATTCATTTGGAGCAGGTCCAATTTTAAGATATATTTAGCAACGAAAGACTTCATTGAAAAACCGTTAAATACTTTTTGCATAATCTGGCCTGAAAGATCCTTATCCTAAGCTAGCCTGAATCGTGCAGGCTCTAATTTCTCCTTCTTGAGCGCCACACCAGCAGTACTGTAGCGACCCGCACCGGGAAGAGGGAAGAGGAGGGGCTGCGTTCCTCAAGATTGCTTAACATGCAAGGGAAGCTTCGACCGTGAGCATAGCTGCTGTCAGCACAGCCTTACCTTCTTCGAGGTATTTCTCGAAGTTCAGGAAAGCAGGAAAAAGCCATTTTAGGAACACACACACACACACACGGTTTTCCGGGTAGAATTGTGATCTCCGCACCAGAAATGTACAATTAAATACATTGTTGACTTGATTCTGGAAGCTTTTCAGTTTTATGGAACCAGGCTCTGCCAGTGAATGACCTAGGACTTCCCTGATGTCACCCCGCCCTCACCCCTTGAATTCTGGAACTTGTCACATTTCTAAACTAGAATGAAACACTGATTAAAAAAAAAAAAAGCCAACACCAAATGCCTCTCTCTCTCTCTCTCTCTTTCTCTTTCCTTCTTTCAAGTACATGGCATTTAGGAGCATTGGCTTTGGGGAAGGAAAGGCTAAAATCCTACTCCCCCTCCCCCACCCCTTCTACTCTCTCTGAATTTAAGCAAGATAGTTTTCGAATCTCCCCTTGCTAAAAAAGAGACTGATATTTATTCCTCGGGGATAGCATAAGGATAAGTGAATTTGTAGCACACACATGGAGGACGTTTAGTAAGTGAAAGCTAATGATTGAGGAATCATCTCATGAGTGACAGGTACTTTCCCTTCCACTGGTAATTATGAGACCTGAGGAAGCAGCCGGAGCTGGAAGTTCTAGATTTCTTAACACGCACAGTAACCATCTGACTCCGGTTCAGTTACCCCCCCCCACCCCGGGGGTCTTATGCAACCTGAAAATGAGAAGGAAATGGAGCTGCAGCAGGGAAGCCCACTTTCCAGGCTTGGAGGAGCTTGGACGAGCTCCCTATGCTCAGATTCACTATCAGTGTCCGTTTCTTCCTTTGCCGAAAAGCCTTTTCTTTAAAGGTGAGGCAGCATGGTTCTATTCATAGCATATTGGAGCCTAGTCTTTAAAACTTTAAGGCAAAGGTTACTCTCTCGTACATGGATGTGTATTGGGTGTGTAAGGCCCCAGTTGTCTGAAGGCTGGGAGGTGTGAGGGAAGCTTTTGCAGCCATTTCGCCTCACTGGTTCCTGAGTCTGATCTTAGCTGCAGAGGAAGCACCCTGCCCAGAACAGCTCCTGTTGAGAACTGCCATGCCGGTCTGTGGAAGGCGACATTTCACCTTTCTGTGGAACTGAGCTGCTCGCTTATGTCAGCAAGGGGTGGCTAGAATTTTTGGATTCCTGATTAGGGTGTGTCCCCGTGATTATCGTATTAGAATTGGTTATTTCTGTTGTTGATAGTTTACTATGTAATTGAATAATTTTAATTATAAAGCAGAACAAATGAGCAATTATTACCCTACCTACAGGAAGTTTTGTTTATATTGAGATTTCGCTTTTTCAGCAGCAATGTCAGTTTTTAAAACTCATTTGAATTTGTAGCAGTCTATGTAAAAATAGCCTTTCCGATTAACACCCGCAAACCCATACTTCTTTTCCCACATCTCATCATTATGTGTTTGATATGGTGTGTCCTAGGTAGGGTTCTAGTGCTTTGAAGAGACACCGTGACTGTGGCAACCCTATAAAGGAAAACGTTTAATTGAGGCTGGCTTACAGTTCACAGGTATAATCCATTATTGTCATAGTGGCACTCAGGCAGACATTGTGCTAGAGACGGAGCTGAGAGTTCTACATCTGAATCCATAGGCAGCAGGAAGAGACACTGAACCACTAGGCCTGGCTTGAGCACCTGAAACCTCAAAGCCAACCCCTCATTGACACACTTGCTCTAACAAGGCCACACCTACTCCGAAAAGACCACACCTCCTAATAGTGCTACTCCCCATGAGCCCATGGGGGCCATTTTTGTTTAAACCACCACATGGTGCTTACACAGTGTCTGTGCACACTTCAAACTGTGTGGCTGCTTAAGAAGGTCTTTTTACAGGGTGAACTGTTTTAGATCATCACCTCATTAGTTTGCTAGAATTTATGTAACAAAGTACTGCAAACTGAGTGACTCAAGAACAGAAATGTACTCAGGCACTCATCTTGAGGTAGGGGGGTCTGAGGTCAGTGCTGCAGGAACACCGTGCTTCCTTCGATAGCACCAGGCAAGAGCTGCTCCTGGCCTCATTCCTAACTTCTAGGGCTTTATTGGTGGTCTGTAGATACGTCACCCTGATCCTATCTTCACAGTCACATGGTGTTATCATCGGTGTATATCTGTGCTCAAGTTTCAGTTTTACAGGGGTACCAGTCATGTTGGCTTAGGAGCCCATCTGTTCCAGCATGGCCCTGTTTTCATGTAAGGTCACAGATGAAGCTGGAATTTCAACAAAAACATTTTTGGAGGACACACTTTAAATAGTAGCATTTTGTGCATAAGGATTTGTTATAGTGTTCTTACTACTGCATAGGATTCAACATTTAGAGGAGCAGCTCTATCTAAAGTGATACATAATTTTTTTTATTTTTTTTGCATGGGACTAGATACACTTTATTCCTTAAAATCAGTTTGTTAGGATAAGACTTTAGTCTGAGTTGTCCCCACTTCAAACCACCCTCATTCATGAAGTTAGTAGGCTGAAGAGAATGCCCATTCCAGTCTGCCACATGAGGGTGTGGCAACATGATGCCATCTTCCAGGGCAAAATGAATCCCTATTAGATGAAAATCTGCTGATGTCCTGATCTTGGGGTTTCTTAGACTCACAAACTGTGAGCAATAAGTATCTGATATGTGTAAGTTATAGGCTTTGGTCCTTAGGGCAGTCATCTGCACTGAGAGAATCGTGTGCCTGCTACCTTACTCTACTTTCTGTTGCTGTCACAGTACCGGAGACTGAGTAATTTAGAAAGAGGCTTATTTTGGCTTATGATTCTGCAGGCTGGGAGATCCAAGATTATGTGGCTACAGCTGCTGAGGGATTGTGGGGCTTAGCTCATGCTGGAAAGCAGGAGGACAAGTAGGTCTATTAAAAAGCAAAGTAGAAGCGGTAGCCTCTCTCTCTAACAGCTCTATCTCCCGGGGACACCTCCAGTTTCCCAGGAGAGAGAATGAATTCACGAGGGAAAAATATGGAAGCGTTCGTGAGAACTGTGCCTCGTGACCCACTTCTTTCCCCTAAGTCCCGCCTTTCAGTGCTGCCGTGTTGAGGTTGCCGAATGGGACCTCTTTGAGCATGTGCTCTAACCACAGTACCTGTGTCTTAGCTGCATCTTCCTGTTTTTTTGTTTTTAATGATAAAACTCATTTGGGGAGGGTGTGACTATGACACAGTCTGGTGTGTGCCGGCTGTCATACGAAGATTTTTCACCCGATATAAGTTGATCCCATTGGTGTTGTGGGCCTTCCCATTTTAATTCATTTATTTATGCTTCCATGTTATTTACCATGCAAAATTGTCTATACATCTGCTTATGTGTTTGTTGATTTAGGAGATGTTAAACTTATTAAGGTGTTCAATTGAACACCCAGTTATGATTTTATATATTAAATTTCTACTTTCTTAATTGGTTGCTTTACACATTAAACTCACTGCTGCTTTGAAATCATGAGTTGGGCTTATTGCTTGGCCCAGAGCTCCTATGCCTGTTTCCTTTGGGTGAGTATGTCAGTAGGCTGGGGTGGCTCTGTGTATTTTGTAAATTATATACCAAACATTATGAGTGCATTTTCCTGGTGGATCAGGGCTTAGTGGTCGCCAACTTACTAACGCTATTCTTAATCCCTGCCTTCCTCCACAAAATAAAAATGTAGGGTGAAAAACTGATCACATTTTTAGAAGAGAATCTGTCCATCTCCTTGTGACTGGACTTGACCCAAATGTAGCTGACTCTGAAATAAATTTAGGGGCAGCCAAATATAAGAGGTTTTCTAAGGGATGTTAGGATTGGATGAAATAATGCCGGTGAGAGTGCTGTGCTTGCACTTTAAGGAAGATTTGAACCATGTTTGTGTCTTTTTTCTTTCCTTTTAAAAAAGTTGTTAATGAGCTGGTACTCACCCATCCACTTGACAGTGGACCTGCCTTTGGTGTGTCAGTGAAATGGTAATGAAGTACTTTCCCTTGAGGCTGTGGTTCTCCTTGACAAGAGTTCTGGAGTTTGACAATTTTTTTTTTTTTTAACTTTTTCCTGCATTAATGTTTTCTGTTGAGTTCCTGTGTTTTGGTTTTAATCCAGTTAGGAAAGTTTTGAGCATCTTTCAAATTAATTGTAGTATTATTGCAGACAGTAAGCCTTGATCTAAAAATACTCTGTTTTGGAGGCAGTTATTGTGTGAAGCAAGGGGTCATAGGAGTTAGGGGAAGGAAACTGGGTCTTCTAGAGTGTATTTTACTCTGCCACCTCTTTAGTGTTGCTGGTAAGGTCCAGGGTTCCCAGGACTCAAGGATTTGTTTAGAGTGTATTTGAGTAAGTGGTAAAGAGACTTGGACATCTATAACTGAGTGAGAAGGTACAGGTTCAGAACCATTCTAATGTTCAAAATGTATACCTGGTGAGCTGAGTTCTGTATTTAAGGCCAGATTGGCAGGTAACTGTGTGAATAAAAAAAAAAAAAAAAAAAATCAGTGGATTGCCTTGACTTCCCCTCCCCCTTTTTGTTTTTGTTCTTTTGGCTCTGCAGCCTTGTTCTGTGTTCTTTTTGATGTTCAGCCAGGTGTGGCCAGAAAAGGCTGGAGCATGGCTGTAGACTGTGACACTTCAGGAGAATGCCCTTGCTCCTAGGATGTTTGCTTTAATGCTTAGGATTCTAAAAGACCTCTTACAAGATTTTTAGGTCTCACTTAAACTTCAATATGTAAAACAGATAGATACATACTTATTATAACGAAAACTGAGCATTCCCTAAGAATTGTAGTCCAGGCAATTTTATAGTGCCAAGAAATACCTGATAACAATGCTTTCAAAACTTGGTTAGGGGACTTGAGAAGTGGCTCAGAAAGTAAAGTGCTATTTGTTATAAGGCTGAGTTATCAAACCTGAGTTTGATTCCAGTATGCACGGGGGGCATGGGAGGATGGCATGTGATCCTAGCTAGTGCTTGGAAGGCAGATACATGCAGATCCCTGGAACTTGCTGATTACTTTATGGTTAGCAAGAGCACCAGGTCCCAGTGAGAGGCCCTGCCTAAAATAAGAAGGTCCTCTGGCTTACACATCACATCACATCACATCACATCACATCACATCACATCACATCACATCACATCACA
>NW_026585686.1:3196290-3201091 GCF_907164565.1 Psammomys obesus | reverse complement strand
CATCACATCACATCACATCACATCACATCACATCACATCACATCACACACAGAAATTGAGCTCGATAGATCTCTGATCTCTTTTTTTCTCCTCTGTTCAATGATTTGTTACCACTGTAGAGAATTCTTTTCTAGGCTTGATTTTCAACCAGTCTATTGAGTGTGTAACCCAAGCTTTTCCCATTTTGATTGTGTTAATGCAGATGACTTAATCAAACCAGTGGGACTTTGTTGATCAAATCCTCTTTCCTTACTTTCTGTTTTTTTGCTCCAGGGAGCCAGGGTGATTCTGCATGAAGTCTGCTGTCATTATCACATAGTTTACAATGCTGTTAAAGGAAAAGAGTATTTTTGGAAAGCATGGAAACTCTTTCTATGCCAGGGATTTATGTGTGCTCTCCTCCCTTGGATAGCTCTCTTTCCTTTCCTGTGGGACAGCCTTTAGTAGGAGAAGGTATCACTCCAAGTGTGGTTACTTTATTCAGGGAAAGGAAGATTATTGGATTATATGAGCGTTTTAAACACAGGCCATCGCCTTTCACAGTGCTGGAGGTGCTATGCAGTCTCCTGGGGGAGAACGGACATCAGTGGATGAAAGGTATGAATGTTCTTACCCAGTGCTGAACTATAATAGCTATCTACCAGACAAGAAGTGCCTGGTAGGGTTGCCATGTTGGAGTGGTTGGCCGAATACACATTCACACACGGGCAATACTGATTGGATTTAGTGGATGATCAAAAGGAACAAGGAAACAACCATGACAGTAGGAAGTGAGAGTTCTGGGGGGAAATTGGGGAAAAACAGAGGTGAAAAATGAGGAATGCAAGGGGCACATAATTGCATTTCATTGTATACATGTATGAAATTCTCAAAGAACAATCAAAAGACAGGGCATCGCCTCTTGTTGATAGCAGAAGTCAGGAGTATGATCAGGACTGGCCTGGCCTTAAAGGTGAGGAGGGGAGAGGCATGTGAGATAGCATACAGACAGCCCAGAGGGCAGAGCACAACTCTTTAATGATGCCAGCAAGGAAAGTTGAGACCATATATAGCTTTTAAAAAATAGGTTTCTACCAAGAGTCTACATGGAAAATGATACTTCCCTAAGCGTACAGGTAGGACCCAGGCTTGGCAACCTCTTGGCTCTTCAACTAGAGCCTGCTTGAGCTGGCCTAGACTTCTGACTTGTGGAAGTCAGAATAATAAATGAAAGTTTGTTATGTAACATCAGAAAACTAAGGAAGGAAACTTCTGTTAATGGTCCAATAGCTGAAACTTACAACATGGCCACTGTTATACTGTATACTAAGTATAAAGGAAAAAGACAAGATACTATGATGTGCCCAGAATAGAGCAGGGCTTTGGTTAAAAAGCCAGGTGTTTGCTCTATATAGTACCACACACTTGTAATCCCAGCACTGTGGAGGCTGAGGCAGGAGCAGCTCTAGTTTCAAGGCCAGCCTGGGCCACACTGTGAGACAGGACAGACACCCCCCACCCCAATGAAAAGCCTAAGAATATAAAACGTTGTTTGAGCTTCTACGAAAAGAAGAGCTATAAGTTTTACTCTCTTTGTGTGTGGCATTAATTCACATGTATCTACCTACATGCAGCATGTCCACGTATACATGTATGAAATTTAAATACAGTTGTCAGAATCATATTTTCTTATTATATTTTTCTTTTTAATACATTTTATTACTTATCCTTTCCCCAGTACAATGCCTAGGTGCTTTTGTTTTGATTTTGATGGTTTTCTTTGGCGAAACTCAAGTTAGTTTTGTGGTCCTCCGGTCATTTGTAAGCAGTGACATTATTAAATGCTTTCCGAATGGCTCTGAGTTGAGTGGGCTGATAATACGGTGACAGCTTTATTAACTTTAGAATGAGGTACCTTTGAACAATAAAGGCTATTAATTGTTAATCTCCAAGAGGAAGTTAGAATTTCTACCAGGGAGAACAGGGTGGTCTGTCTGTCTTTCATCCGCATCTGCTTCCGTGCCTGTGGGAGACTGACACTAACACCGTCCCAACGAAAGGACTTTCTCTGCCTCCTGCACATGGCACAGCTGCATGAGACCTGACGTTGTCCGAGGAGCTCCTGTTGAAGACAAAAGCCATGGAGCACACTTGGACATGGGCAGCGAGTCATGTAAGCGGCAGGGCTGACTGCAGGCGTGGCCTCTGCTACATGTGGGCTGTCATGCGTGCAGTGAGTCCTGGGCTCTTTGGAGTGATGTGTGGATCTGTATAGTTCCACCCTGTTTTCTAGGGCAGCTGGTGTACAGTGTACCAGGCATAATTCAGAAAGGCTGAGGTCTCATGTCCTGGGATGTCCCGTGCTGAAAGGGCGTGCTACAAGTGGGTTTGCTGTTGATCGGGATTCTAGGCAGGAAGAGAGAGAATTAAAAGGCTTTCTGCAGCCATCCCTTTAGTGCACCACGGGATAAGCAGGGATACCAATATGTCTGTTTCTTCTGGGACAAGGGGCAGGATTATTGGTTAGTAATGCGCTATAGTCAGGGAACTAAAACCTTCACAAGGATACAGATCTCAGGTGTTATGGTGGGGACTCTCTTAGTGGTTTGAAGCACCTTCCCAAGCACTTCCTTCCTTGGCTAGATTAGAGCAACCGAACCCTGGCCTTCTAGTAAGGGGTACAGCGTGGATCCACACATTGCTTGCAACTAATTGCAAGGTTAAAGGTGAATCAATGACTGGAGCCCAAAGAACTGAAGGTAAACCGACAGCCATTCCTTCCTGCCTCAGAGTTCAGGCCACGCGGAGCAGGTCTTACCTGCTAAACCAATTATGTCAAGGTTAAATATTGCCTTCCTGGTTGGCCCAATGGAATGGATGGCGTGCTGCTTTTTTATCCAAGGGCCCAAGAAGTGGGGAGCACTTTTGCATCTTTTCAACAAAAATTAAGATTAACCAAGGTCTTGGGAACCCTGTGCTCCTTCCCTCCCACTGTGACCTTCTTACTCGGCTACATGTGGCTTTCTTCTTCTCTATCAGACGTGTAACTGTCTGCTCCTTCTCTTCTGTCTCTGCCCCAATATATATTTCCTTAATGCTAATGCTCAGGGCACTTTCCCTCTCTTTAACTCCAGTACTGAGTCCATGAGTTGCCTTTGGAGACCATTTTCTAATTCTTTTTAAGGAGACCAGGAACATTCAAAAAGGTTTCTCTGCCTTACTACCCCATGGCAGGGTCAAGTTGAGCCTTGAAGAAAATAGATGGTTCGATGCTTGAATGAGTAACCTAAAGATGGTGAACTGACTGCAGGGGGATCAGCTTTCATCCTCCTTGCCTGCCGATGATGCTCACTGAGGTGGTCCTCGCACACTCCTTTCCGTTGAGGCTAGTGCTGGGTACAGTGGCTTACTTGGCATTTTTAAAGCGTTAGCTGTGTAACTGTCAGTGTGGCTTGCATGTGAGTGAGGGAGGTATCTAACCTCCGTGCTTTCAGTGAAGATACCATCCACCCTGTGCACACCAGTGAAAAGGAGATTTGATCGTCAGTCCCAACATGAAGTGTTTCCTGGGGCAAGTTAATATCCCGGTATCCTGAGATCCCGTTCTCCTCCTATAACTCCAAGAAAAATTAAACATTAGTCTCCTCTACCCAGTGCTGTAAAACTTGGATTTATGACAAGGAATTAAAATGTTTTTTTATCTCCCCAACCTTGTAAAACTTTTATGCAAATGTTTTACTTACCACCAACAAGCAAAACCTTTGTCTACAAGAAGGTGCTTCGAACTAAGTGGAGGACCCCTTCTTTCTTCCCTTCGTTTCCTTTGTGATGACTCTTGTAAAACTAACTGGTCACAAGAGACTATAGGGTCAGATGCCAGGGGAAAACCAGCCACCCCCTGTGTCAGGATACAAACCCAGTGCACTTCCTGGCCTCCGTGCTTGCTCTTCTGAGTACAACTTCCTGATTGGGGGGGGGTGCAGTTTTACCTTGTGGAGATGCGTCAGCTGGAGTGGTCTCTTTCTTTGTGACTCCTGTTGTATTTATAGCACACCTAGTCTTTCACTTGAGTTCTATCCCTTGCTCCACTTAAGTTGACCAAATGACTTCTCATGAAACTCTTAGATCATTTTTTATCATAAACTGCCTTACCTAAAAGGATATTTGTTAAACAGAGAAACATTATGAAGCCTGTGCCCATTGTTTTACACTGTTGACTCTATTAGTCAGGATTCTTCAGCTAGGTTCTCTTAGATATGGCTATAAGAAGCACGTTATCAATGGACAGTGGCTCACTGAACAATGAAGGCCCAGAAATCCTACATTATGCTCTAGGTAGTGAATAGGAGACCCAGGAAACAATTTATAGTTCAGTCCATATAGAGACCCAAGAACTGTGATAGCTCAGGGTGTAACTCATATTCTGGTGTGGAAGACTAAGCCTGGAGCTGTTTTTAAGCTCTGGAATCAAAAGACCCCTGAACTTGTAGTTCTGGTGTGTGAAGGCAGAGGAAGATGAAAGTCCAGGCGCTAGAAGAGGGTAAACTCATTGTTTTCTGTCTGTTTCTTCTATCAAGGTACCTATGGGATTGGATGAATGTAGTTTAGTTTGATTAAACTTCAAATGTGTTCCAGAAAACCCCCTCTTAGACATACCCAGAAGCATATAGTGTTTTATCAGGTGAGCTTCTGCTGATTTGACATACAAATTTAACCATTCTTCTGACTTAATTTAAAAATGAATCATTCCATCTTTAATCATCTATCTATTTCTATCTATCTATCTATCTATCTATCTATCTATCTATCTATCTATCTATCT
>NW_026585686.1:3182649-3196280 GCF_907164565.1 Psammomys obesus | reverse complement strand
TCTATCTATCTATCTATCTATCTATCTATCTATCTATCTATCTATCTTTTAATTGTGGAGTGTGAGGGGATTTCTGAATGTTACCCAAGCTACTTTGAAGCTCATAATTCTCCTGTTTTCACCTTCTTCCACGTTGTTGGAACTACTGAAGCATATCAATGAATCCAGCCACAGTATCATTTTCATAAAAGAAAATCATGCTTTTTATTTAAAATGATAACATATATCATTATAGTATTTCTTGAGTAAATATGTTTAGTTGAGGTTTATTCTGCCTTTGTTAAACAAGATTATGAAAGGATATACGAGCAATATCTTGAGACTTTCAAGAAGTAAAAAGCAGAAAGCAGAATAGAGAACTGAAGTTATACATCCTTTCTGACAGATTGAGTGTATTGAGGACGTGGTGTTATGCAGTTTATAGCTGGCCTTGTTCCCAGTTTTCTGTCAAAATAACTCTTAAGAACCTTTGGAATTTTCTGGAAGGTTAGTCTTTTCATGCTAATGAAATGACTGGTAACTGGGGCCCCTTTACAGTTTCAGGATGGGGCTGGTTTGAGATGCAGGGGTAATTCGATGTGGCGCATTTAAGCCCCACCCTAACCTTTAGGGAGGGGAAAAGGGCTGAAGGTTAAGCTGATAAGCAGTGGCCAACAATTCAGTCAGCCATGCCTATATAAAGAAGCCTTCACAACATCCCAGCATCACAGTGTGTGGGAGGAGTCCTGTTGTGGGGCCAGAGGAGCTCGCTGGGAGTTGAGGCAGGAGAGACCCCACAGATCTGCCCTTTTCCCTCACCTCACTCTGTGCACCTCTTCTGTCTGCCTGTAGCCTTGGTATTATTCTTTGAAGTGAATAATTGTAAGGAAAGCATTTTTCGTGTTTCTTTTAGACAGTCTACCAAATTCCTGGAACCCAGGCAAAGGGCAGTGGCAACCGTGGTTTATGTAATTATTTTTTCCTGTCATTGAAAATAGATTTTTTTTCACGTAAAATATCAGGATTAGTTTCTTCTTTCTTTACTCCGCCCAACCTTCCCTCCCATCCAGACTTACCCCCTTTCTGTTTCTCATTAGAGAACAGACTTCTAATGGATAATAATAACATAAGATAAAAACTAACACATCAGAGTTGGATGATACAAGCAGAAGAAAAAGAACCCAAGAGAAGGCACAAGAACGGAGACCTACTCATTTACAACACACTCGGGAATCCCATAAAAAACGTTAAGCTGGAAAGCCGTTATATAAACAAAGTACCTATAAGATAAAGAGAGAGAAGGAAACAATGTAAGTAAAATAAAACAAAAATTAAAAAAAAAACAAAATAAAGTTTAGGAAAAGCAAAACCTTGATATGACATTATGAGACAAGGAACCTCCACTAATGCCATTTGCTGTTCCCTGTCCATATCTGCTTCTCCATCGGGGTAGCCAGGCCCTTTGCACATGGGGCCGATCTGGAGGGGGAAAAGCTTAGCTCAGCATGTGTCAGTGCAGTGCAGGGCCTCAGTCGGCGCTCAGTGTGCAGCGAAGAACACACTAGGAAACAGTGCCAGAGAGTTGGTTTGGTTTATTGGGGTGAAAGGGTGTATTTATGCCCCTGGGGAGGTGGCCGGGGTCTCTGAGGGAAGGTTTGTGTGGTTGTGTAAGTTGGTCAAGGCAGAGGTGTTGAAAGATGTTTCATATGCATACTCAAGGATTATAGGGTCGAGGTGGGGGCAATTATAAGGTCAAACAAGTAGCGTCATTATAACTGTCAGAGTAATAAATTCTGGATGGTGGGAGAGCCTGCTTTTTGGCGCCAGGTTGGGAGGGGCAGGCAGAGAACTCCTGTTGTCCTCATGTTAGAAGTTTCAGGAGCTGAAGCTTCCTTGACCCTTTCTCAGTAGCCCTGGGCCATCATGGTCCCATAGCCATTGAGTTGATTTTTTTTTTTTTGCCATCTGCTGTTGGGCATGTAGCCTATCCTTAAGAGAAGTTTGAATTCATGTTGAGACTCCATTGGAGGAAACTAAATTTTTATTTGCAAGTGACTATCAGTTGGAGATTGCTTCAGAGTTAGGGATGGGAGCTTGTGTCCACTTTTCAGCTCTATGACTCTATCAGGTGAATATCCATGCAGGCCTCATGCATGCTGCCCCAGTCTCTGTGGGTATATGTGTGCTTCAGTCATGTCGGTTTAGAGGGCCTCGTTTTCTTGGTGTCCTCCAGCCCCTCTGGCTGCTTCCACATTCTTTCCATCTCTTCTGCAGGTTCCCTAAACCCTTAGAGGACGGATGTGAAGGAGACATCCCTTTTAGGACTGAGTGTTCCAAACTTTGGCACTCTGAAAAAAAATGTCTGGCTGTAATTTTCTGTATTTGCTCTCATCTACTGCAGAAAGAAGCTTTTCTGATGGTGGCTGAGCAAGGCACTGAACTATGCATCTAGCAGAATCTCATTAGGAAGCCATTTTATTGTTCCCATTTTCGTTTGTTTTGTTTTTGTTGTGTTGTTTTTATGCTTTTCTTTTCTTTTTTTTAAAGAATAGTAGTATTTGGTTTTACCCAATGTTCCTAGGTTATCTAGTCTCAGGTTCTTAGTGACCGGAGCAGGCATGGGTTCTATCTTGTAGAGTGGGCCTCCAGTCAAATTAGATATTCGTTGGCTACCCTCACAAAATTTGTGCCACTGCTGTGCTAGCCTATCTTACAGGCAAGACACTATTGTGGCTGGGTTGGTGTTTATGTCTCTCCTTTGTTAGCATGCAGAATGCCTTCTGGTACCAAGAGAACTAGCCAGTAGGAGTGAAGGCTCAGTGTAGGCACCAGCTTGATTTATTCATGTCCAGTGAGTGTGTATCTTCAGGGGTCGAGCCTTGCTATCAGTTTCTGGAGAGCATCCTACAGTTTAGGCAACAGGATGGGTTGTTTGGGGATTCCCCTGAGGCCTTTAGGCCAACAACTCAATTTGATGTAACCCTATTCCAGTTTGGTGACAAGAGTTAGCCAGTTGAGACTCTTCCATTATTTGATGATTTCATTTAGATTCTCTTTATATATGCATATATTTAGGAGCTGCTCCAGTATTAGGTCTCTATACTACCCCTATAATGGCCCTTAGTTTTAGCTGTCCTCCCTGTGTTCCCTCCCTTGATTCCTCTGCCTTCCCTCTCTCCACTTGCTTCTCCAGTTTCTAGGCCTCCCCACCCATCCTTAGTCACTGCCAGACTTACCTTTTTTGGAGAGATCCATCTGTCCCTCCTAGTCCATTACTCTATGCCTAACCTTTGTGTTTCTATGGATTGTAACTTGGTTGTTAGTGACTTAACAAATAATATCCAATATAAGTGAATTCCTGTTGTATTTGTCTTTCTGGGTCTGGGCTACCTTACTCAGGGTGATTTTTTTTTTCTAGTTGCATTCATTTACCTGTTGATTTCATTATTTCCTTTTTTTTCATTTTGCTGAGTAATATTCTTTGTGTAAATGTACTACATTTAAAAATTGGTTCTTCTGTTGAGGGACATATGGTTATTTGCAGTTTCTGGCTATTATATATAAAACAAATGTGAACATGGTTGAGCAAGTGTCTATATGATTTGATGATGTGACCTTTGAGTATATGCCTAAAAATAGTATACCTGGATCTTGAGGTAGATTGATTCCATCTTCCTGAGGAACTGTCATGCTGATTTCCATAGCGGCTGGACAAGTTTACAGTTCTGCCATCAATGGACCAGTGTTTCCCTTGCTCCACATTCTCACCAGCATGACCTCTCACTTTGTTTAATTGATCTTAGCCATTCCGATGAGTACAAGATGAAATCTCAAAGTAGTTTCCATTTGCATTTCTTTGATGACTAACGATGTTGAGCATTTCTTTAAATATTTCCCGGACATTTGAAGTTACTCTTTTAAAAATCCTCTGTTTAGATATGTACATTTTATAATTGGGTTATCTGTTTTCTTGGTGTCTAGATTTTTGAGTTCTTTATATATTTTCATGATTAGCTCTCTACCCGATGTGTAGTTGGTAAAAATCTTTTCCTATTCTGTAGGCTGTCACATTGTCCAAATGATATCTTTTCCTGTGCAGAGGCCTTCAGTTTCATTAGGTTCCACTTATTAATTGTTGATCTTAATCCCTGTACTAATGTGTTTTGTCCAGAAAGTGTTTTTTTCTCTGCCAGTGAGTTCAAGGCTATTTCCCATTTTCTCTCCTGTCAGGTTCAGTGTATCTGGCTTTATGTTGAGGTCTTCAATCCGTTTGGAGTTGAGCTGTGTGCAGAGTGCTAAGTGTGGATCTATTTGGATTCTTCTGCATGTAGTTGTCCACTTTGACTGTCACCATTTGTTGAAGATGCTTTATTTTTTCAGTATGTATTTATTACATCCTGATCAAGAATCGGGTTTCCATAGGTGTGTCGATTTACATTTGGGTCTTCAATTTGATTGCATTGATTGACATACCTGTTTTATGCCAATACCATGCCCTTTTACATACTATGTCTCTGTCATGTAGCATCCAGCAGCTCTTTCATTGCTTAGGATTGTTTTAGCTATGCTATTGTGTGTATATGTGTTTTCATATGAAACTGAAAATAGTCTTTTCAAGATCTGTGAAGAACTGTGTTGAGAAGTTGATGGGCATTGCATTGCATCTGTAGATTGCTTCTGGTAGGATGGTCATTTTTACTATATTAATCCTGCCAATCCTTGAGCATGGGAGACCTTTCAATCTTCTGGTGTCTTCTTCAATTTCTGTCTTCAATGTCTTACAGTATTTTTATCATATAAGTTTTTCACTTGCTCAGTTGGAGTTACTGGAAGATATTTTATATCATTTGAGGTTATTATAAAAGGTGGTGTTTCCTTGATTTCTTTCTCAGTTCATTTGTCATTTGTATTATAGGATGACTACCAATTTGTGTGGGTTAATTTTGTATCCAGCTATTTTTCTGAAAGTGTTTATCAGCTGTAGGTATTCCCAGGTGGAATTTTAGGGTCACATTATCATATCATCTGCAAAGAAAGATCGTTACTTCTTTCTTTACAGTTTGTATCTCCTGATCTCCTTACGGTGTCTTATTGCTTTAGGTAAGACTTCAAATGCTGCATTGAATAAGTATGGAGAGAATGGGCACATTTGTTTTGTTCTTATGAGTTTCTCTCCATTTAGGACAGCTCTGATTTGTAACTGGTTGGTTAGAAGCACAGGATATAACCTGTGCAGGCAGGGGCAGCGGGAACTGATGGTCTTTTCAGATAGTGTGAAAGTGCATTGAGTGAGAGGATCTGATATAGAAACATCTGCAGAACTGGCTGCTTGTGGTAAGAATGTTCTACATATTTCCCAAGATGAGGTCACAGAGATTCTGTGTCAAGTGTAGTGAGAATACAGGAAGAGAAAGTCCTCGCTCTTCCTCTGTCCTTCTAAGGGTACTAGTCTACTTTGAATCACTCACAGCATCCCCCCCCCCCACAGTTGGAGGCTATACATGACCCACTGTCCTCCGGCTGTCATAGGGTTTTTATCTGTATCAGTTAGGAGATTTTATTATCTTTTATATAAAAAAGGCTATTTAGAGCAGCATGCGTCTTGTGTTCAGAAGTGAAGTGGATGGTGAGAAACTGAGGCCACCAGTCAAGAGGTATAAAATATGGTCAGTAGGAGCCCAGTGTAGAAGCTCAGGACGTGGGTCAGATTTCCTCTTAGTGTTCCCGCTCTGAGTGTCCTTGCAACCCAGAGCTGTCACTAGTCACTCACTGTAAATGTTCCTCTCCCATACCTCCTCCCCTCATCCCTCAGTTCTGTAGTTGGGGTAATATAGTTTGGGGGTACGGTTATAGAGTTGCACCTTAGACTTCCGGTCTTACTCTCTGTCATTTAGAATCGAGCTGTTATCTTTGTTTGTTTGCTTGTTTCTTTTGTGTGGGACTTTGCCATCTGCTTTCTAGGCAGTTGTTCTGCCACTGGGCCACACTCCCAACCTGTAGTGATCTAAAGAACAAATCCAAAATTGTGCTTCTGCATAAAGCTCTTCAGCGGCTCCTTGTGGCTCCCAGCACTGGGCCTCTATAAAACCCCATTAAGAAGTTTGGAGCCAGCTTGGCTGATTGTCTCCTCTCTCTTAGCTCTTTATGTATGTCTCACTATGCTAATGTTACTGAGTCTTTGACGTTTTGCCCTGCAGAGCTGATGTTCTAGATTTGCAGCCTTTCTTCTATGCTCTTCCTCTGGACATTTCCTTCCTACATTTTATGTTACGATCAACTAATCACTATTTATCGTTAAAGTAATTAGTTAATGTATTCTCAGGAATACTCACCCATCACACCTTTAGTGTGGCTCAAACGCCTTTTAATATGCAATGGAAATTGCCGTGGTAGCTCTTCAAGTAGATCACTCAGCACATTTCTCTGCAGTCACCATTTTCCTTGCTGGTATCCTTCAGGGAGCTCATCTCTCTGTTCTTCATTATATTCCCAGTGCCTCTGCCTTAGTAGACATTCAACTGATGTTTGCTGAGTGAATCTGCATTTCTGGTTTCTTTTCTATAATATTTATAATTTAAAGTTGTGTCTAGGCATATATTTTTGATTTTTATTTTTACTTGTATATTAAATGACTGTAACTTTTTACTTAGATGTTAAAGCATACCCTAATTCAGTTGTAAATCTTCAACTGTAAAACAACCTTTCTTAGTTGTAAAAATAGCTAATAAGTTAGGCAGTGTTTAAGCTCCTTTAATACCCATAAATACCCATGATGTTAGAGCATTATTAACCCCCTTTTTATAGCTGAGGAAAAAAATGAAGTTCAGAGAGGCCAAGACACTCAAGGTTACGTGGCTTCAGTGGTAGAGTTAGGTTTTGAAGTCAGACCTGCCAGATCTGTCATGAGTCATGTTGTAACCTGATGTCAAACCAAGCACCTGTTAATAACCAGTATGGAAAGGCCAGCCTTTTGGTATAAAAAGTAGACCAATGTGAAAAGGCAGGAAATGAGAGCACTACTAGTGACCAAGGTGAAAATGTGAAAGTTGTGGAAACCATACACCATTTTGTTGTTGTTGTTTAGATGGGCAGAGATGAAAAACATGACAACATGGTGAGTTAGGAAGACTGTCTGAATGTGCCTGTCTCTCTCATTTTGTTTGTTTTGGGGTGGGAGTTGAGAGTTATATAGCTAAGGCTGGCCTCAATCTTTTGGTCATTCTGTTTCTGCCTCTGGAGTGCTGGTGTTCCCCCATGAGCTATGGGACCTCAGTCCTGATGATGCTAAGAGTACAGACTCTTTACTCCTTCACATCAGTGGATCTCTTTTGTAGTTCTGATTTAGAACCTTTCCACAGAAAATCAGTGTGTAGACAAAGAAGACTGGGAACAAGATTATTCACTTTAGTAGTTAACCATGAAAATTGAAACAACTCAAATATCAAACAGAATTAAATCCTATTGTGTCTCTGATAAAAAATGTTTATGGCTGTTTAATCCACAGGACAATATTTAATATTAGAAAGTATTTGTGATTATTGCAAACTAACATGTGATATTAGCAAGCCTAATTATAATGGGAATAGCTAAAATACATGGATAATTTATATGCTGGTTCTATTGCTTGAATAATTATATTTCATGTGAACACTTAAATATTGATTGTTTCTAAGCCGTGGAATTATGGATGAGCAGGCTGTGTTGCTGCTTTTCTTCCTTTCTTTGCTATTAGACCTATCACTGAATTTCCTTTTCGCTTCGCCATCCCTACTCCTACTTTCCCATGTTGAGCTGAAGACAAGGACTGGAAGAATGCTAGGAGCCAGGATAGGGACTAAGAGCAAACTCAGTTTCGAGAAAACCTGTCTTCTTTGTCCTGTAGCTTAAGAGCACTTACTTGGCTTGCCCTCTGTTGAGCCCAGGGTTGAATTTTGCTGCTGGAGTTTCTTCTGAATGTATGGCCACCTTTCTTTTCTCTGCAGAGAGAAGTGGAGGCATACCATGAGCAGGCAGCTAGCAGTGGCTGACATTTCTCTAAATGTAGAGTTTTGTGTCCAGAACCCTCCTACTGTCCTTGGGAAATCCATACCAAGCATTGACTGTTTTGCATGCTGGGAAGGGGGCAGCTGGACTGTTTGGTACAGAAGGATGTACCTGGTGCTAGATGGGAGCTGACCCTCCTCCTGCCCCTTGACCAGGACCTCCTGGTCACCCTGTGCTTCTAGCTGCAACACAGAAGACTGACTTGAATGCAGTGGAATTCTAGCAAAAAAGAATGAGGTAGAGTGGAGATATGCCATAAGTAGATAGAGGACGTGTGTGTGTGTGTGTGTGTGTGTGTGTGTGTGTGTGTGTGTGATGCTCTTTGAAATAAGACAACAGTGTTAGTAACCGTGGGAATGGCATGTTGGTGTGGGGTTTCAATTTTATGGACAGAAAAGTGCAAAGTATAGGAAGCTATAATGGAGGCATAATACCCTGTTAGCGTATCTCAGACAAAGTAGAACAGAACAGAAAAAGGCACTATCATGAATAGTCTCAGAAATGAAGGTCTCCCTAGAGAGAGCAAGTCTAACAAGATGACCTGCAGTCCCAAGGATGCCACAGGCTGGGACAAGTGTGTCTTGATGGATTGCTCACCTTTTGGTGGGCCCTGGATCTCATCACCAGTCTCGGAGGAACATCATTGCTGAGTCTAGCTTACTTTTCCAACCTGTGCAGAGTCCCATTAAGTTTCTTGACCAGTGATACTTGTTTACGCTGAACTTTTTTTGTTGCTTTTATTTGATGCATACTCTTGTTTTTGGTTTATTTGACACTTCTAAAAAAAATGCAAATCCATCATGGAGGGTCCTCACAATCAATGCCCCACTCCTAGCTGAGGAACTGTTATTAGTAGCTCGGCAGGGAGAGTCAGTTTGCTTTAAGAGTGTGGTTCCTGATAGGTCCATGTGATATGTGTGCATGCGTGAATGGGTGATGTAGGATGTATCTATGTGGATGTGCTTGTGCCATTTCTCTCCCTCCACCTTTATGTGGGTCCTGGGGATAGAACCCAGGTCTTCACGCTTTTGCTGTGTGCACCTTTACCCAGTGGTTTTTGAAGGAAGGCAGAAGTAGCAGCGCAGAGCACTGACATCTGAAGATTCTGTGATGTGCTCCTTAGCTGGCTCCTTAAAAGTAGGATATATATTTGGATTTACACACACACACACACACACACACACACACACACACACACACACCAGCTTTCTGTGGGGTGTCGCTCCTTCACTTGCTCTCCACTGTGATTTCAGGTGTTTTGTCTTTGCTTCCTGCATCTCTTGATGGGTGTTTCCACCGCAGCCCAGCCCCGGTGCTGGTTGCTTACAACCATGGGGACTGCTGCAATGGCTGTCCAGCCTGCCTGTGATCACACTTGGCTTCTGCCACGCACAAGGCTGTGGAGAGGGCCTTGCCAGTCAACAACTCCCTCCCATATCCCAGCTCCTCTGCCTTTTTTTCTAGAGTCTTCTGTAAATAAATGGAATAGGGGGTACTATATGCACCGAGGCCAGGTGAGTTTGGGAAATAATTGGAGCAGGCAATGTTAATGAAGCGTCTTTATGTCAGAACCCCTAGAGTCCAAATATGAAAAAAAAAGTTTCCATATTTTTGAAGCAGGATGTAGTTACACAAACTTGATCGTTAAATCCTCCATGCCCCACCTGTTTCCTTCCATTCCTCTCTCTTTCATTTTCCCTCCTTTATCCATCCTTTAAAACTCATCTTAAAAAATTTGTTACAGATTGCCTCTGTATCAGATGATGGTGTTTTTCTTCCAAAAGTCCTTAATGCAAGTATGTGTGTGTGTGTGTGGGGGGGGGGGTCAGGGCTGTGACACACACACACACACACACACACACACACACACTCAAACATATGAGTGCACGCACACAAATACAGAATTATTTCTGTGGTGCTGGGGCCTGAATCCAGCTCTGTCCATGTTAGGCAAATGCAGTCCTGCTCATAGGACTATCCCCAGTCATGTTTGCATTTCTTTAAGTAGGAACATTGCCTATATTTTGAAAATCGGTTTGGGAATTTTGTGTTACTGCTTTCTTCTCCTCTTCCATTTTCTTGGTGTGTGTGGGGTTGCGCTGAGGGAGTCCTGGGGATTGGACCCACTGTGCTGAGCGTGCACTGTGCCTTTGACCTAAAACAACAGCTTCATTGCTGAGGCTTTTTTTTTTTTTTTTGAAAAAAATCTTTCTTGCTAAATAAAAGTTTCTTATTTAATATGTCAAATAATTCAGCCATCATGATTTTATTCCTTAAGTAGTGAGGGCTGTATATGATGTCTGTCTCCATTTATCCATCATCTAGCACGAATGGAGAGTCAGGTTAACTCTATGGAGGGAACATCGGGTGACATTGTAGCATCTTATGGTGTGCCTGTGGTTAATTTTCTCTTGTAGCCCCTGTCCACAGAGAAAGCATCTTGGCACTGAACCATTGATGTGAGGATACAGGCTGAGTGACTTGTCCAGTTTCCACAAAAAGTGACATAATTGTGAGCAACTGTAGACATCTTGTGCATTCCTTGTGTGGAGGCACAGGCTTCCCATGAGTCTATGCTCACGTGGCTGGGAAGGGAAGGAAGGGAGAAGGGCATCCAAGAGCACCATGGATGTTGATGCCACCCAACGTGGCAAAGGCTGGAGGTTGCTTCTCCTTGTCTCAGACATAGAAACTCACGCCTGCATCATTAGGAAGAATGTTAAGGGCGTCAGTCGACTGTTTCAGGAATGTTAGGAGTTTTGAGGGCTAAGAATTCAGGGAACCTTTCCTCCATAACATTGTGGAAGAGAAGCTTTACAATATATTTTTTTACTTGATAATTTCTTGGGAGCAATAAAAGGAGGGGGAATTCATTTACCAATATGGTGGTACAAAGATCTGTAGTCTCTCTGCTTGTGGTTTTGATAGATTAGTTTATTTAGTATACTTGCCACACACAGGAAATGCCTTTTCAAACAGGGTTGGTAATTAATGACCATTGGATGAGTGAAATATCTGAGACCTAAAATCCCCCTTTGGGTTGTGGTCTCATGTTTTTTTTTTTTTTTTTTTTTTTTTTGGGGGGGGAGCAACCTTTCTGTGAGCTTACTAGTCATGTAGCATTTTCTTTGCTGACACCAGAGTTCTGCTTGTGAAACCCTGACACTTGTCACAATGTCAGTGTCTGGAGCACTGCCAGTGCCTGGCAGAGTTCACTGCTCACCATCCCCACCCTGGTGCATCCTCAGGACTTCCTGTCCTCTATGGTGACCACGTGTGACCACACTTAAACCTGCCATTGCCACTTCTTTGCTTAAAGACTTCCAAGGCATTCCGACTTCAAAGACCAAAATCACAAATAGGGGGCTACCAGGGCCTTCTTGACCCGACATATCCCCTACCCTTCTCTTACCACCTACCAACTGATGACATGTTTCTCTATGTCTGTGCTCTAGGCATCTTATCTTGCAAGCAGTTGGTAGGAAATTGTTACTTGCCCGACTGTGTGCTATGTCCTATTTGTGGAAATGTGAGTAAAATGTTCATCCCCTGCCATTGTGGAAGTGGCCATGCGGGGACTGACCAAGTCCACCGGTCATGCAAACCATGCAAATGTGGAAGGAAAGTTGGCCAAAGCACAACAAAGAGCAATGCTGAGGGCTCCCCATGGAGGCCATCTTTCACACTGCTGTGGAGAAATTCTCAATGTTTTGATATGTAGAAAAGCTAAAGGTTAAAGGTTATTTATCACATATACCTGGGAAATTCTTACTAGCTGAAGGCACCTGGGATATTGGCATGACACTTCTTCTGTTCCTGTTGATCTCAGAGCAGAAGGCAGTCTGACGGGCAGCTGCATCTTTCTGATTGGAGCAGGTGGTTTTGTGGGTATAGAGTGCTTTTGTGTCTTAGGAAGTGAGGGCTGTAGAAAAGCCAGCTTTGAGGGCTTCTGTAGAAGGAGCAGCATCTATGTGATTTCCTGCCAAAGGCCCTAGGCAGTGGGTGCTCATGAGGTATTTTTCTCCCCGAGGAGGTGACTTTCAACCGAGAAGACAAGAGTGTGCAGAAACCAGCCCTTGGTGAACTGCGGTCAAGGAGACATGTATGGACAAGCTCCCATGGAGTAAACAATGTGGGGTTGTCAGGTGAGGTGGGCCTGAGCCTAGCCTGCTACCTGCCCCTTCCTGTCAGCTTGGGGGCTGGTTCATGCAAACCCATGCTTTGGCCTGGTTCAGATGTTATTTCTTGGAGATGGCTTCTTTATCCAGCTGTATTCCTTTAGTTTTCTTGGCACTTTGTGGCTGTGAATATATTTGAAATTTGTAGCCATTGAGTAGTTGTCTCTCTACTTTCTAAATCCTGATGGCAGGGGATCAGGTCTGTGTCTTCCCTTGAGCATCAGGATGACAAGAAGTATACATAACACCATCCAGTGCAGACCAACCCTCACAATAATCCCTGGAGGAGGCGCCACTGTACCCACTGCACTGATAAGGAAATAAAGGCACAGAGAAGTTAAGCACTCATCCCAAGCAACATAGCTATCCATTGATGTGGAGGCAGAAGTTGACACTGGCAGAGGATGCTCTAAGTAAATCATTTCCTAAATCATTTCCCAGTCAGTGGAACAAAATTGCAAACGTAGTACTAAGTAGTCCAGGCACACATTGGTAAGTTGCAAAGCAGTATTTCAGGACGCCACCCAGAGGGATGGGTTGCTTAGTAAGTGATGTGTAGACAGTTAGCTCTCCGTTCGTGTGTAAAAACTGGACCCATTTATCATTCCCTTACCCTAAAGCCAATGTTACTGTTTTAAGTTGCTCACTGCAAATATGAAAGTAAAAGATTATAAAGTAGCAAAAGTAGCAAAACTGTATGTCCTTTTGAGCTGGAGAGACATGCTTTCTGGACATGAGCTAAGGCACACAGATATTGGAGAATAAGGTAGGTAATTTTTTTCCTGCATAGAAAAATTAGAATGAATAAAGGGGGTTTAAGGTTGGCCACACACACACAATTGCAAAAAGAGAATTTGAGTTACAGGGTGTCCCGTGACTGTAGGTGCCTTTCTTCCTGGGGCCAGTCGGGTGCTGTGTGCAGAGTACAGATACATTTTAGACTTTGTGGAATAACTGAAGATGTGTGAAGAAGAAATATGTTCAGAATCCACTGCAGTATTATTTTTGTATGTAAATACTGGTTCATTCACTAACTGGAATTTTCTGAGACTATTAAAGTGAAATAATCCATACTCACGAGGAAGCCTTTTCTGGACATACTTTTTGGTGGAAGACCGATTTCAGGAATAAAGATGTAGTATGTGGACATTGCCCTTTCTATTCACACGAGTGGATGGCAGTTTGGAACAATGTTTATAGTATTTTGGTTTTTGAGAGCTTTATTTTCCTTAATTTTTGTTGCTTGTGAGACAAGCTCTGAGGATTTACCTATGGCTGGTCTGGAACTAACATGTTAACAAGTCTGGCCTTGAGCTTGCAGTTATCCTCCTGCCTCAGCCTCCAAAGTGTTGGGCTTACAGGCATGTACTACAATTCCATGCTTTAATAATAATAATAATAATAATAATAATAATAATAATAATAATAATA
>NW_026585686.1:3004268-3182639 GCF_907164565.1 Psammomys obesus | reverse complement strand
TAATAATAATAATAATAATAATAATAATAATAATAATAATAATAATAATAAATTATTTTCCCTGATTCCTCTTCCTGTTCCTTTTCCTCCCCCTCCTCCTCACCATCACCACCTCCTTTCTTTTCTGGTGTTGGGGATCATGTGATTTGCAAGGCAGGCACTGTGCTACAGAGCTGCACAACCAGCCTCGGTATGCACACTCATAGAACACTTATTTTTGACCCCTGTAAATTCTGTTCTTACTTTGGCTTTTTGGCAGCTGACTTTGTGTTGTTGGAAGTGTTCAGGAAGCTGGGCACTAGTTTAAATATAAGGAAGTTCAGTGGTGGGACACATTGATTAGAATTGTATGAATGCTGGAATTTATTTCACAGCACCAGGTCTTCCTCGATGAAGTGGATCAATGTTTAATAGAAACACAGCCTTTGAAGCATCACTGTTTTAAAATTCTTCTGTTTTTATTCAACCTCCCGTGATCTTCAGCCTAAAAGAGAGAGGAACAAGACAGAGGGGGAATCCAGCATCGACGCTGAAGAGACATTGGTGACATTCAGACAACCCACCTCCACACACATCTCCCTTGGAGAAAGCACTAATGAACGCAGCTTCTCCAGAGTGTGGTCTTTCCTCAGACAGCTCTTCAGAGACCAGCTTAGTAAAGCATTCATCATGCAGCACCTCCTCCCCTGGAGATGGGAATGATTCATTCCCTCCCTGCATGGAGGGAAGACCTAGCTGCAAAATTTTGCTACTGATATGTCTGTGGAAGGCTATTTTGGTTCTGATAAAAGGTATCCATTTGCTTCTTATAGCTAGGGGTATGAGGATTGTAGAACTGCCAACACTATTTTAATATGCATCAGCCTCAGTGGCTCAGTGCACGGGTGCTGCTGCTTCAGACATAGTCGAAAGCAGAGCAGAAGACAGAGGGACACGTTGTTTGTATAGATAAAATATTACGTGATTTTAGATAAGGTTTAGTGTATGATAGTCGTAAAAAACTTGAAGGATAATGTGCAGGAAGTGTTTTTAAAAATATGAGCTCTTTTAAAATCCCCTTTTAGTTCTGTGACTAGCTGTGTGATTTTCTTCCAACACCGAACTGCTCAGCATCTTCAGCAGAAGCTCTGGTCCTGTTAGTGGGTGGGAGCGCCTGCCATGTACAGGCTCATTTCTCTTTGCTTGCTGAGGCTCACATTATCTTGAAAGATCCTATTCATTAATTGGTATTATTCAGTTGCAAATGGATATGCAACAAATGGGGGAAGGTGGAAAAACAAGCATGGGGCTTGATGTTCAGGGGATATTTTTAGATGTAGAAGCAGCCTGCTGCTTTCCATGAAATCACTGAGTGTAATTAATGACTCACATTTCTCTTTCTGGTGCTTTTTCTTTTAAGGGCAAACTACTGGTGCTTGTCTCCCTCTCGCTCTTTCTCTGTCTCTCTCTCTTTGTATGCATGTGTCTGTTTATATGTGTGTTTGTGTGTGTGTGTGTCTGTGTGTGTGTATACTTGCCCTCACATGTCTCAAAGTTAATGAGAGTGTGTTTATTTTGTTAAGAGTCTAAGTGTTTCCATTCATCTCATAGAAAGTATCTTCTTTAGTCATTATAGAAATCTGATAATCTTCCACAGTAAGCTTCAAAGCATGGTGAAGCTATTTACTAAAGCAAAGCATGGCAGTAATTTAATTTTTCTATTTTTGGGGAATGGAGGGTGAAGCCACCAATAAATGGCATAGGACAATTTCAAGTCCTGTTGAGTTCTTGAGTGGAGTCAGACTTTTTGTTTTTAGTCACTTTGAGCCAAAGCAGTTGACATGAGGACTTGTTGAACCTGTCTTGTTGAACCTGGAAGGAGGCTATCCTTAAGAAAATCTGAGTGGCAGAACTTTTAACCCAACTTCCTCTAGTGTGGATTCAGTAAAAACCACCACTGTCCTCCTAGTCATAGGAGAGAATTAATCACACTTGAAAACCACGAATTTCATCTTTAGGCTGGAAAAAATACATCATGCAGCATTCACATTGCTAACCCTCAGCCTTACTGCTTTCAGTTTTGGCAAAAGCCTTCCAGCTTAGCATATGACATCTTTTCTTTCTTGACTGCCTCTCCCACACTTGAAAAACACACGGTTAGTCCTCATAAAAACTCTAAACTGTTTTTTCCCTCTTCTTATGTCTATCTAGTTTTCCTTTCTGAGTGAGGATTGATCCGCTTACCCAGGGTCCTACTTTTTACTTAGCTTCTTTAGGTTACAGATTTTAGTATGTTTATCTGATATTGTGTGTCTAATATTCACTTATAAATGAGTATATACTAAGTGTGTCTTTCTGCTTCTGTGATACCTTACTCGGGAAGATCTTTTCTAGTTACCATCATTTGCTGCAAATTTCATGATTTCCTTGTTTTGAACAGGACAAGAGCCTACCACAGAGGGCCTCTGAAAGGCTCTACCCAGCAGGTATGCTGAGACTCATAGCCAAACTTTGAGCAGAGTGCAGGGAATCTTATGAAAAAAAAAAAAAAAAAAAAGGGAGAGATAGAAAGACCTGGAGGGGACAGGAGCTCCACAAGGAGAGCAACAGAACCAAAAATTCTGGGCCCAGGGATCTTTTCTGAGACTGATACTCCAAACAGGGACCATGCATGGAGATAATATCGAACCCCTGCAGAAATGTAGCCCATAGGCTCAGTGTGAAAGTGGGTTCACCAGTAAGGGGAGCAAGGGCTGTCTCTGACATGAACTCAGTGGCTGGCTCTTTGATCACCTTCCCCTGAGTGGGGAGCAGCCTTACTAGGTCACAGGGGAAGACAATGCAGATAGTCCTGGAGAGACCTGATAGACTAAGATCAGATGGAAGGGGAGGAGGACCTCCCCTATCAGTGGACTGGGGGAGGATCATGGGAGGAGAAGGTGGGGAGGGCTGGATTGGGAGACTAGGGAGGGAGCTATAGCTGGGATACAAAGTGAATAAATTCTAATATATAAAAAATTTCCTATAAACAAACAACACAAACCTCTAAACTGAGCGGCTCGCTGTGTTGGGTGGTGTGGCGTAAGAGGCAAAAGACTTATCCTCATCCTCGATGGTCTGGTTGGACTGCAGGCAGGATGTCACTGGCGCCCTGATACCTGACAGGCGGGTATAAGCATGGCACCACTTGTCTTCCTTCTCTGTGTCTTGCAATAATCTTTGCTTTAGGCTCAGTGCTGGGTCTAATCAGGACCGACCTGGCTCCTCCTTCCCTGCCAATCAGTGTTTTCTGCATACGCTGCTGCCTTGGTCCACTCAAGAAGCAGAACTTTTCCTTTTTCTTCTAAGGGTTGTATCACATATATGGGTGTGTTTTTGTTTGTTTGCTTGTTTTGTTTTGAGTTTGTCCAAAACTTCAAAATAAATACATAATAAGTAAGTAAATAAAAATAAATAAATAGATAAATTAATTAATTAAATAATTAATTAGTTAATTAATACATACATACAGAATCAGTGTAACTGCTGCTCCCTAACTCTGGATTTACCTGTGAAGTCACCATCAGATCATTGCTGAAGTCATTACCCTATGTTTTTGCGCTATCATGAAACTTTCAGAACAATTTCTTGTTTAGTACATTTTGCCCAGAACATTTTTAAAGACCAATTTAACTTTCTTTCCAAGCATTTAGAAACATATTCCAGTATAGAGGCTGTCAACCACCTTGCTCTTTGCACTCATCTGTAGAAGACTATCAGGATTCACACCCCAAGGTCAGAGGGCCTCCAGCTGGAGGAATAGCCAGGTCCGCTGTAGCCAGCAGCATGCAAATGGTTTCACTTTTCTCCTTTTGGGAAAGGATTTCAAGCAGATGGTATTGAGGCAGTTGAGTGTTAATTTTTCCATTTGGAAAGTGGGACACAGAGGGTAGTGTTCATGAAGAAACAGTAGACTTCCATTAACAAGGAATTTTTAAAGCTTGAACTAACTTCAGGGTCGTTAAAAGACATCCAACAATCGATGCACTGTCAAGAAAAGTCCACATTTAGTCCTCTGTATCTGTATTTCCCGTGAGGATCTTTTTCAGGAGATTATTTCCTTTAGGGAGTGTGTTCGTTTATTCTTTAGTCACAGGCAGAGGATGCTCTGGTGCCAGGAGCTGGGACCTAGTAGCAGATCACATGGAGTGTACATGCTGGGTATGACTCACTCCTGGTACGTGCTGCAGAAGCCCAGCCTGCGTCTAGACAGCGTAGCTTCATGCTGGATGGAGAAGGAATTTTAATTTGTTTACGAGCACTCTCATATTTTATAACAACCAGCCTTTTAACATGAGTGGAATTGATTTTGCTGCATCTTTGCCAGAGATATTTGTCCTAAGATGCTATGGTTGAAAGGGAAGCAGCTCAGGTGTGTCAACAGGTGAATATGCAAATGCCTGGTGGTACACAGGGAAGGATTGGGATCTTGTCGCATGCTACAGTGTGGATGCACCACAGGGAGATGACACTCAGTTAAATAGACTAGTGTGGGAAGAGATCAGCTCCATTTGAGGGAGGCACGGGGCATTAGTGTTATTCCCCAAGAACATTTGCTTCTGATTCCAGCTGATGAACACACCCCCTCTCTGCTGACTCATCATCTTGCTGTCCCTATTGTACTTGCTCAAGTTCATCAGCTTCTGAAAGAAACTCTATCCAACAGTGATATCGTCAGGAAGGTCATCTCAGTTCATCTAAGAAGCATGTATCAAAAACGGTGTGCCACAGCAGGGCCAGTGATACAGAGAGGGGTGAAATGGTCATGTAACAGGGCACTGAAATGGGCTCAGCCTGCAGAGACTGAGCACTGTACAGTATGAAGGTACCTGGGAATGGGAAAGAACCAGGAACTGGTGTTTTGTACACAGCTCCTCCACAAGAAGCACTGGTACAAGCAACACAGTCACCCTACCTATGACTTAAATGCTTGGGCATATTTCATGTTCATGCACATGTTCTTACATAATGGGCTAGTGTAGATTACATATCATGAAACTCATTGTGTGAACTTTGATGTCCTCCTTGTCATTTCTAGTTAAGGAAGCCTTTAGCATTATGGGCACCTGCTGTGGTTTGGTTTTAGTGTGAGTGAGTATGCCCTCTGAGGGTTTGTAGACTGGAAGCTTGATCAGCAGGAGTTGGGGAAGAGAGAGAGAGAGAGAGAGAGAGAGAGAGAGAGAGAGAGCTCTTTGTGTCACTCAGCTTCAGGTATCCTGGTATAGCAATGCAGATGGAGACATTTAACATTTACCAAAACAGATGAATCCAGAGAAGGTTCAAAACTTTAGTGTCAGAGTGGGCGGTACACATATCTTTCCATCTGGGCATGAATGCCTTTCTCTATTAGGCATAGGCAAGAACTGGGCTAAATTCCAAAGGCGTCAGTGCATTCTTATCTCTACAATTCTATGCTTCAGTCCAGTGGCAGAGCTGACAGCCACCGCTGAGTATGCATGCCATTGCTGCATTCTTTGGCTTATGGAGTGATGCTGGTCACTGCTGTGGTCCTCAGTTGGGTAAGACTTTTGGTTACTTCCCTCCTTTGGAAGCTTACATGCTGCCTTCTGGTACAATGAAAGCTACTTCTCAGGGAGGAGGCTTTAACACCAAGGATGTATAAAAATTTCACAGTCATACTATTAACTATCTGCCTAAAAAAAATCCTATAATAATATAAGTCTATCTATAGGTATTCATATGTTGGTTTAAATGAACTTTTCCCATCTTGGCTGACAATAGCCCCTTTAAGAGCCAAAGACTATCTAATAAGGCCCCCAATGCTAGCTACAAGAAGCCCCCTTTTGAGTTTTTGGCCAGGGTTGTGTCCACCAGAGGCCTAAACATACAGGCTATTGCTAATTAATTGATTACCCCCAAGAGACCTATTGCTGTAGACACCGTGTGCTTTAGATACAGACTCCAGAGGCCTCTGAGCTGGAACTGGGCTTTGCTTTTTCATGGAGGCTCCCTGTCCTCATTGCACATGTATGTACTTGTCATGTACTGTTTAATCTTACCTTATTTATTTATTTATTGGAATTTTGAATGACTAAAACTTCAACAAGGCTCCCATAGCTTTTCTTTTAGACTTGTGTTTCCTTTGTACATAAAGAATTGCATTTTTTTTTTTGAGAATAAATGAAAACAACTTGTTGAATCCATCACGAGTGACTCATTCAAATTCATGGATTAAATGCAGTGCATGTCGTCATGGTTTGTCAAATCTTCTCTTTCCCAAATACTTAGGCAGGTAATGATGGACAGTTTGTTACCTTGAAGAACATTAAGATGCTTCTTTACCTTTAGCTCTTTTGCTGAAATTGAAATGGCAATGTGTTTGGAAGGCGACTCATGTATAAACAGTGAGAAAGATGTTTAGAAATGAAGGTTTTGCTTTTTGAAATTGGAATTTTTTTAAGGGACCCTCATCATGTTCACATTTTATGGTAGAAATCTATCAACGGAAACTAATGAACAGAATTAACAGATTGGGTTCTTCCTCACCTACTTTGGAAGCAACAAGTGTTTTGATTCTGACTCATGCTTCTCATGTGAAGTGATAACTCGAGAGGGATGAGATGTTATTTTAAGCTGCTTTGACATTCTCTAGGCAGAGGATCGTGAGAATGAGACCTGGAGTCTGAGAGACTTGGAGATGCTTTTGTGAGCCTTCACATTCCCTGGTGGAGATGTTTCAAAGGCAAATGAAATTATTCCCCAAGGCACAAAGTAAAGGGACTGGAGCTGAAGTAGGTAGGAAGAGAAGGATTGTTTCAGTAAGAACAGGAAGCATAATTTAATAAACGGTTTTAATGTTCAAATTGAAGAGTATTCCCCCACCCTGTGTGTGTGTGTGTGTGTGTGTGTGTGTGTGTGTAGGCCTGAAGACAACTTTATGGATTTGTTTCTTCTATCCTTTTTTTTTTTTTATTGCATACCACTCCTTTATTATACTAATTTGGAAAGAGATTTAGTAGTTATGCCCCAAACCAGTTCTGAACCCACATGGTATGGTCAAGCAGCTGGAACAGGGTCAAACAGTGAAAGATAAAACTTGGACATGATCAAGTGTTCCTTCACCTCTGTAAAACAAAGCAGAGGAGTCCTAACACACAGCAGGAGGTACGCCTGCCTCTTGAGAACAATGAGTTTATCCCAGCTGATGTGAGGCATAGCTTATTTTGTGGTGATCACATTGCACTAGCTCAACTGCCACTAGAAACCTTAGGGGAGCTTTTATTTTATTTCATTTTTGTAAAAGGAAATGTAACACATAGACTTGACAGGATTGATTCCAACCTATGGACTTAACAGGATTGATCCCAAGCTTCTGGAGCCACCAGCAACTTTAGGGTAGAGTGGGCATCTCTCTTAAATCACCATGCAGGTTACTTCCTGGAATAACTACAGTGCTCAGTTACCTAACTGTAGAAGAGCACCGGACAGGGTCCAGGGACAAAATTGGGCTGCAACTCCTCCTCGCTGCTCACACCACAGCACGGTTCCTTCCTGATCTCTTCCTCAGCAAACCTTCAATAAACAAGAAAAACTGTAATTGCTACCTCTCAACTCTACTGGTAAAGAGGAGCCATGCCTGGGTATGGACCAAGGGCCTGCACTCCCAGAGGTATTGTTCTGACTGGATTCTATGAATGGAGTGGGGGCAGTGGATAAAATGTTACAATGAAAATGGGAGCCACAAGTCCCCATCTGAGGCTACAACTTAAACTTAACATCCTAAAGATGTAGTGTGTGTAACAGGTGCCAGGGAAGGGTGCGGGAGGCATGAACAGGCATGGAGGATGTTCTTGGGGCCATAGTCTGCCATGTCCTGACCTTGCCCTGAGCAGACACAGTTCCCATGGCTTTTCGGACTGTCTCCTCATCCCCAGGAACTGCATGGGCTTGATGAGCTTCAAGCTCTTGTCCAATTCATAGACAATGGGAATGCCAGTTGGCAGGTTCAGCTGCAAGATGGCTTCTTGTGAGACCCTTCAGAGGCTTGACAATGCCCCGAAGGCTGTTGTCATGGGCTGAAATCAGGACCCTTTCCCCCTCCTTGATCTGGGGGACAATGTCTTCATTCTAGAAAGGCAGTCCTCTGGCAATAGTATCCTTCAGACTCTCACAGGAGGGTATCTGGTCCTCAGCCAGTTCTGAATATCTGTACTGATGTTGCTGTAGAAGGGACGATAGGACTCCATCAAAGGTAGGGGGACAATCATAAGATCGCTTCCAGATCTTATCCTGGGCCTCTCGATGCTTAGCAGCAGGTTTTGCTTTATTGAGACCTGTCAGACCCCATAGTGTTGCTTTTTGGCAGCCACATCTGGTCAGTGTCACCCAGGACATTCCAGAGGGCCAGATTGCTCTCTCCTTCTTCACGGAGGTGAAGCAATGTCAAACCTATCCCACAGCACCTGCCTGCTGCACTTTACCTCCTTGTGGCCTGCCTGGCTCACGCCGGCATCATGCCAGCCCTGCTCTAACTTCCAGGCTCTCTAGCCATGTGGGATTAGCACCGGCTTGTAGGCGGCCGTGGCTACAGGCAGGAGATGCAGCAGCAACTGTTTCTTCTATCTTTATGTGAATTGGGGGGGGGGGGGAAATTCAGATTACCGGGCTTGTTTGGCAAGTAGCTTTACTTGCTGAGCCACCTTTGTTTGACCCTTCATGTTTCTCAGTCTTCTCAAGGGTCACATGACACTTGATGGAGATGGCAGCACTGCTTTGAAAATGGTCGCATGTGTGTGTGTGTGTGTGTGTATTTATGTGTGACTGTTTTAGAGGGTGGAGATCCAAGAGATCTCATTATGTGGTTCCTTCATTGTCCTTATGCATAGTGGTCACTGGTTTCAGTCTGCTAGTTTTGTGTCACACTTTAGAGAGAGACTGTCCTAATTGAGATGCAATCTGGTTTTCAGGTTTTAGTGAGTTTATTATTATTTTTTTAATATTATTTACTGTGTGACATGTATGATGTGTGTGTGTGAGCCATAGTTCCTATGCAGTGGTCACAAGATAACCTTAATTAATTGATTCTCTCCTCTCACTTCTACATGGTTTCTGAACATCAAACTCAGGTCTCCAGGCTTGTGTGACAAGTGTCTCAGTCTGCTGAGCCATCTCACCCCACACTCTGAATCTTGGGCACTTTATGAATGTTCATGATGGAATGAATTGGCTGTTTAGAGCATCCCCAATTTACTGGAGAAATGGATGGTGTGATAGCATTCTTGAGATCGAAGTTTATAAGGAAGTGTTATTTTAAACCCAGGTTTCAGGATCACATACTCTGTATACCCATAGGTAAACAAAGGCAAAAGGTTCTCTTGGAGATTTTGCAAAAGGGCATTTGAGGCTGAAGGGAAAAGCGAAGATGCCCACTTTGTTTAAACAGATCCATCAAGGGCCTTTTGGGTCACAATCTTTGTCCTCATTAACCTCTTGACAAGCACAAGAATTTCAAATGCTTAGAGTTTGACAGAAGGGCCTGTTAAACTGACAGTTCTGTCTGTGGGGAAGCCTTTGTCACCTTGAGTGGGAGGGAGGGAGAGCGTAGGGTGGCTAATCTTTAGAAAGGGATTAAAAATACCTGTGAGTCAAGAATGAGATAGGGGCCATATCAGATATGTGAATTCCTAATATGCAGCCTCTGCATGATACTTACTGCAAAGACAATAACTGAAAATGTGGGTTCAGAAAGTTAGAGGTCCTGTTAAAGAGTGACATCTAGAGAGTAGATGGTCTTGGAGAGGAATAAGGGTCCCCGCTTACCTGGCTAGAATTCATCAGAGAAATAACTTGGGTCATCATGGAAGGCTCAGCATGATATATCACAATTATACTCTCAAAGAATCACTTTTTAACCCCTGGAAGCTCCAGATACAAGATTGGCCTCAGTTAGGGTTACTTTGCTGTGATAAAACACCATGACCAAAACAACTTGGGAAGGAATCTTAGGGAGGTTTACTTGGCTTACACTTCCATATCACTGTTCATCATCCAAGGAAGTCAGGACAGCACTGCAACCATGGCCAGACCTGGAGGCAGGAGCCGATGCACAGGCCGTGAAAGGTGCCTCTTACTGGCTTGTTCCACATGGCTTGCTCAGCCTGCAAAGGGCCACCAGCCCAGCAATGGCACCACCCACAATGGGCTGAGCCCTCCCCCCATTAATCAGCAATAAAGAAAATGTCCCACAGGGTTGTCTACAGGCTGATCTTATGATATTTTCTTGAGGTTCTCTCCTCTCAGATGACTTTAACTTATATCAAGCTGACATAAAACTATCCAGCAAAATTGGCCACTGAAGAAGGCATTCCTGAAGGTAGTTATGTTGCTAAACTACTAAGTTAAGGGTGGAGTTCTTGGTCCTACTAAGTTGTTTCCCTAAGTAGATCAATGTGTCATATTATCACTTGCACAGTCTTTACTCTGTGTAGGATTTGAATTGAGATCCAGCATATGTAACTGTGGACAAGTACCATCTTTTCACAATTCATCATCTTTGGGAAATGGCACAGATTAAATATCAAAATTCACCCAAAGTCTGCGTATAGAAAATGATAGTTTCCTTCTTTTATTATTAAATTCAATTTTTAATGTTTTTAGAATAGGTATCATACACAAATCTTACAAATTAGAAATCTCTCTTTCTGTGTGTGTGTGTGTGTGTGTGTGTGTGTGTTAGGGCTAGAAGTTGAAGCTGGAGGTTGTCCCCAACAACTTACTCCCCAACTTATTTTGAGACAGGGTCGCTTAATGAACCTGGAACTTTCTGTATTGGCTAGGTACCCGAGAGAGATTCACTTGCCCCACTCAGTGCTGTAGTTAGACATATGCCACAACACCCAGTTTTTACATGGATTCTGGATGCTGGGATCTGAACTCAGGCCTTCATGATTGTGGGAAATATTTCACCTACTGAACTTTTGCCATGCGTGGAAAAAAATCTGTTAGCAGTCTTTTAGTCTCATAAAATGTAACTATCATTTTGGTATAGGGAAGGGGACCCACAGGATATCTGATTTTAAGACTACTTGGTGATACTAAGTGGATCATTAGCTTTCTGAAACCTTTTAAACTCATTTTCTTGGACTTTTTATAAAAGAGAAACATATCCTAAATTCTTTATTTATTGAATAATTTCATGATTAGAGGAGTAGCTTCCTTTCAGGATAAATGTGTACACAATAGAAAATTGGAATAGTTTGATTCTTTTATCATTTTTGCTCTTGGTTGAAATTGTTCCTGGAAATTGAAATGTATCTTTCATTGAACTATGCTTGCTCTCATTCTCAGAGCACTACAAGTTAATGGAAAAGGAAGGCCACTTAGAACTTCATCGGCTTCTCTTCCTTCTGGCTACAGCACACCAGACACCGCGGCTCCTCCTGTAGTTGAAGTGCTGTACACTCGAGATGTGTGTGTCCGTGAGGTGCTTGGGGGAAGTCAGTGCTGCCAAAGCTCCTTATTATTAAATTCATCATCTCTTGGTGGCATTGACACAGAAGCTGGTGGATCCCTATGACATGGAATAAAAAGTCTTTCACTGACTTACAAAATGTGTTTTGTTAACTTTGGTCGCTGAAGTCTTGCTTCAGGATTGGCCTTGCTCCCTAACTGCCATTAGGAAGAGGCCAGGCGGTCATACCCTTGGCCTGGGTGTTTGACACCACGCAAGGAGGCATCAGGGTTTCCAGAATTATTACCAAGCTTCTCCCCTCTCTCTATCTGCTGGGGAATTACAATGACAACTCAGTTCTTTTACCCCTCCCCCAGTAATTTATTGGTGGTTATTTAATCTCTTCCCATGAATTGTTCTTTCTACAATGAAAGCAGCCATGTGAAGAAGTTAGTGTACAATAGGATTTGGTTTAGCTCTATCTTAAGGTGAGGGTGTCTGGTAGTAGGTCTCTCAGCAGCAGAGCTGGAAGAGAAAGTCAGGTTTGTGACCCATCAGTGAAGAGAAACCCTGGCTACCCGGTGGCAACATTGTCTCTGTCTGATTTTTTTTTCTCAGGCCAACAAGAAGGAAAAACTCTTCTCAGGAGTGCCCCTGGTGTGGTCTGCAGCTGATTGGTGGTAGCTCTGCTCAGTGCCTAGTGCCTAGGTTAGGTTATGAATTCATGTGTATTATTCAGCCTTTTGCTGCTGGACCATCTTACCTTGTCATGCCTGGGGCTGATAGAAATGTACACTCTCCGTGTCCACTTCAGATGTCAGGAGTTGTAGTTGATGCTTTAATAAGTTCCAAAGATATTCCTGTGCATATTAAATTTGCAAAGTGCAGCTCTGAATGTAGAGGACAAGAGATCTTATAGGTGAATTATGTAGGGAGAGGAAGGGAGCTGGGTGGGTGTAGAGTAATGAGAAGAATGTATATCTTTTTGTGGGTATGTTAAATATGATTACATTCTCATTTTACTTACAAACATCCCAGTTTTAAGATAATATAAAATACAGTCTACCACTTAAAGCACTTTGTTTAAAATGAACAATTTTAAGTATATTCTAAGTATATTCAGTTCTAAGTATATTCAGACTTTTTCAAGTAGCACTGCCTTGAGCTGTAGAACAGTTTCATTACTTGAATAGAAACAATGTATCAGTTAGTAGTCACCCTATTTGGCCTTAACACCCTCTGGATTCCTAGGAGCCCCCGACCACACCAACCGGTAACATCGAATGTCTGCCTTCTTGTGAACTGGACTTACTAGATTGATTTTAGTTACATAAGTATGTGTCTACCTATGTGTGGGTAGGGACATGAATTCAAGGACCTGCAGACGCCAGAGAAAGCCATCTGATCTGCTGGAGTTAGTCACAGCTGGTTGTAAGCTTCCTGACTTGGGTGTTGGGAATTGAACTCAGATCCTCTGGAAGAACATTATGTGCTTTTAACCGCTGAGCCACCTCTCCTGTTCCTTTTCTGGATATTTTGTATATGGATGCATTCATATAATACATGGTCCTTTGTGAGAGGAGCTGTATGCTTGCCCTGTGTTTTCAGGGTTCACCTGTGTTGTGTATGGATCAGAGTCGCTGTAGAATTGAAACTGCTGTGTCATTATTATCATATTCAAGAGTGGTTTAAATATGTGACTGCTTTTCTAAAGCATTCTCTGAGAATTGCACAAGGTAGAAAGGACAATATTAAATTCATTCAGTGGAAGAAATGAAATAATAGTAATTTCCATGTTTTATTCTTTATGAAGTTTACATTACTTACCTTCCATTTACTTTCCCCTCAAAACTAGTGGCAGGAAACCAGGTTAGGGAAAGGACATAGTTTCTTGCTGAAAATTCTGCTTTTTATTTCAAAAGCTCCAGCTGATATTGCTAGAAATGAAAAGAGAAAATATTGTGTTCAGATAAATCACAATGACTGGATTTTTGACAAGGAACCACACAATTGTCTTTCTCCCACACAGTTGGATCCCCATAGTTGGCAATATTTAGTAATTTCAAGAGCCACAGAGGGAAGCAGCAATCATTCCCATGCTGTCTGTGCTTACCTCTAAAGATCCTCATTAGTAAGATAAAGATGGAGTCTTAGTCTTCCTTGGTATTTAAGGACTTTTAAAGCTCTCTGTCCAACAGAATACCTTGCGGTCTGTGTATTGAGCTTAGAGATAGTCATTTCATAATGAAGTGACCAGGAAAATTACGTGGTCATTTTGAAGTGCTAACTTTTCTTTTGAGCAACATGAAAGACTCTTCCCTACCTCCAGACCAAGCCTAAGCTCATCTTTATTGCCTATGCCTTATTTGGCAAGCTGCCTGGTAAAACAGATGAATGGCCACAGTCCTGGGGATCTGTGTGGCCACTTTGTAAAGGGCTTTGTGCATGCTCTATGCTCTTCTGTCCCTTTCCCTATTGCTGGTTACACTCAAGTATTTGGCTCTTTTTAAGAAGGCTCTGGGAAAAATGCCATTTATCTAACTTTTCAACTTTAGGAGACATGCTTCCTTAACAGATTTCTTTGCAAAGTAAGGCCCTTTAACTTGGTTGCCATTTTTAAAAGATACTTTTTAGCAAATTCTTAAGTATTTTGTTTTTGTTTTTAAAAGCCTAGACAAAATTTCTGGGAGAAGGGGTTGTTACTGAAAATACATCTTTTCTGACAAGAGAAAGAAAAAAAAAATCTCTTTCTCTCTTAGATTGGGAAATTTGACTAGCCAGATCTCTCTGTTGGTGGAAATGAAAAAGCTTGATTGAGCCCCAGTGTCAAGGAAATTGACTTGGCTTGGCTTCAGGGATTAGGAGGGGCTGGCCGACTAAAGATCTGTGTCAGAGTCTTTGACGACACTGGAATTGGGACAAGGTGGTTATTTTCTTTAGTAGGGCAGACTCAGGAAAAGGGCCAGCATCCAGCAAGGTGTCATGTGTCGGAGGCTTGTATAAATTCAGTGTGCACTCTCACGCAGTGTTTTCCTCTTGTGAGCTGTGTTTCACTGTTACTTCTGCCACTACCACCACTGCTTTGCAAGTGGAGGAGCCAAGGCTCAGAGCTTCTTTGTCTTGGAAAAGGGACTATGGAGGCTGCTGTGCTCAGTGGTGCTTTCTTCCCACCAGTGGAGTCTGTGCTCGTCTGTCGTTGTCCATTCTTTAGAGGAGGCAGTTGCTACCGTGGTTATGTAACTGATGAAGCACATATAGATGAGAATATAAGGTCTCTTAGGAGACACCTTTGCCCACACTCAGAAGATGCTATAACAGCATTTCTACCTAGGAACTTTTCTCACCTCCAGGGACACATATAGGCGCTGAGCTGCCAGTGACCCAGGCAAGTAGAATTAGTGCTCCCCAACTGCCAGCGCTGCTGTCCGCTTTCTCTGTCCATGTTCAAGTTGCTTGGACACTTTGGCCGAGTGTTGCCTGCTCAGCTGCTAAGTGAGTAGAGCAGGCCAGCCATTGCTGAGCATTTACCAGGTAAGGACCCTCTGCGGGATTAGGCTATGCGCGTGCCCTAAATCTGTTTGCAAGAAGTGCTTTACTGAAAGCTTTTATTACTTCTTAAAACCACAGAGTAACTATCTAATTGATCTCTGTTTTTATGTATAAAGTGAGTTTTTAAAATGTCGTACTCATTTGTCAGTTTCCCCCATATTTTTATTTTCCATAATTAAAACATATTCATTGTGAAAAATATAATGATTAAATGGAAAACCAAGCAAACACCTTTCCATAGCAAAGAGATCTTCATTAATACAATTCTACAATTCTTTTCTCTAGAAAATGTAATGTTTATCCTGTAGAACTCGGATAGCAACATAAATACGCAGACAACTTCCACTAGTAACTTAACAATTATCTTGAACCTTTTATTTTCCTTATCACTTGGACAATTGTAGTTCTGTAAATTAGAAAGTTAAAATTAGGGCTCAGTAGCTGGATTCCAGAGAGTATTGTTGGGAGCCATGAACTGGAGGACCTGCTTTCTCCAGGTCTTCCTACTTAGGCTCGTGATCCATACTAGTTAGCCATCATTTGTTTATCCCACAATAGACTTAACATTTTGCAGAAAACATGCTTACCAAGCTAAGCTGTGTATACCCATGTGCTTAGCAGGCCAAGGCCCTGTGTTTAATTCCCAGGATCATGACAACAGCAACGTCAGCACCAAGGGAATAAGACTCAGAGAAAAAGGCAGGGTGATGCAGGGTGCTCACAGAGTGTGTGACACATTGTTTCCCCCCAGAAAGTCAACAAGTACATTTTGTCCCAGTTAGAGGTATAATTACAACTCCTACTTGGTCATATGGAAATTGTTTTAAAAATTAGAATCAACAAGGAGAAATATGTCAAATTCTATATGCACTACACTTAAAAGAATTCGGTGTGTGTGTGTGTGTGTGTGTGTGTGTGTGTTTAGATAGTATTTTATTTTTATTTTTGTAGGGGAGATAAAAGAAAGACTATAGATCTGGGTTGGAGGATATTATATTATACATGATTTGACACAAAGGATTGCCAGTTCATAAATCTTCATGTAGTCATGAGGGGAACAAATACTGCTACTGTTTTATCAAAAGTACTTCTCTTTTATTAAAAAAAAAAAAACCCTCACAAAACTGTGTTTTGACAATCACATTCATGATTATTGTAAGTTACTTTTTTTGACTCTTTACTACTAGCCCAGCTGGCTATTTAAGTAGATCATTGCTTCTTAATGTCTTCAATTTTTGATTGTTTAAAATTAGTTTGTGAACTTATTTTTAACCTTAATTTTATTTCTGAATGTATAATAGCATAATTGAAAAGGCAAGGCTTGATATTAATGGACTAACTCAATTAAATACGCTCACTTGGGCTGTTGAGCTTTTATTTATTTATTTTTATCCCTTTTCCCCTGCAGTGTAGAACACCCTGGTTCATTTTGCTGCACTTCTCCATCATGAGCCTAGCATAGAAGTTTTAAGTTTTCCTTCCTCTGGTGTCTGATTCTGTGAATACAATATCCTGAGGTTTTCTGAAAAGATAGGACAGGTGGTTTGAAATTTAGTATGATTTTTTAAAATTTGGTTATGAAACCAAAGTTTTAAAGTTTAAGAGATAATCCTGAATGAGATAACCCAGAAGCAGAAAGAAAGGCATGATATTACACACTCACTTACAAACGGATATTAGCTGTTTAATATAGCCATCTACAGACCTAAAGAAGCTAAACACTAAGGAGGACCCAAGGGAGGATGCTTAAATATCATCCAGAATGGCAAATAGGATAGACATCATAAGCAGTGGAAGAGAGGAAACAGGATGAGAGTCTACTATAGAGGGACTCTGAAAGGCTCCACCCAACAGAGGATCAAAGCAGATGCTGAGCCTCAGGGCCAAACTTTGGGCAGAGTGCAGGGAGTCTTATGGAAGAAGGGAGGGGGTGGATAGAAGGACATGGAGGGGACAGGAGCCCCACAAGGAGACCAACAAAACTAAAAGATCTGAGCCGAGAGCATCCTTCAGAGACTGATGCCCCAGCCAAGGACCATGCATGGTGAAGACCTTGACCCCCCTGCTCAGATGTGGCCTATTGGCAGCTCAGTCTCCATGTGGATCTCTGAGTGAGGGGAGCAGGGGCTGCCTCTATCATGAACTCAGTTGACTGCTCTCTGATCATTCACCCCTGATGATGCAGCCTTGCCAGGCCACAGAGGAAGAGGATCCAAGCAGTCCTGAGGAGACTTAATAAGGTATGGGCAGATGGAAATAGTGGAGAACTCCCCCTTTGAGTGGATTAGGGGAAGGGGATGAAGGAAAGGTGGAGGGAGGGTGGGACTGGGGGAGTTGAGGGAGAGGGCTTCAATCGGGATATATAATGAATAAATTGTGAAGAGAAAAAGTTTAAAAATGTGGGTAAAGGGAGCCTCAGGGCAGACCTAGGAACTGCTAGGCTCACTGTGAGTTTGAAGGGTAAACATTCAGGGGCTGGATGTAAAAGTCTGGATGTGGGAGGGGACTGGTGAATTCAGTTACGAAGCCAGTCCTGGGGCTGGAGAGAAATGGAAGGGTGAGAAGGACTTCTCAAGAAAGACTGTCATACTTGCTGACTGGATGGACGAGCAGGAAACTGTCAGGGTTGAAGGTCAAGGCTATCTCCAATTTCTGACTCAATAGCTTGAAACTCACAGATTTCTGTTCCCTAGTTGTTGTTGTTGTTGTTTTTTGTTATTTTTTTTACCACTCTTGAAAAAATATTTACAATGTAATTTATGGAAAATTTATACAGCTTTTAAAGGTGTCAGCAAAGTTTCAAGTAGGACAGGTTGGAGGAGAATAGGTGGGAGGGGCTTGAGGGAAGAAAACCCAAAAGATGGGACTGGAAAGATGGTTCAAGGGTCAAGAGCATGTATTACTCCTGAAAAGGAGCCATGCTGGGTTCTCATGCCAGGCAGCTCACAACTCCCTGTGTCTCTACTCCAGGAGACCCACAGGCATTTCACCCTATGTGCACCATCCACACATTTAATAAACACAGTTAAAAACAACAAAACAAAACAAAACAAAACAAAAGAATAATGACTTTAAACACTTTAATATCTATAGATAACTATCGCACATTTGCATACTTGGTTATATAATTAATAATCTGTAAGAGGGTAACTGTAACCAGTTTTGTTTTTTTATTGATAATTTTACAGTGAATGTCTTCATTCATAAAACATTTTTTTTCTAATTGAGGACAAGAATAACTGCTCACATATTATAAAATTGCTTTGGGAGCTTCTCGTAATTTATGTTTCTGAAATGTGTACAATGCTTGGCTCCCATTCCACAGTAGTTTGAATGTCGTCCTGGTGATCTTTGTAGTACTTTCGTTCATGTCCTATTTTTTTGTAATACTCCAGAGCTGCAGCTACATGATGCCTTTGTGTACTGTGCTTTTATTTAATTGCACTCTGTACCTGTTGCACACAGAATATTGCCAAGAAGTCTTAAGGCTGTAATCAGATAGGGAAGGGAAGAACATGGTCACTGCTTCTTAACTCTGCCTGAAAGTTCTCTACCTAGGACAGGACACAGTACGGGGACTCTGGGACAAATATTCCTGTTTCTCAAATATACTTATGTGTGTTAGATTGTCGAGAATTAAAGCCGTGATTTGAGTAGTTCACATGAAAACAATTTTCCTTAAAACTTTATGGTAACAAGTAAGGTCACGTATCTTAGAGGAGAACCTTCTATCTCCACTTTGCTAAGTTTGCATGATTCCTAAATATTGATCCTTAATGCTGTAAATGAGTTAGCTTTCACACCTTATCAAAAAAACTCTTTGCAAAAGGAGACCATTACAGAAAACCACAACTGGCCAAAATACATTTTGGCATTATCTGCACTCATGTTCAGTTCCTGATAACCTTTTAATGAATATGTTTTATGAATTGTGTTGTTTAGAGATTCATTATTAGCTTGGTTACTTGCCAAAATGAGTGACACATTAACACAGAGTTTGTCCTCCATCTGCTTCTTCCCATAATGCCCCCAAAACAGTCATCAAGTAGGAGAATTGTGATATGCAAATAAGCCATCTGTAGTCTCCAAATGGGGGGATATCTTCCAGTTTAAGGCAGAAATCTGTCAGGGGCTGGTAGTAATTCCAGCAGATTTTCTAAAAGGGGAGGAACTCTTGAGAAGTAACTGGACTGAAAATTTCCCTATGGTAAAAGGGATATTTGAATTGGATACACAAGACACTTAAGAGTACCAAATCTGTTTCCATATTCTGTGCCTCCCATGTTCCATCTGTGATGTCTCCCTTGACTCTTCTAATCCCGCCAGAAAAAAAAAAAAAAAAAAAAAGTGAAACCAAACAGACAGTTTAGAGAAATCCTATTGGGGATTTAATATACCCGTGGTTTTCTGACGCAGGCTAGGATTGGTCTTATTCCTGTAGAGAGAGCTGCCAGGTACTCTCAGTGTCCTGGATTTTGAAACAGGAAAGTAAGAGTTTAGAAAAGAAGAGGATGATGGATCCAATCCTGACCTCCTGATCTCATAGTCGACAGGGTATAGTTGGGATGAAACAAGGACATTATTTGCAGTGTTTTATAAATGATGGATACACTTGCTATGGTGTAGTGGAGTGAAAGTAAACTTGATCTTCCTCAGTTCTTCCTGTTCTCTCACATTTAAGCAATCGCCCGTTTCGGCTTGCTTCTTGCAAGTGTACTATAAACACAGGGTTTGTGCTTTCCCTTCTGTTCCTCTGAGTGGGCCTCTCAGCAGTAAGGATAAGGTGATGTTGTTGGTCTGTGGTGAGTTCTTTGTCAGGTCCCCAAGCGTGTCTGCATCACCCCAGAGCTATAAGCTGTGATCTTTCAGGGAAAACTTGGATATGAGTGAGATTCTGTACTGGGTAGAGAATGGACTGAGAGAGAGAGAGCTTCTAGCCATAGAAAATAAATGGAGGAAAGAGATGCCAGAAAGCAAGCGAAAATCAGGAGACACTGGTGATCTGCAGGTTAAGATAGGACCCTAGTCCAGTAACAATGTAATCAGAGGATGAGAAACAAAGTGGCTTTAAAACAAACAAACAAACAAACAAACAAACAAAACCCCTCTTTTATTTGCAGACAATTTCAAACTTTCAGAAAAATATACAAACATTGCTTTTTGGTAAACTTAACTCCCTTTCTTCTATCTATCTATCTATCTATCTATCTATCTATCTATCTATCTATCTATCTGTCTGTCTGTCTGTCTGTCTGTCTGTCTGTCTGTCTGTCTATCTATCTATCTATCTGGTGTTTTGATTCAGGGTTTCTCTGTGTAGCCTTGGCTGTCCTGGACTTGCTTTTTAGACCAGGCTGACCTCAAATTCACAGAGATCCACCTGCCTCTGCCTCCCGAGTGCTGGGATTACAGGTCTGTGCCACCACTGCCTGGCAACCTACATTTATCTGATGTTTAACTTATTTTTCTTTTCTTTCCTAACATGTGCTCACATGTGTAACTTGTTCTGAAGCATTTTGAGGATATGTCAATGCACTGTGGCTCTTTATCTCTAAATACCTAAATATCCCCTAAGAATTGATACACATAACAAGTTGTGTTGTGAACTCAAGTAATTACATTGATAAAACTTTAAAACTCAACTCTAGCATTCATCTTCCAAATTGGGCAGTTAACTTAGTGAATTATATCTTTAATACATTTTCTGTGGCATTTCATTCTATTTTATTGATAAGTTTTATTTTTTTGACACAGCAACTGTCAGATATGCTTTATCTTTTGTTATATTTGAAAATTTTTAAGGTTGTGTTTTTCTTTCAAAATCGGTTCTTTGGTTTTGGGGATGTTCACCAAATCGTCCCCATTTGATGTGGGCTGTGAAATCTCTGTTGGCATATTGCATGGGTGATTTCTATCCTTTTCAGAAGTCACCTCTACATTTGACTGATTACTCGTTTGTCTTTTGTAAAAATCTGTGGAAAGACACTTTCGAATAATGTACGTTGTATCAAAGTTAGAACAAGAGTTAGTTAGCTCTGCACACGATTTTTGTGGGATCCAATTTTCAACATAAGCACCCTCCATGTTCAACAGTTAGCCTTTCTTGCACTCTGGAAGCAGCTTCCCTCTGTTCCTGTTTCTTAGTTTATTGCTAATAAGGATTCCTGAGCTCGTAGTTCTCACTGTTCAGCTCTCTGCTGATACAGAAGTCAGCATTTGAAAGACAATCTTTGCACAGTGCACAAAAAGATTACCCTAACACAGCACTTCATCTGCACCTCCTCTCTCAGCTTGGTGATCCTGTGGTCCAGGACCCTAGGAGACAGAGAAACATAGGTGGGGCTCTGGAACTATCTTGCAGTAGGGAAATGGGTGGGGGTGGGAGGGGAGGGAGGCTTCTGACTTGGCTTCCTATTTGTGGTTTCACGGAAGTATCAAGGGATAGTTCTTTCAAAGTGAAAGGGAGGCCCAGGTTACTCTGGGGGGCTCCTCCCAGGAAGTCTGTCTTAGACCCTAGGATCATCCCCAGGCAATGAGAGAAAACTGTATAAAGCCTCTATCTCCGTGCCTGTGATCACCAGCAGTACAGAGAACTCCTGCCTCCTGCCTGTTGCTCTGGGCTTCTTCTTTGAGCTCTTCGGTTTGAGCTGATGGGGCTGTCTGCTGATGGAGAAATGTCGTCTTGAATCTGGTGGTGCTTCCTACAAGGGAGTTCCTGCCATGGAATACATACAGCAGATGGCTCCTGCAGGACCCTGTTTGTGTGCTCAGCAGGTGCAGGTCTGGGCTGGGTTCCGATCCCTGCCTGACACCTGTTCCTTTTCTGCCTCCGTATGTCAAGGGACTCTCAGTCCATGTCAGTATTTTCAATTTTCTGTGGCCTCAGGTCATGTTTAGGAATGACTACAGTGATGTGAAGGGAGATGGTGGCTTTATGGGCAGTGAAGATGTCCTAAAATTAGAGAGCCACACTTATCCCTGAAGAGGCCTCACTGGGCCTGTTATGGCTTCAAACAAGGTTTAGTTGGGGTGTTCTCCTTTTGCATATTTCCTGTGTCATGTTTGTTTTTGTTATATTGTTAAAGGCTTTATGCTTATGGACTTTTCACATGGCAGTAATGATTGATCTTCCCTTTCCTCTCTTCCTCTCTCTTCCCCTCTCTCCCTTTCCTCTTCTCCTTCTCCCTCCTACTCTCTCTCCCAGGCAGAGGTGTAGCTCAGCAATGGAGTGCTACCCAGGCCTGTAGATTGAGCCTCAGTGCTTAGGAGGAGGAGGTAGATGAAGAAGAGAAAAACTTGTAGTAAAGCAGTAGGAATCTAGGGTAGCAAAGGCATAGCACATCCCAGCTTACCTCTCCAGTCAGGACTCCTGATTCATGAAGGGACTTCTTAAGAAGCTCGTGGATACCCTGGGAAGTACCAAGTGTTAAGATTCTGCAGGAGTGCATTCCAGGGGAAGGATTCCTTGACTTCTACATATTCTTCCCCAGATGTTTGGCAATATTTTTGCTAGGGCGTGGCCTCCACTGTCTTCCTCACCATCCTTTGGTTGATTGTCTTTGTCTCCCGCAATTGTCAAGATTTCTGAGCCTTTTAATCTGTAGAAGAGTGAAGGGAGAAGAAAGGCCTTGAGAACGGTCTCTTTTTATGTGACACTTTGGGATCCCTTACCCTCTGCACCTGCAGAAGGCACTGTGACTGCTAAGGCTTTCACTTCATGTCAGACCTTGAGTTACCTCAGGATAACCTGCAGTTTAGGTACTAATGACTAAATAGCACGTTTCAGCTACTAAACAGAAAAGCAGGCACTCCATGTCTGCCAGACTCATAGCCAGCATTTTCTCCATGCCTTCAAGTAACAAAAACATCAATTCTCAGTCTTTATTTTTCCCATTTCTTTTCTTGTATGATAACGTTTCTCCCTCTTTCCCTCCTTCCCTCCTCTCTGCCTTGTTGGGTGGAGCATCTCTTTACCATTGGTACTGCTTCTCATGCCAGGCTAGCTGTCCTGGCAGCTTCCCAGCATTCCTGTCTCTGCCATCCATTTCCCTGTAGGAAGACAGCATTTCCTATTGTGCCACATCAGGCTCTACATGGGTTCTGAGATTTGAAATCAAGTCTTCACACTTACAAAGGCTTTTACCCTCTGAGCCGTCTCCCCAGTCTCAGTTTTAAGACTCACCGAGAAATGAGAGTGTGGGGAAGAGAACCAGCTTGAGCTCTGGGGAGTAAAGGCAGAGCCAGCCACATCTCCACGTTCTTCTGGTCCAGCTCAGAGCTCTTGTTAACAAGGGCCTGCAACTGTGACGTTCTCAAAGTTTACCCAGTGGGACAAAGAAGAGTAGCAGAAGTGAAATGCTAGCAGGCACGCTCCAAATGAGAAATAATTAGAGTCATTGTAATTGCAGAGTGTTTTAGATGTAGTCATACTGGCATGAAACATTTTACTTTTAATTCTGAGAGTATAATTTATATGTCACAGTGTTAATGTCATCAATTAAAAATTAAAAAAAATAAATCTGCGCTGTGCTGGCATTTTGAAAAGGTATTAATATCCTTCTGTGGCCCTCCCTCCCTCTGTGGTAAGTATATAAACAAAGAATGAAGCCCAGGTAGACCTCCTGAGATAGGCGTCCCAGATGGGGAAAGCAAAGACACTGCTGGCCACAGTGGCTCTGTGGCTTGTGTGAGGATGGGGACTCTGTATTAGAGAGTCAGTGCCCCGGAGGCTTAGTAATGTAACCAGAGTCTGGGAAGGGTTGGCATGCGCCTCTTTCTGTGTTTAATTCTCTTCACATCTTGAGTTTCGTACGTTTTTCCTGCCGCTGCTCAGGCTGGCTATGAAGATGAATGTGCAAGAACTGAGGAGCATCAAGTGGTCCGCTATAGTTACAAGGCAGCATTTTGCCAAAATCATCGAATATCTGAGACATAAATAACCAGTTGATCGTGGTAAAGTTCTACTCCTCAGAAATGCAGTTACTTATTTTAAGCCTGATCTTATTGTTCAAAATAATAGGTTGTATTTAACGTGATTCCTCAAGTGGAATCACGTGTTTGTCATTGTCACTAGTACATGGGCATTTTGGAAATACGTATAATCTTTCTCCTCAGTTCCTTAAATGCTCCAATCTAAATGGAATCTTTTGAGTGGTCAGGAACCGCTCAAAAAAGGAACGTGAATGAGTTCCTTGTACATGGTGCCACTTACATGGGATTGTCCTTTTAAAGCTGGCCAGATCACTTGTATGGCTGGACGCACACCAGCGGCTTGTGTTAAATTTGTATAACCCTGGGTCTCCCCTAGTGGTCCTCAGCTTGCTGTGGTGACTTCAAACATTTGGGCTGCTGTAATGATGTTAAGATGAGCAACGTTAAAGCCTAGCCTGGTTCTGCTGGAGGCGTAACCAGCAGGCTCGGCGTTTTACTCTGGGTTGCGTCTTTATTTCTTTTCCTCCTTTTGTTTTTAATGGCTAGCTTAGTTTGAAGTGAAAAATTCTGGGTAGCTTTGACCTGTTCGGATTGCGTCTTGGCCACAGTCCATTAGTGGGCGCAGCCCTGCCAGCTGCCCTTTCATGTATCTCCAGAGCGAAACAAGTCTGTGTGTAGGTTGCCAGCGAGGAATTGATCTCAGATCCAATTCCATCAGAGAAGCTTTAGTATTTTTAGAAGTAACACTCACCCGAACACAGCATATGGTGATATGTAATGCTGTGGAGAAGAAAAAAAGTTTTAATTAACTTCTAGAAAATTAAATTGCATTTTTTTTCCTGTCCATCAAGCTGTATGGAGCTGCATCAGAGTTCAGGATGTGGTCCTCATGGAGGGTTCAGGGATGTTGGCCTTTGGAACTATACGGCATTTGGGTAGCTGGGGACCAGGAAACCTGGGTTGGCATAAGATATCTAATCTAAGCCTATTCATAAAGTACTGCTGCCCCTTGGTTGTGAGGTATTAAGCAATGGGGTTGCATGATCTTGACGTCACATTGAGTTTTAGTTTCAGTAGTGTTACATAGCTTCATGATGGAAACGAAATGTGGCTGTGAGTCTCTCTCCTGAAACTCCAGAGTTAGAGTTCTGTAGTGTGGGCAGTTCTACAGGGAAAAGTGAAATCCGGAGACCAAGATGCTGGCTTTGGCAGTCCTGTACTGAGTCCTCGCCAGCTTCTGGGGAGTCTCTTGCTTTATATTCAGAGAGTGCCTGGCTCACCTTAAGCCATGAGCGTGTTTCTTGGCTGTGGTGACAACTGCCTGTGGAAATTTCTATGTCTGTGAACTTTGTTCCTCTTAGGTTTTACAGCAGTAGTGATGGCTACAGTGTCATGGTTTGGCTATGAATTATCCGATGATAAAAATGTTCCTGTATTGAAGGCTCATGTCCCAACTACTGAGGTGATTAGATCATGAGGATGCTAACTTTATTGATATATTGATAATTTATCTAATACATTATATATCAATAGAGTATTAGGAATTGGGGCCTTGCTGTAGGAAGTAGATCACTTCCTTATGGTTTTTCCAAACATCTTTAGCATTAGTTATTCCTCCCCTCTCTGTTCTACCCTCCCATCCTCTAGGGAGTAACTCTCCCTCCCCTTAAATGTTTTTCCTGATGAAGAGAAATAGACCTTTCATTTTTGAAGTTGATTTACATAGGCATATTGTCACACAGAGAAAGAAGTGACTCATACTCATAATACAAATCTGTGCCTGTTGAGGAGAATGGCCAGAAGCTAGAGTCCATGACGCACATGGCCTCTGAACTGAAGGCATAGTTCATTACAGGTCTTCTCATGAGTATCGGTGTGACCAGGTGGGTGTGAAGGCGACACCAGACTGTCTATTGACATTAACTCACCAAGGAGAGTATTATTTTAGGGAAATATTAATATATAAGTGCTATGGGTCATTAAAATTAACAAAGGAATATAGGTTACAGTAGCTGATCATAATGTAACCTCTATTCTAATTAAGTATGGATTGCTAATCCAATTGTAGAATGGGGTAGTTTAATAGTTCCACATTGAGTTTGCAAGATTAGGTATGTGGAAATAAAAAATGTTAGCATATTACATTTATTTATTTTTCTTAAACTTTTAAATGTTTAGTTGTGAATTCATATAAGAAGACATGTAAGTTCACAAATAAATATATAATGCAGGCCTACATGCTAGTTTTGTTTGTTTGTTTTCTGATTGAGTTTATATTCAGAGTTAGAGAATTAGGGACTTTTTTCTCTCCAAGTAATTTTTTAATTAGGACCTTCTAATTTCAGATTTCTAGTCAACAGGAGCCCTTCCTTTCCTTGTGAAAGAGGATAACACACAAAAGCTGGATGCATTTGTCCAGCTCAGCAGGCCTTTCTTTGTTCCTGGGACCTCTGCAGGAAGAGGGGATGTCAAGAAAGCACCCCTAGCTGAGGGGTGTGTATAGTTAATGTTCTGATTCTCTCATGATCATTTTGGCATGGGATGTATTTAGTGAGGAATGTTCATCCTAAGGGTCCTTGCCACTGACTTTCTTGGGTTTTATTGTAATATAAATCTACCAAACAAAACAGGCCAGTAGACAGAAAATATAGACATAGGCATAGGATGACAGAAAGTTGTTTCTGTTTTGAAGTAAAACCCAATGACCCTGAATGATCACATCAGCTCTTTAGACTTTTCAGGGAATTTGGTGGCTGAATTAAAGTATTAGGAGGGTAAGGGTGGTCATGGTTTGACTGGGTGTTTTCAGGTTCTTCACATCTGTTTTTCAAAGAATTGAAGAAGTACACATAGATCACAAAGTATCAATCCTGATTCAGAAGCAAAGGAATAGCATAGATCAGATACCAAGCTACGGAATGGTGCTATCATCTCCCAAGGGCACTGCTTTTTGTGTTGGGGACTCCTTTTGGGGTCCAGGAAGAGCATGAGTTTGGTTGCTAGAGGGAGGGTGTGATGGTTTTCTCTTTTGATTGACAGGTTGAGTTATATAAGCCTTTCTTTCTTGTGCATGCCCTTCCTTACAACATGTCTAGTTTTTAATAATATGTGTATCCATCTATATTTTCTACTGTGTAAGCGTTCACGACTAGTTTAGATTGTATTAGACTCTTTCCTTCAGTTTCTGACTATGTTATGATTGTGTTTGAATGTAAACTGACTACAAGTGGTCCCACCAAGGCATATTCCATTGTTTGAAGAGGGGGGTATGTACAGCTCCATGCTGACGGGGGCGCCGGGAGCTTGGCACATTGTAGGAAAGGGGTCTGTGCACAGCCCATGCAAAGTGGCGTTTTAAAGTGCTAAGCTACTTCTGGGCTTGTCTTAACCCCTCAAGGTAGGGATTATTACTGACTGTCTCAAAAGGTTGAAAGAAACATGGTAACAATTTCTATTTTTTTTTTTTTTTTTGTAGTTGCCACTTGTCAGTCAAGTAGTGGCAGCAAGAGGTTATTAATGTAGTGTCAAAACTCTGTATGGCCAAAGTCTGCCAGAGCAGACAAAGCAAATGGATGCTTTGCTTCTTTGGCAGAAGGTTTTGTTACCTTATCTCATCTCCTTTACATGCTTTTCATAGACTATTACTTGGGGTTGGGTGTGGATTTTGTGTATGTACGTGCATGTACAAATTTTATGTATGTTGTTTAAAAATAATATTCTTAAAAAAAAAGTTGTTAGCACGAGCAACCCTTGGGCTTGGAAGCCTGAACTCTATTTCTGGATCTGTGCAGAGCGCTTGTCACTGTGACAGCATGGGGGTGGTCAGGCCCAGATGGACGCTCTGCGTGATGAACAGTTTGCCTGATCCTCTGAAATCCCCAGCATGTTTTTCCATGATCATTCCCACATTCTCACAGTGCAAGTAACACTGTGCTGACTTTTGAGCTAAACTATTTGCAAGGGGAAACCTTATGGCACATCATTCGGCCATAGCAGCATGATGTAACCGGAATCATCACTCTACTCACTGTGCTGATTTTAACTGTGGACAATGATACCTCGGTATAACTGCCAATAGTTGAGCTGTTTTGATAATGGTAAAGGATATTAAACACTCCTGTCTTTTGGTTCAGGAAGGTTATTTTCCCATTTACTAGCCATGGAGTTAATAACCCTTATCCCAGTAAAAACCGAATATTTAGTTTATGCTGGGAAGTAATTGACATTTCATTCAAATTGTTTCTCTGGAGTCTATTGAATTAGTACTATTTACCTTCAGAGCCAATGAAGGCCATTTGTCTATTTTTTTTTTCCCTCGACTGTTACCTATACTTCTTTTCCTGGATGATTTTACTTAGGATTTTAATTTTATAATACATATATTGCCCTATCAGACACTAGAATAGAGTGGAAATTTTAAATTCCTTCATGTGTATATGTGTACTGTTGTTTATCTTCTCATTTTGCTTGTAGCTGAATGCCTGCTGTAACAGTCATCACCTGGAAGGGAACAGAATCATCCATGTCAGCTTAGTGAATGGAGTCTTTGTTGCTGTAATGGTTACCCTCTGTATTAGGCTCCTTGTCTGAGAGCTGAAGTTGGGTGGAGCCTGGAGTAAATTGTATGCTTTAGTTTGAGAACTTCTCCACTTAAACATTCCAAGGCCAATTTCAAGTCAGCTCATAATATAGTTCCATGTAGGCATAAGGTTCTTGTGTAATTCAAATGCTGATTTCTGTACCCCAATATTTGGTTGCAAGCTTTGTTCTGATAATCTCCTATGTTAATGTTGTATGAACTCTTTTCCCCAATGGTCCCCTGATATGTTAATAAAGAAGCTTATAGCCAATCACTGAGCAGGGGAGAGAATAGGGCTGGACTTCCTGCCAGCCAGGAGAGGAAGAGTTAGAGGAGAGGAAGTAGGGAAAAAATTATAGACCTCTTTTATTTACTTCCTGCTGATTAGGGTCTGTGGGTCTTTAGGGGATTACCAAACTCAGTCATGATAATACCAGCAGTCCAGTCCAGAGGGCAACAGCAAGCAGCAACATGAGTCAGCGTGACAAGTCAGTGCAAGTCAGTTGAATTTCTCTGAGAAGTTCTCTGGAACATTTTTCAAGTGTCGAAGCACAAAGATCAGTGCAGTGATGTTGATCCTAAAAGCTATGCCTCACTGTGCGTGGGCCTCTATAGATCTCCTCTCCTCAGTGTCCACAACAGATGATCTCAGCTGGCCAAAGTCAGGCCCCTCACATGAGAGAGCTCACAACAAAACATCACATGCCCTCTCACAAAGCCAGCCTCCAGCAAAACATCACATGACAAAACTGAGTCTTCAGAGAAACCAGAAACTTCCACCTCAGTTCCACTCAGCAATTAAGATCACATCACATTCATTACCTTGTGAATGAAGCTTACTAGGTGGGCAATGTTGCTGGTGGGTGGACACTGGCTGGGATGTGGCCTCAGATTCAAGCCCCAAAAGATCTAAACAACTTCTCAGTAATCTTAGTTTGGCTATATATATATATATATATATATATATATATATATATATATATATATATATATATATATATACACATGACAGCATGAACAAAAAAAACTTGGAATGGGAAGTGTTTATTTCATCTTACAGCCCATCATGAAGTGAACTCAAGGGAAGGAACTCAAGGCGGAAACCTGGAGGCAGGAAAGATGCAGAGGCTACAGAGGAATGCTTCCTACTGGCTTTCTTCTTATGCCCAGTTCAGTCTGTGTGCTTATACAAACTGAGGACTTTGCTATGGGGGTGGGGGAGGAATACTGTCCCCAGTGGGCTGGTGCCTCCCACATCAGCATTAATCCAGGAAATGTACCCCAGATATGCCTACGGGCCAATCTAAGGAAGGTATTTTCTCAGTTGAAGTTCTTCCAGATGACCGTAGCTTCTGTCAATCTGACAATAGGCTCCCAGCAAAGGAGTCTTAACTGAAAGTTGCTTTGGCATTCTTGAGACTTTTTCTGAGCACCCATAAGCCTCTATTCTAGCTTTCTTGGGACACTTGTTCTGTTTGCTCTCTGTGGACGTGTCAATTTTCACCCAAATAAAGAACTCCTCAAATCTGAAACTACTATGGCATATTTGAATAAGTAAATTCATGGAAAAGAATTCACAGACAAGGAATCAGAACCAACATTCCCTCAGCAGACACAAGCATGGCTTGATTCTTATCCTGTTGCTTTCTAGCACTGATAATGATTAAGGGGTAAGAATTCACAATTTGAGAAAGATTCAGGAGGGAATTAGAAAGGGGGAAAAAAAGAAGTTAAAATATTTTTTTGTTTTACCTGATTGAGATAATTAAAATAAATTAAACTGTGAGATTATGAAGGTGTAGAAGGAGTCTCTTGTGTCTGTATGGAATCCTCATCAGTCAATAAAAAGCTAAGAATGGATTCTAGGATAGAGCCATTCGTGCAAGGGTCACCTGTGATGATGGGAGGAGGACGGATGGTAGCCGGGTACGTGGCAGGATAGGTTATTTTAAGTTATGAGCTAGTGAGAAAAGAGCTTAGCTATATGGTTTAGGTATTTGTAAGTAAATATTTTGAGTCCTCTGAGCCATTATTCTGGGAGCTTGGGGCTGGGAGGAAAAAACCCACCATAACATGAAAGAGTTTTTTGTTTTTTTGTTTGTTTTTTGGTATGGTGGTTTCCTAGTATTATAAGATCTGTGCTTGAGTTCAGTGTTGTACTTAAGCCTTCTTCTCCACATGTCCCCAAGCGTATAGCTTTTCTAGCCTTCCAGGCCCTTGGAAACTAAACTCATCCACCATTTTATCTCCTGTGAATGCTTGCTTGATAGGGAAGGGGCAATCTGTGTCAGGTCAGATCTGCTTATGTCTGCCTTCAATTCTTGTTTTCTAATAAAGAAATATATTTTTATTTGGTCAAAATATTCCCATTTTCAAAATGACTTAAGTCAAAGACTAATGGTGTGATAAGGATAAACCTGTCAGTCTCAAAAATGTTTGATATTTGTAACTCTTCTTTCTACTTGAAATGAAGAATTAAATTAATGTATGATGTAACACTTAACTCACACAAATAAATTTGTTTTATTAGCTTGAAACAAGGCAACACTGCTTTCTTTAAAAAAAAATGTAAAAACATATAAGGCTTATTCCAGGCACAAGAAAAATAACATGTTCAGTATTTTCAGTAAAAAAGTATCTAGTATTCTTTTCCTCCAAAAAGTCTAATACTTGCTATGCTTAAATTTTTGACAAATATAATCACATTAGACAAATTTGTTATACATCTGGTTTAACAGAGAAAAATAAGGAAGAAAACCCACAGTTAATAGTTTTGACAGATTTTTGTACCAAAATAGTATTTAGTATGTTCAGATGTTCGATATAGAAAAACAACAACAACAACAACAACAAAAAAAACCCAGGAGATTATTCATGCTTTAAGTTATTCTAAAGAAAATCCTTTGAGTTCCCTAGTTTTGCGAGCGTGTGTGTGTGTGTGTGTGTGTGTGTGTGTGTGTGTGTACCACATTTCTAGTGCAGTGACAAGGACATTTCCCCAGAGATGGTTTCATTGCCACTATTTCAATGCTGATTCAAACTCTAAAACTAGCAGCTGAGAGGTGACTAATATGGCCCAGTAGTGGTTAAAGGCCTCTGTCTCTGAACCTGATGAACTACTCTGAAAATTGTCCCGAGTCACACACATCCATGTGGCATGTGCATGCATGGGTGGGTTTGTGTGTGTGCACACATACAAAGTAATAAGTTAATTAACAGTGAGGACATGTTATTTTCATTCATATCCTCAACTTAGTTATGGAATACAGTATTGCTTATATTGTGTATGGGCATAAAATAAGTACAATTGATAACTTTTAGGATTTTTTTTTAACTAAAAATAAATGAAGTTCATGAAACAATTTGAAGAACACAAAACATGACGTCCTGTGTTCCTCAAATTAAATAATCATGTCATTTTTAGAGTTTGGTTTTAGAGGAAGGAGATGATGTCCATGTTATGTTTTCGTGGCCAATTCACCGAGGAACTATTTTATTTTATTTTTTGTAAAGAGGTAATAGTAATGCAAAAGATGGAAAAGATGTGAACACATTGTAGACTGTCATATTTTGGCTGTGTATACATAAAAGATTTCCCAGGTACTTGCTAATTAGAGCATTTTGAGGTATTCCTCTTTTATAATTCTATGGATTGTCTGTTTTTCTCCCCTTCCCCGGTCACCCTGGTGCTTTAATTAAAACCCTGAGAATTTCCAGAGGCTGAAATTCTGGCTCCTGTTACTGCTGTAACTTTGGAATCTTCCCTCACACAGTATGAGCACATACTGTGTGTGTGTGTGTGTGTGTGTGTGTGTGTGTGTGTGTGAACACACACACACAAGCAGGCACATGTGCACAAGTGAGAGAGAGCGAGAGAGAGAGAGAGAGAGAAAGGAGAGAGGAGAGAGAATAGTAGAATAGCCTTTTACATTTTTTTCTCTCTGATTATTTTTCATGAAATTTTTTTAACATTACTTAGTTACTTTGACTAATTATAATATATGGAAGGAGAAACCCTTTTCTGGCTTTTTGCTTTATTTTTTTCAAATAATGTCCAAGTCTCTAATCTCTTAATTTACTTTTGTACCAACATTCATGTTTTTACACATAACCTTTAAACCCTGGCAAATTTCTGATAGATTTTAAAGGAAATACTCTGAAGTTACAAAATAATTATAGGTAGCCTTGACAACACTAGACCGTTAACTCCCTTTCCTTTCCGCTTTCTCAGTGATTTTATAAAACATCCGTTTAATAGTTCAACATTTTTCTTCAATCATTTTTGTTAGGATAGAGTTATGGATAGATTGTTTCTGTTTCCCTGATAATTTGTGCTGTGGTTTCTTTTTTCCTAACTGATCTTTGTGGTACAGGGAAACTTTTCTGTGGGCAATCTTGCCAAGATCTCACCATGCTGTCTCTTGGTGGTGAATTCCTTCAGGCATTCCCTATCTAAAACGTTTGTGGCTTTGGTATGGTTTTGAGAGGTATTTATTGCCATGTAGTGGATTTTACGATGATAACTTTTCATTTCCTTTTGGTTTTCTCTCTCCAGTACGATCTCTATTATCTCACTGAGTCTCATTTCTTCCTGTCTCCCCACCTCTTCGTAGTTGTGTTAGTCCAACTCTCCTACTCCCGCACCCTCAACTTCAAACCACTTAGAGTTTGTTTTCCTGCAGGTGTGAGGTCTTTGTATCTGGGCATTGTAGTCCAGCCCTATTGCTCAAAGTACCCTGGTTCTCTTGCCGGAGGCTATTCTAAATTATTTGCTTTTTTTAAACTGCCCATGTGGTGGTTTATTACCTGCTGGTGTTGTGACTGGGCTTTTTACTTGGCTGCAACTGTGAAAAATACATCTCTATCCAAATTACTACTGCAATTCGTAGTCTCTGATACCCTGTTGTTGCATCACAAATATGTCTTGAAGTGATGATACCTACCCAGGTCTAGAAAATTTAGATGAGCAAAAGGGTTTTCTACAAAAATCTGATTGATAAGGCCAATGGGCAGATATAAAAAAAAAGCTACACAGATATTAACTAACACAATCTAGATGTTTTATAAGCAATGAAAATAATACCATCTCTTGATCATGTGGATTACTAGGTGTGCTGTCTGTACAAACATGACTGCGCCGTGGCATGGAATAACCAGGGGCCTCTGAGAGATTCCAGAGCAGCGAGAGAGAGAAGTAGATTGAACGTGGCCAGCAGAGTCCTCCTCACCAAAGCTATCTGCAGGATGGCAGGGGATAGAGAATAGAGCAAAATGAGGAAAGCAGGAGCAGCGTATAGAGAAAAGAGCAAAACCAGCAGGGTTATAAGAAGGATGAGTAGCTGACGGGAGGGAGGCTGGAGGGAGTTTAGGGTAGGAGAGAAGATGAAAAGACCTAGGGTGCTAGCATGGACTTTATACTGTGTAACAGGTACTTGTACTGAGGGAGTCTGGAGGCCAGCATGGAATTTGATATGTTGATAGGTGTCAGGGTAGCCATATGTCCCTTCTGCCAGAGGTAAGGGAAATGACTCCTTTTGGCAGATGGGAACTGATATCACAAGTTCCTGAGGACTGCTTGTTCTTATTTAACCTCCAGAAGTACTCCTATGGTCTAGGCTGAGATATTTGGACTGCCTTTTGGAGTCTGGGGGACTGGAGTTTCCACTGGCCCCAACACTGGTAACAACAGGTTCTCATGTTACATTTTCACATTGTGTTAGGCTGAGATCCAGTCTTTCCTCTGAGAGTCAGCAGCACCTCCGAAGCAAGGCTCATGTAACTGCAGGAGGGCATTTTTAAAGTTAGATGTTTCCAGCAGGAGCTAAAGAAGTAAAGGAATCCTTATTGAGGCCATCCTGATCATGTTCCTGCCTTTCTGAGCACTGTTTCAGCATCCTCCCTGACTCTGACAGTTAGAGCTGAGTAGTAAGTAGATTTTTCTGCTATTTTCCATGCAGGCCTCTAGAGAGTCCTTGACTGAACGTGTTGAAGTGTTGAGGGCGAGTGGGCAGCAGCTTCGTCAGCTCCAGAAGGCCATGGGGCCACAGGGGTGAGAGAGTCACATGGACTCATGCTGTCACTCACCCGGTGAGGATGCGTGGAATGGGGCAGAAAAGGCCAGTGCTGGTATGACACAGTGCTCAGGGGAACCTAGTTTTAAGACAGAGCCTGGAAGATGAAAGCAGTGAATTTTGAGTGGTTGAACCAAGCCATTCTTAAACAAGAAGGTAGCTTCCTTGGTGAATATTCATAGAAAAAAAGTGTCAGGACGCTAACATGCTGGCTTGTGATAACCTGGCTTTGAATAGGTAGAAATTACCCAGTTTATGACAAAAGAAAAGGACTAGAAGATGTTTTTAAAAAGGAGAACGGGTAGCTGGACTGTGCTATTTAGATGTCAGGCCCTCTGCCACCATTTTTTTCTGCCTTTTATGATTGGAATTTACCCCTGCACCAATTAACAGCCTCTAGGTGTCCGGCCAAGGAGAGGGCAGCATGCCATGATGGGCAAGGGGTGTAAAGTCAAATGAGAAACTTCTTCCAAGTCAGAAGACGACGGGTCTGGAAGCGTTAATACTTTGGGGAATGGACACCCCTTCTACTTGCAAACCACTGTTGCCCTGCCTGTCTCTGTCCGATCATGAATTTTTATACATTCTCTGCATCATGCTCAGAGGGTTTTCTGTGTTGTTGCCCTTGAGTCAGTGCATGCAGGCATTTTTTCCTGTGTTCACTGAGGCTTTGTTTATAGAATGAATGGACAAGCAGTCTCAAAATTCAGCCCTAGAACATCTCCTGTCTCTTGTCTAGGCAGCCAAGGTTTTGAGTTCTTGGTAGGGCCTTGTTGCTGACATCATCATGGCTGTCATTAAGACTAATGCAACAGCATAGATTAGAACCCAGAATGGTCAGTGTCTACGGCTCTCAGAGGAGGAAATTTATAAAAGACAAGTCATGAAAATGAAGTTGTAGGTAAAAGTTAATCTCACTGTGTTAAATAGTAGTTGCTGTGAAAAGAACTGCATGCTTTGGCTTTCCCTTTTTGAGATACAGCTTGGGCACACTGCCCAAAGCTGAGCCATTTGATGTTTGCTGTGAGTTACTATGCTCATCTCTGTAGGCCCAGCCCAGCCTGCTGTGTCTTGGGGGACTAGAGATGGGCTCAGGCTATTTTGCACAGGAATCCACATTTCTTGACCCAAAGGGAATATGTTCTTTAATCCTAGTCTGGCATAGTTTCCATCAAGGTCAGAACTTCATTGGTTGATTCATCTCTTAAGCTCCCTGGGTGTCCTGAAGTCATTTTTGGAAAGAAGCGTTTATGGAAACAAGCACCTCTACCCTCCCCATTATCTCTCCAGGTTGGTTTATAGTGATGTGCTTTGTATTTCTGGTCAGTTGTAATTTAGGTGCTACATTAGAAAAAGAAATCATGTGGCCTGACCAGAGCTGAAAGTGTATGCACTCGCCATACAAATCCTTAATCTTGTTTGGGGTTGTGAACCAAACACCTCCTCCCAATGGTGAAAAGCCACATATGTGTTAAAGGTTCTAAAAGGCTGATTGACAGAAGTGTGGCTATGGACGGCTGGAATGCTAGCAGTCCACAGTCCGGTTATTTTGGGCTATCTTTTGCCTCTTGAATAGCTGTTTATTCCAACTTGTGTATTTGACCTAATACCCTTGTGTGCCTCTTAGGTATAATTCTTTTCAGAATATAGAAAGAGGATACCTAGCTTCTACAAATAAAAGGCCAAGAATGTCATCAGAGCAGAGATGTCCTTGCTTTGCATTAACTACCTAGTTGATGTTCTCACAAATGGTTTCTAAAATTCCTTCAGTAAATGGCTTTTTGTGCATAACATCTATAAAACTTCACAGAACTGTTACAACTTTGAAGTGTAGTGTTTAGGGTAACCTCAAATCTGTGTTTCTTGGCTATGACACTTACATTTGGCTTCAGAATGAACCATCGATGTCTTACTATGTTTGAAGTGGGAGCTGTGGTTTTGCTTCACAGGGATGTTTTAAAGGCAGTGCTTTGGTTTAAAGCTCAGCTTAATTACAGAAACAATAAAAAAAATTACAGTAATGATTTGCAGCACCATGGTGGCTTTTAAGGTAAATTGACCTTGATTTCATGGGCAAGAAATCTGGTCAGTACTAAAGAATTCGATTCTAATAAAGTCAATTTTATTTTATTTTATCTTTTCATTTTTAATTTTAACTTTGTTATTATTTTTAAAATTTTTTTTATTAATTACACTTTATCCACTTTGTATCCCCCATAAGGCCCTCCCTCCTCCTCTCCCAATCCCACCCTCCTTCCCCCTTCTTCAGCATGTCCCTCCCCAAGTCCACTGATTGATAGGGGAGGTTCTCCTCTCCTTTCTGATCTTAGTCTATCAGTTCTCATCAGAAGTGGCTGCATTGTCCTCTACCGTGGTCTGGTAAGGCTGCTCCCCCCTGAGGGGGAGGTGATCAAAGAGCAGGCCAGTCAGATTATGTCAGAGGCACTCCCTCTTCCCATTACTATGTAACCCACTTGGACACTAAACTGCCATGGGCTACATCTGTGCAGGGGTTCATTTTATTTTTATCGTATTGCATTTTGTTGTTGCTGCCATGCTCATACCGTGCCTTCATGGGAGAAAATGTTTTAGAGAAAGTTTGTAAACAAAATGTAGCTTCAGACTTGTTTAGTATTAAAGAATAAAATTTCTGGTCTTTGTATAAATAGTTTCGTCGACATAGCTTTTATGGTCATTGATCTTATTTTCTCATAATAAATGTTCGTGTCTGCTGGTGATAAAATGTGATTGTTACAGGAGTCACCTGACCTGTTCTTTGCTCAAACATAGGCTGCTTGAAAGGTGTGATAATTAAAGGACAATGCTTTCTGTCCATTTCCTTCTGATCTTGAACAAAATTATGAAGGGCTATTTACTAGGAAGCAGGCTCTCCCTCCTCCTTCTCTTCCTCCTCCTTCCCCGCCCTCCTTCTTGTCCTCTTCCTTCTCCTCTTCTTCCTCCTCCTTCCTCCTCTTTCTTCTTTTTGAAACTGGGTCTCCCTATGTAGCTTTAGCTGGCCTGGGGCTTGCTACATAGGCCAGGCTAGTCTTGATCTCACAGAGATCCACCTGAGTGCTGGTAGGAAAGGTGTGTGCCACCCAGCCTGAGGTTTCACTTTTTTTTTTTTTAAAGATCTAGAAAAATTTAGAATTCACTGACTTATGTTGGCTTTCTAAAAATTAGCGATTAATTAGTATTTGGGTTTCTTGATTTCTAGATGAAATGTTTTGATGTTCACTCATATAATATTATCTCATTAAATCATTTTTATTAAAAACTTTTTATTGCAATTTTTTGATGAACGGCTTGCTCTGACGATTATCCAGTGATAACTAGATTAGAAGGTCTGTTCATCTTTTTGATGAGTAATATTACTCAGAAAATGAGCAAACTGACTTTATTACTTAACTTTTCTTGTCTCTGGGACATAATACTTAGCAAAGTAATTTAAGGAAAGAAGGATTTATTTTGGCTTGTAGTCTGAGGGCATGCAGTCTATCAATGTAGGGCACATGAGACAGCTGCTCATATTGAGTCTGTTCAGGAGAGAGAGAGAGAGGTCAGCCCTGCGCTCACTTTTTTCTTTGTTCTCGTTTTGTGTGCCTGGCCCATGGAATGATGCTGCCATAGTCAAGGTGTGACTTTCCTGTTCAGTTAATGTAGTGTCCTCAGAGACATTCAGAGAGGCTCCTAGGTGATTCCTGATACATCCATGTTGATGGGATGAGCCATCATACCAATAGATCATACAATCTGGAGAGTTATCTGATTGGCCCTTGGTAAAAGCCAGTATACTGAAAGCCAGTAGTTTACACTGAGTGTAGATAATGAGAATTTCATGATAAAATACTGTGTCGTTGCTTTGTAGATTGCAAGTAATATGGATAACCTTGGCCATGTACATTACTGAAAACTATTATATTTGCAATGTCGTTATCATAAGCAATCAGTAACAACAACAAATTGCTGAAGTATATGTCAGTGATTGGTACCTTCATCATACATTTTCATGCTGTTAGAGCAAGTGTTGGCGATAGCTGTTTACATTACATTCAGGTCTTTTGAATATACCTGAACATCATTTATACTTATCAAAAAGACTTTTTACTGCATATTCTATTACTTGCTTAAAAAATAGATATAATTACTTGACAAGTTAAACAAACAAGTGAAACATAATTTAGTTTGGAAAATATGATTTTATGAAAAGTGCCTGTATTCTAAATTTCTTATAGGGGAGATTGAAGCAATGAGCTCATCAATAGCTTCCATAAAATAATGTATTGGGTAGCACCTAACTATTTGAGGTTCAGTATAACAAAGCTACATTCTGGAGCTGAGAAATAGAAAGATTGTTAAAGTATAAATAAAATGACACACTTCCTGACTGCTCATGAAATGCTACCTCTCTGAGAAATGTGGTCTGATAAACAGTCCCACTGACTTAAGATTTTAGTTTTAAGTTTTGTTTTTTTTTTTTAGTGCTTGCTTCTGCCAAACACTATATTTAATGATGGCTGACACACATTCCAGGAGTTTTCTATGAGGAGTGTGGGAAGGGCCATTTTAGTGTACTGTTGTAGACACTGCCTAGAGGTTTGTATACACAGCTTGTATAAACAAAAGGGGACACCAGTGGATGTGGAGGTGGGATTATCTTCCTGCTTTCAAACAATGATGGTCAGACAAGAGCTGTTGTCTTGGCACGATCATGGCTGTGCAGACAGTGTGTGTAGTCTGTTGGAAATGACTTGGATTCTGATGGCTGCTTTGTAGGCCAGTCACCTCTGCATGTCTGTTTTCTCATCTGTGAATTAGGGGCAGTAGTGAAAACACCTGCCTCCCAAGGCAGTCATGAAGACCAGTTGGGATAATTTTCGTGAATGAGCTTTATAAACAGAGAAACAGTATGCATAGCCCATTTGCTTAACATAATTGATACTCATGGACTTGTGGTTCCTTCATCTTGCAGTGCTTTGGATTCATCATCTGTATACAATAAATGATACTCATTGCCTTTACCTTGAGTAATTGTGAGGATTAAGCTAAGATATATTCAGTCCTTTATTTTTTAAAAAATATTTCCTTTATTTTTGAGATTATAATTTAATTACATAATTTCCTTTTCCATTTCTTCCCTTTAAAGCCCTCCTTGCTCTCTTTCAAATTTATGGCCTCTGTTTTTTAATTGTTGTTATGTATATATGTGTATGTATATAAACATATTCCTAAATATAACCATCTCAGTCTGTATAATATTACTTGTTTTCAGAGTTGAGAATTTGGTATTGGATAAGCAGTTGGTGTGTTCTCCCTGGAGGAGGCTTTTTCCCCATTCTCAGCATTCCTAGTCGCTTGTAAGTTCTTTGTGCAGGGTTGAGGCCTCCTGGGCTTTCCAGGAGTGTATGCTGTTGTGGTCCTTGTTCCTTGTTCAGCCCATGTTTGGCAGTGATGTTGGTGAGCCTTTAGGTATGGGTGTAGCTCTGAGCCAAAGTCTCAGATCAAACTCCCAATCCTCTCAGTCTTAGTCTCTTCTTCAGTGTTCCCTGAGAATTAGCTGTGGGAGTTGTTTTGTATATGTATACATTGGGCCTGGGCCCCACAACTCTGCATTTTAATTGGCTGAGGTTTTCTGTAATGGTCTCAGTCTGCTGCAAAGAGAAGTTTCCTTGGTGAGGGCTGAGGACTGTTCGTATCTTTGAGCATAAAGTCAGATATTTAGAATGTAGTTAGGGATTGTGCTGGTTTAGTGAAGTAGTGTTTGGAGGTTTTTCAAGATCCATAACTTTGCTAGTACTGGGTAGTTGGATAGGTTTCCAGTGCCAGGCATGGCTTCCTTCTTGTTGAGTGGATCTTAAGCCAATTAAAGGACTCTTGATAACCACCACGGTATGTTTGCCAAGACTGCACCTTTAGGATTATTATACCAGGCTAATCATTTTTGTGGATAATGGACATTGTAAGTTTGGTAGGCTGCTTGATCCCTTCCTTTGGAAGCTTGCGTAGTTCTTTCTGTTGCTTTGACAGCAAGGAGGAGACATTTACGCCAGTTCCAGATCTGGGTGTGGGGGGCGGGATGCGGCTCTGGGTCCTGATCCGGAAGTGCACGGCGTCTTCTGTCATAGGAACTTACTTTTCGTATCTAGTGGGCAACCAAAGGAAATAACAGTATTTTGTAATGTTTTGGTAGTCTCTTGGACAGCCCTGACTAACATCTCAAGATCACATTTATCATGCCTGGTAATGGGGCTTTTGTGAGATGACCTTTGACACTTGGAAAGAGGGAACATTGTCAATATAGATGAGAAAATTTCATTTAAACTATATATGTATATTTATACAGAAGCTTACATGTATTACAGTTTTTTTCCCCCTTAAGTAGCTTTTTAGTTTTATAAAGTCCCAATTGTCAACTTTTGGCATTACCGGGCAAATGGAGTCCTACTCGGAAAGTCCTTTTTTACATCCATGTCTTGTAGGGTACTGCCTGTGTATTCATGAAACAGTTTCGTTGTTTCAGGCTTCAGGTTTAGGTCTTTGATCCATTTGGGTTAGTTTTCATACAATTTGATCGACTGGGTCTAGTTTCATTATTCTGCATGTGAACATCCAGTTTTCCTTGAACCGTTTGTTGAAGATGCTTTCTTTTCTCCAGCTTATCCCTTTATTTCGACCATTATTCTTGCTGCAGAAACTCTCAACCCTTATCATCTGTTTGTTATCTTAGTAGGAGGTTTTCCTGGACCTCATTTTGGAGTGCTATGGACATTAAGAGTCCATGTAATTTTGCTGGCTTGATAAGTATCAGCTGTTTCAGATGGCTGTTGTAGATAAGCATCTCAAATATTAAGGAAGTGCAGAGTCAATGGCCCTCCTTTAGCCCACATATAACCAGCTTCCTCCTGGTTACAGTCTCCTCTCTGCTTGCAGTTTAAGGAACAGTAAGATGCTGTATTTTTGACAATCACTGAAACTGTTAATTGAACCTCACTCTGTCTCTGCCACTGACCCCAAGAATGAGAAGCCGCTCCTAAGAAAAACCTTGCCAGCCTCTTCTAAGTAGCTTGCCTTTTGTAGGAAGGAGTGAATGCAGGCCTGTTTTGCTCTTGTTGCACAAAAAGCTGAGTGGCCTTTTCTGTGATTGTGATTTTACGGTGAATTATGATCCTTGTTTTTTGTTGGAGGTATTTTCATGACATTTTCTTTTCCCCTCTCTTTGGGATACTTAGGAAAAAACTTTGTTTCATCTGGGTTTACTAAGTCATTGCACCGAATGTGTGAAAAATAGCTTTAGAGTATTGATTAGTAAAATAGAACAAATAATGCTGCTTTTAAAGGCCTGCTCCATAAGGCAGCCACAGTGCTGTGTGTTCAGTCGGACTTACACTGGGTGTGAAGTTGTGTATTTTCCCCACAGTGATCTTTTACTTGAATTGAATACTTCTTTAAAATTAGCTCAAAGTGGCATTTGTTACAGTGAGTTTTTAAAGTGGATTTATTAATTGATGCATCCGTTGTTTGAAATACTGGGGTTGTGCATATGTTGAAGTCCTCCACACTTTTCCTAGGGGATACCACGCCTTACCTTGTCAACATTACAGAATTAAACAAACAAACAAACAAAAAGATAAGTTTTCATAACACTATGTTCTTGCCAGGACTTAATGTCAGGACCTACCTGACATTAAGGTAGAAGGGGCTTACCTTCCCCTTTTTGTATAATGGAAGGTGTAGTCAACTCCACAGCGGGCCTGTCAAGCAGACACACCTCGTCACAACGCCAGCACCTGCTGGCTATGTAGACCATCTTTCTGAAGGGCCATCCCCTCATCTCGTACAGTGACTGATGTGATAAGAATGTATCAAGACAGTATGCAAAAGGACTGGCAAGTAAGTCGGTGGGCTCTCTAGTTCGATGTGGTTTGCCTAGTCAGGACTGTAGTCAAGTTGAAACAGTTGCTAATTGGTAAGCAGGAGGAGATCTCACCATAGTTTCTTGCACCTAGCAGTGGAAAGCTGGGGCTGCTTTGCATTTGAACCTCTGGCTAACTGTACCTCACAGTCTGCGTGCCTGCAAGCCCATCTGGGTGGGCTGTATCCCCCACTCATTCACATATTGCCACTTTCCTGCTGTGGGACATTCAGCCCAGCCCTGCTGCAGGGCTCGCTAGTGTTGCTTTGCCTGTACATGAAGATTCTTGACAAGGAGTGTGTACTGGCTGTGATATTGGCACATTATAGAATTTTTTTTCTCTATTAGACCACTCATGATGGAGTAAAGAGAAAGCTTAAATGCAGGTGGTGACTTCATGCAAGATGGCTTTTGCCTTGTTTTTTATAGGCGTTGTTTTTTTTTTTCATTTTGTACTTTCCATACTTTAATATTGCATTGAATAATAATGTCAAGTTAATATCACATACAACAGAAATCTGAAAAACAGGAAAAAGCAGTTGACCTTAGAAATTGTTATTTGGTAAGTCTTTTGCCACCAGAGAGAGTATTTATTAATTTTTTAAAAAAACATTTTTACTGCATTTATCTATTTAGTGTATGTATGTGTATTTTGTGTGAATATGTGTGTGAGAGTATGAGTGTCTGTGGGTGTTTTGAATGTGTGTGAGTGGGACTGAGTGTGTGTGAGTGGGAGTGTGTGTGTGTGTGTGTGTGTGTGTGTGTATGGGTGTTTGTATGGAAGAGAGTGACTGGCAGAGAGCAACTCTCTTTCTGCCATGTGGGTTTCAGGAAATGAATTATCAAGCTTGCTGACAAGCACCTTTCCTCACTGAGTGTTGTTGCACTGAGTTTTATTTTAAAAGTAAACCTTCCTTGTTCCTTGGAATTCAGACAAGTCAAATTCAGATCTGCATACTTAGTTGTCCCTTGAAACACCCACGCATGGCCCCATTGACTGAAGAAACATCCTAATGCCTATGACTCTAAAGTAACCAATCTCGCTGTCTCACTCCTACATACAAATTTCATCCTAGGAATTGCAGGTCGTTACTCCTTAGCCCCACAGTAGGCCCTGCTTAGATTAATCGGTAAAGTCTCTTCCAAAGGCAGACACACAATTACCATTGCTGGAAATGAATTCAGTGTGAGATTGGCAGTATTTGATTCTTAACAGAAATTCCAGTTTTGAGTATTCCAATTTAATTATCCAGATGAACATTTTATTTGCAGTAACTAAAAAAATACTGACTCAATTCTTCACAAATATTCAAAGGCAGCATGATGACTTTTTAGAGGTCTATTTATCTAAAAGTTCAGGACATGAGGAACAAACATGAGTCTTTCACTCATAGAGATACATCTCCGAGGCCCAATGTGCACCTTATGATTTACACTGAAGTGACTCAAGAATCCTTAAAAGGTATTGACCCAATAGAGAAATATATATCTTCTTTTCAACATCTGTAAAGTGTAAAATAAATATTTAGCAGTCTAGACTTATGTCTTTATTTTCAGAATGCATTTAGCACAGGTCATTTTTGATGGAACTGAAAATCAGCATGTTGCCACAATATTTCAGAATGGAATTGACATTTTGTTAACTCATACAAACTGATTTTCCCACCCACGAAGTGTAAATGTGAAATATCAATGGTTCTTGTTGGCCTCATACAGATTAATAATGGTTTTAGTCATAGTGAAAGTGGGTGAGCAGGGGCTGTCTCTGACATAGACTCTGTTGCCTGATCTTTGATCACTTCCCTCTGGTGGAAGGGCATTGCTGGGCCACAGAGGAAGAGATGCAAGCAATCCTAATGAGACTCTATAGGCTGGGGTCAGATGGTAGGGGAGGAGGGTGTGCAGAGGAGAGGGGTGGAGGGTGGGACCAGGAGGGGATGTAAAAAGGAATACATTATAAAAAAAATAAGGTTAAATTAAAAGCAAGAAAGTGAGCAAAATGAAGGCACAGCTAATGGTCATGCTGTGCATGAGTGGGAGAAGGAACAGGTGCTAAGAGAAGAACATTAGCAAAGGTACGTCCAGTGGCTGCACATTAAAGGTGCGCAAGGGTCATGATGTGCAAGGGTTTCCCAAACCTGTTACAGATAGGAAAAAATAAAGGTTCACAAAGTGTAATTGTTTTTATATTAATGTCATCAGATTTATGTCTTATTTGAAAAATAAGCACCAATTTTTCATTCTTATTTGTGTGTGTGTTTAAGAATAAATATGTCTGGACATTTGTGAAGAACAGCAAAAATAATTAAAGCGATTATTATTGGCCTGTCACATGGAAAACAGTTAATAAATATGTCATTGTGTATGCAGTTTTACATCTGTCTTAACACAGGCATATATGCCAAATCTAAAACAGAATCATGAAAACAATTTACTTCGCTTTTATGTTGATTGTCATTTTCTACTTTTTACTCAAAAATGAAAGACATCATTTTTTAAATCTAATCATGCAATCAAAAACAATTATTGGGTTTTTAAAAGATGAGAAATTTGGTGGGTAATTAAATCCTAAAAGGTAATTAAATCCAACTGTTGCCTGAAGCCAGGATGGCTACAAGAGCAGCCCAACTCAAAATCAAAAACCTCTTAACATTATGAAATTTGTTTGAAATTTCTTTTGTAACCCAGTTGCATAATTCTTGACTCTGAACTTTACAGGTGACAACATCATGTCACAATGTCAAAGAGCTGGACCAGCCTGTGTCTAGAGCATAAAACTACAGAAGTATTTGGTAATAGGCTCTGCCTGTGGGCTATGTTTTCTTTAGCAATGACATGTCAAAGCCATGGCTCTGGGTCTGAGAATACTACTTCTCCAAGATGAAGTAGGCTAGAAAGTTCATTTGCCTTTAAAAAAAGATTTCCATAGAATCATAGTAAAGACACAGAGCTTATTTTTCTCAAGCTAATGCTCTAAGAAAATGGGGATTGAGGAAAAAAATCAGCAGAAGGGTTGTGGCTAGCCTTAAGTCTTCCCCTTGGAAGGGGATCCTAGGATAGAACAGTGTTTCTCAAAGACAATTGTATGGAATTCAGCATTAGATTTTTCATTAAAAATATCCTTGGAAGGTTCCGGCATGCACAGAGTATTTAGACTTAGTCACCCTTCTTTTTCCACCTTTCAATTCCTCCTTTCATGTTTCACTCCCAACTTCAAGTCCTGTATGTTTTTTTAAAGATAATCCACTGAGACCAATTATAATATTTAACATATATTTGTGAAAAGCCACAGATTCCTGAATTTTGCACAGGCTATATGAGTCAAATCATCAGCTAAACCAAATCATTATCCTAAATTCTTACTTTATTTTTTATTTTTATATTTTTAATTTTTTATTTAACTTTTATTAATTACACTTTATTCATTTTGTATCCCCCCATAAGCCCCTCCCTCCTTCCCTCCTGGTCCCACCCTCACCCCCCTTTCTGCATGCATGCCCCTCCCCAAGTCCACTGATAGGGGAGGTCCTCCTCTCCTTCCTTCTGATCTTAGTCTATCAGTTCTCATCAGAAGTGGCTGCATTGTCAGGGTTCTGGGTTATCTCCATAAATAGTCCTTGGTTGGAGTATGAGTCTCTGGGAAGTTCCCTGTGTACAAATTTTCTTGTTCTGTTGCTCTCCTTGTGGAGTAACTGTCCTCTCCAGCTCTTACAATTCCCCACTTCTTACATAAAATTCCATTCTCTCTGCCCATCAGTTGGCTATCAGGCTCAGCATCTGCTTTGACAGTCTGCACGGCAGAGGCTTTCAGAGGCCCTCTGTAGCAGGTTCCTAGGTTGTTTCCTGTTTTCTTTTTCTTCTGATGTCCATCCTCTTTGCCTTTCACGATGGGGATTGAACATTTTAGTTAGGATCCTCTCTTTTGCTTAGTTTGTTTAGATGTACAGATTTTAGTGGGTTTATACTATGTTGTATGTTTATATGAGTAAGTATATACTGTGTGTGTCTTTTTGCTTCTGGGACAACTCACTCAGGACAATCCTTTCCAGGTCCCACCATTTACCTGCAAATTTCATGATTTCCTTATTTTTCATTGCTGATTAATACTCCATTGTACAGATGTACCACAGTTTCTGCATCCATTCTTCAGTTGAGGGGCATCTGGGTTGTTTCCAGCTTCTGGCTATTACAAATAAAGCTGCTACAAACATGGTTGAACAAATGTCCTTTTTGTAAGCTTGAGCCTCTTTTAGATATATACCTAGTAGTGGTATGGCTGGATCTTCAGGAAGCACTATTCCTAGTTGTCTGAGAAAGTGCCAGATTGATTTCCACAGTGGTTGTACAAGTTTACATTCCCACCAGCAGTGGAGAAGTGTTCCCCTTTCTCCACAACCTCTCCAGCATGTGTTGTCACTTGAGTTTTTGATCTTGGCCATTCTGAGGGGTGTAAGGTGAAATCACAGGGTTGTTTTGATTTGCATTTCCCTAATGGCTAGTGAGGTTGAGCATTTCTTTAAGTGCTTCTCTGCCATTTGATATTCCTCTACAGAGAATTCTCTGTTTAGCTTTGTTCCCCATTTTTTAATTGGATTACTTGGTTTGCTGCTTTTCAGCTTCTTTAGTTCTTTATATATACTGGATATGAGTCCTCTGTCAGATAAAGGGTTGGTGATGATTCTTTCCCAGTCTGTAGGCAGTTGCTTTGTTTTGATGAAGGTGTCCTTTGCTTTACAGAAGCTTTTCAGTTTCATGAGGTCCCATTTATTGATTGTTGCTCCTAGAGCCTGTGCTGTTGGTGTTCTGTTCAGGAAGTTGTCTCCTGTACCAATGAGTTCTAGGGTATTCCCCACTTTTTTTTTTTTTCTAGCCGATTTAATGTGTCTGGTTTTATGTTGAGGTCTTTGATCCACTTGGACTTCAGTTTTGTGCAGGGTGATAAGTATGGATCTATTTTCATTTTTCTACATGTAGACATCCACTTGGACCAGCACCATTTGTTGAAGATGCTATCTTTTTTCCATTGTATGGTTTTGGCATCTTTGTCAAAAATCAGGTGTCCATAAATGTGTGGGTTTATTTCTGGGTTTTCTGTTCAGTTCCATTGATCTACCATTCTGTTTCTATGCCAGTACCATGCAGTTTTTATAACTGTTGCTCTATATTACAGCTTGAGATCAGGGATGGAGATACCTCCAGAAGATCTTTTATTGTAGAGGATTGTTTTAGCAATTCTCGGTTTCTTGTTATTCCATACGAAGTTGAGAATTTTTCTTTCCAGGTCTGTAAAGAATTGTGTTGGCAATTTGATGGGAATTGCATTAAATCTGTAGATTGCTTTTGGTAAGATGGCCATTTTTACTATGTTAATCCTGCCAAGCCATGAGCATGGGAGATCTTTCCATCTTCTCATATCTTCTTCTAATTCTTTCTTCAGAGACTTGAAATTTTTTTCATATAAGTCTTTGACTTGCTTGGTTAGGGTTAAACCAAGGTACTTTATGTCATTTATGACTATTGTGAAGGGTGTTGTTTCCCTAATTTCTTTCTCAGCCCTTTTGTTTTTTGTATACAGGAGTGCTATTTATTTTTTTGAGTTAATTTTGTATCTGGCCACTTTGCTGAAGGAGTTTATCAGCTGTAGGAGTTCCCTGGTAGAGTTTTTGGGGTCACTCATGTATACTATCATATCATCTGCAAATAGTGATAATTTGGCTTCTTCCTTTCCAATCTGTATCCCCTTGATCTTCTTCAACTGTCTTATTGCTCTAACATGGACTTCCAGCACTATGTTGAAGAGATATGGAGAGAGTGGGCAGCCTTGTCTTGTCCCTGATTTCAGTGGGATTGCTTTAAGTTTCTCTCCATTCAGTGTGATGTTGGCTATAGGCTTGCTGTATATCACCTTTACTATGTTTAGATATGTGCCTTGTATCCCTGATCTCTCCAATACTTTAAACATGAATGGATGTTGGATTTTGTCAAATGCTTTTTCAGCATCTAGGGAGATTATCATGTGGTTTTTTTCTTTCAGTTTGTTAATATGGTGGATCACATGGATGGATTTCTATATATTGAACCACCCCTGCATACCTGGGATGAAGCCTACTTGGTCGTAGTGGATGATGTCTTTGATGTGTTCTTGTATTCAGTTTGCAAGTATTTTGTTAAGTACTTTTGCATCAATGTTCATAAGGGAGATTGGCCTGAAATTCTCTTTCTTTGTTGAGTCTTTGTGAGGTTTAGGTACCAAGGTGACTGTGGCTTCATAGAATGAGTTTGGTAATGTTCCTTCTGTTTCTATTTTGTGGACTAGTTTGAAGAGAATTGGAGTTAGCTCTTCTTTGAAGGTCTGGTAGAATTCTGCACTGAAGCCATCTGGTCCTGGGCTTTTTTTGGATGGGAGACTTTTGATGACTGCTTCTATTTCTTTGGGGGATATAGGATTATTTAATTGATTTACCTGGTCCTGATTCAGCTTTGGTAAGTCAAATCGATCAAGAAAATTGTCCATTTCATTTAAATTTTCAAATTTTGTGGCACGTAGACTTTTGAAGTAAGTCCTAATGATTGTTTGGATTTCCTCAGTGTCTGTAGTTATGTCCCTCCCCCTTTTCATTTCTGATTTTGTTGATTTGGGTGGTGTCTCTCTGCCTTTTAGTTAGTTTGGCTAAGGTTTGTTGATCTTGTTGATTTTCTCCAAGAACCAGCTCTTGTTTTCATTGATTCTTTGAATTGTTTTATTTGTTTTTAATTGATTGATTTCAGCCCTGAGTTTGATTATTTCCAGCCGTCTACTCCTTTTTGGTGTGTCTGCTTCTTTTTTTTCTAGGGTTTTTAAGTGGGCCATTAAGTTGCTTGAATGAGCTGTCTCGAATTTCTTCTTGAAGGCACTTAGTGCTATGAACTTTCCTCTTAGCACTGCTTTCATTGTGTCCCACAAGTTTGGGTATGTTGTGTCTTCAATTTCATTGAGTTCCTGGAAGACTTTAAATTTTTTCTTTATTTCTTCCCTGATCCAGCTGTCATTTAGTAACAAGTTGTTCAGTTTCCATGTGTGTGTAGGCTTTTTGCTATTTCTGTTGATGACGTCCAGCTTTATTCCATGGTAATCAGACAAGATAAAAGGGATTATTTCAATCTTCTTGTATCTTTTGAGGCTTGCTTTGTGACCAAATATATGGTCTATTTTGGAGAAGGTTCCATGAAGTGCTGAGAAGAAGGTAAATTCTTTTGTGTTTGGGTGTAAAGTTCTGTAAATGTCTGTGAGGTCCATTTGATTCATGACCTCTGTCAGAGATATTGTTTCTTTGTTTAATTTCTGTTTTGTTGACCTGTCCTTTGTTGAGAGTGGGGTGTTGAAGTCTCCCACTATTAATGTGTGGGGATCTACATGTGGTTTAAATTTTATCAATTTTTTTTTACAAATGTGGGTGCTCTTGTATTTGGGGCATAGATTTTCAGGATTGTGATGTCTTCCTGGTGAAATTTTCCCTTGATGAGTATGAAGTGTCCTTCCCCATCTCTTTTTATTAATTTTGGTTGAAAGTCTATTTTATCATATATTAGAATGGCTGCTCCTGCTTGTTTCTTGGCTCCATTTGCTTGAAAGTCATCTTCCAACCTTTTACCCTCAGGTAATGTCTATCTTTGTGCCTTAGGTGTGTTTCTTGTATGCAACGGATTGCTGGGTTTTGTTTACGTATCAGTTCTGTTAATCTGTGTCTTTTTACTGGAGAGTTGAGTCCATTGATGTTGAGAGAAATTAATGACCAGTGGCTGTTAGCTCCTTTGATTTTGATTTTGGCTGTGTTCATAAGGTTGTGTGCTTGGTTGCTTTTTGTTTTACTGTAGTAAGGTTAATTATTTCCTGTGTTTTCTTGACAGAAGCTAATTTTCTTGGGTTGTATTTTCCCTTCCAGTGTCTTCTGTAATGCTGGATTTGTGTGTAGGTATTGTTGAAATTTGTTTTTGTCATTGAATATCTTGTTTTCTCCGTCTATGAGGACTGAGGTATAGTAGCCTGGGCTGATACCTGTTTTTTCTTAGGGTCTGCATGATATCCGTCCAGGCCCTTCTCGCTTTCATAGTCTCTGTTGAAAAATCAGGTGTGATTCTAATGGGTTTGCCATTATATGTTACTTGGCCTTTTTCCCTTGCAGCTTTTAGTATTTTTTCTTTGTTCTGTATACTTACTGTTTTGATTATTATGTGGCAGGAGGATTTTCTTTTCTGGTCAAATTTGTTGGGTGTTCTGTAGGTCTCATGTATCCTTATTGGCTTCTCCTTTAACTTGGGGAAATTTTCTTCAATAATTTTGTTGAAAATATTTTCTGGGCCTTGGAGAAGGGAGTCTTCTTTTTCCTCTATACCTATTATTCTTAGGTTTTGTCTTTTCATATTGTCTTGGATTTCTTGGACCGTCTGTGTCAGGAATTTTTTGGATTAAAATTTTCTTTGACAGTTACATTGATTTCTTCCATTGTATCTTCTATACCTGAGATTCTTTCTTCCATCTCTTGTAGTCTTTTGGTTATGCTTACCTCTGTAGTTTTACCTCTGTTTTCTTCCCTAAATTCTTCCTCTCCATTATTTCCTCCATTTTGTTTTTTTTTTTAATTTTTCCAGTTGTATTTTCAGGTCTTGAGTTGTTTTGTTTACTTCCTTCACCTGTCTGATTGTATTTTCCTCTTTTTCTTTTAGTTCCTTCAACTTTGTTTTTTTTATTTCTTTCAATGATTTAATTATTTCTTCTCTGAAGGCCGCAAACTGTTTGGCTGCATCTTTCCATATTTCTTCATGGATGGCCATAATCTGCTTGTCTTTAACTTTCTGCATTTCTTTATGGATAGCCATGATCTGTTTGGTTTTATCTTCCTCCAATTCTTTATGTATTTTATTTGTTTCCTCTATTATCCTCTTCATCAGCATAGATGTAAGGTCATCTTCCTGATTTTCTATTATGCTGCATTGTCCAGGGCTGTTCGCCCCTGGATGGCTGGGTTCTGGAGATGCCATATTGCTCTGTCTTTTGTTGGTTGAGCTTTTACGCTGACCTCTACCCATTGGGCTGTTTTAGGTGTTGGCTGTTAGTTTCTGTGCTTCCTGGAGTCCTGAGGTAGCGAGAATCCCCTTAGCCAGAAGATGATTTTTCCTGAAGGAGTCCTCCTCTGCTTTTTGGGTATGGTCACTGTATGGCCAGTGTTTCTCAGGAATTCCCACTGCTCACCTCAGGTGTATAGACCTGAGTAGTAGCTGTGGTCTTTGTTAGGCAGGGGGGGGGCTCTCCTCTTACCCATAAAATTTCTCAAGACAGCTGCCCCACTGCTGGGTTTCTCATTATAAATTTAGTGAGCTGCTGCTGTTGTTTCAGTTTTCCAGGTACAGTCCTCTTGAAGAACCTGCTGATTCCCTAGCTGTGGGGTTTTCTCCTAACAAAGAAACTCAGTCTGTTATCCTGGGGCACACAGTTCTGTTCGGGAAAGTGAGAGGTGCGCCCAGCAAGTCTCTGGGCCAGAGACTGAGTGCTCCGCTCTGGGCCTGGAAAATGTGCACCTAGGTTGAGTTGGTGCCTGGGGGTGCTGCTCTGGTCTGGAGGCTGGTAACTTAAGGCTCCAGTCTGGTCTGAAGGCTGGGTGCCTCAGTCTGGACTGGAAGCTGTGTGTCCCTGTCTGGGATGTCGGCTGTGGGCACTGCTCTGGTCCGGACGCTGTGGGTGCAGCCCTCTTGAAGGACCAGGGATTCCCACAGTTTTGTCAGGCTAGCTAGGATAACTGGTTGATCCTTGGCATAGTGTCTGAGGGCTGCTGTAATAGCTCTCTGGCTTTTGTAGGTCTGAGGATGCAGCTGTGTGCCCCAGTGCCCTAGTGGTATCAATAATGGCGGCTGAGCACAGCGCTCCTGCCTGCATTAGAAAGCTAGAGCCTAGAGTCTGTGTGTATCCAGAAAGTCTTTTGGTGCTGGGTGTCCTGAGCGTTAGACCTGATGATCCCCCCCACTGTGGGGTTTCCTCCTGCCAGGGACACCCAGTCTTTGCTTTGGGGACCGCCTTTCTGTCTGGGGTGGTGAGTAGAACCCACAGGCACAGATGCCCTCCCACAGATGCTCTGTCTTTCTGGGCTTTCGGAGCCTGGGCGTCTGCCTAAACTGGGTAATTTTCCCAAGACCTTTTAGGGGTGGTGGTATCAGCTCAGTGCTCTGAGATCAGACTAGCCATTTCCCTCCCTGTGGGTTTGTACCTGACAGTGAAACTCAGTCTCTGGAGCCCTGGGGCCCACAGTTCTATCTGAGGCGGCGAATCAGGCGTGCAGGCAGGGCTCTGTGCTGGAGCCTGGGTCCGGGCTGGCTCCTGGGGCGCCTGCGGAACCCGAGTCTTTTCCAGGGGATGTCTGGGTGACCTAAGGTCGGTCCCAATCATTTCCTGCTCCGTGGGGTTATCTCTTGACTGGGAAATCCAGTCTGTGATGTTGTGGGCCCACAGTTCAGCCTGGGAACATGACCAGAACACACTGGCATGTGGTTCTGGTCTGGCAACCAAGCGCCTGGCAGAACTGGGATCTCTTCCTCGGTTTAGTCGGGTGAGTTAAAGCTGATTGAACCCCCCACTGTGGGGTATCCTCTCACCTGGGAAACACAATTACTTGTGTTTTATGGCTGCAAGTTCTGACTGCTGTTCACTGTGCCGATCCTGCTGTGCTGCTGGTCAAAATGAGAGTCATCCCAGCACCGCCATCTTGCCCCTGGCATTGTTTTTTTATATTATTTATTTTTAATATTTTTTAATTTTTATTAATTACAGCTTATTCACTTTGTATCCCTCCTGTACCTCCCTCCCTCCTCCCCTCCCTACCCCACCCCTCCTTTTTCCCACCCATGTTCCTCTCCCAGTCCACTGATAAGGGAGGTTCCCCTTTTCTTCCCTCTGATTCAAGTCTGTCAGGTGTCATCATGAGTGGCTGCATTGTCTTCCTCTGTGGCCTGGTAAGGCTGCTCCCCACTCAGGGGGAGGTGATCAAAGAGGCCAATCAGTTCATGTCAGAGACAGTCCCTGTCCCCATTACTATAGAACCCACTTGGACACTGAACTGACATGGGCTACGTCTGTGCAGGGGTTCCAGGCTATCTTCATGAGTGGTCCTTGGCTGGAGTATCAGTCTCTGAAAAGACCCCTGTGCCAGACTTTTTGGATCTGTTGTTGCCCTTGTAGAGTTCCTGTCCTCTCTGGGTCTTCCTATCTCCCCCTTCTTTCATAAGATTCCCTGCACTCTGCCCAAAGTTTGGCTATGAGTCTCAGCATCTGCCTCCATTTTAATTCTCTGAAAATTTTACACACATATGCAATGTATTCTGACTTCATTCATCACCCACTACTCTCTAAATTCTCCAAAATTTCCCTTGTCCCCTCCCTAAGGTCCCTTTAAAAGCTATGTATATAATCCACCCAGTCCAGTTTCTGCTTCTATCAACATACAGGTATGGGGCCATCCATTGGAGCATAGTCAGCCTACTGGGGCCACACCACTAAAGAAAAATGACTTTCTTTTCCCCAGAAGTTATCAAATGTTAATAGCTTCTCAGTTAAGGGCAGGGGTTCATGAGCTCCTCCTACTCCATGCTGAAATATTGGCTGCCTAGATATCATAGACAACCACAGCTGTTTTGAGTTCATGAGTGCAGTGGTCCTGTCATGTTCTGAAGGCGCCACAGTCCTCCCCTACCTCTGGCTCTTACAGTTGAGCTGTCTCCTTTTCCAGGATGCTCCCGAGAGCTGATGGGAAGAGGTCGTGATACAGGTGTCTCATTTGTGTCTGAGCACTCTCCTGACAATTAGCCTCTACACTTTGACCAGTTAATGCAATATACTCCAAAGAGAAATGACCTCTACTGATCTGAGAGCTGAACTGTCCTATGGGTAGAAAGATATGAATTTAGTCAAATTTGATTGTATGTCTGTTTAATTAATAGCACTTGGCTTATCTTGGGAACTTGTGAGCCCCTTAACCATTCTTCTTACATCCTAAATTCTTAGATTTACAGTACCGGGTAGGTGTTTCCTCCCGTGGAAAAGGCTTTAAATCTAATCAGAATGTGACTGTCATCGAACAGGAAGTGGTTGCTTACCCTGTAACTGGTATGCATGCCATTGTTGCTCCCATGGGTGTATCTTACCACACTAGTTCTTATTGTAGCTCACAGGGTTCCCAGCAGAGGAAGACTGTAGATTGTGACAGTGCCTTAGGAGTGGATTCCCGAGACAATGGATTGCTGTGGGGCTAGTGGAATTCTCAACCGTGAAGCCGTTGGTTGGAGCCTGTGGGCAGCGTTTGCACGTGATACCTGCTGGAGGCGATTCTCCCCATTGCTACTCACTTATGCTATGTCTGCTGCTTCTTTAATGTTTCTGGTTCAGCGTGAATGACTAGGAACAGGCACTCCTCAGTAGTCTGTACTAGACCTGATGTTGCAGCATCAGGGGAGAGTAGCACAGAGGGTGTCTCCTAGTCTTCTCTCCCCAAGTAAGCCTAAGCATCCTGCTTGGATAGCTTGGGGAACTGTTTATTTAGCCCTGCCTCTAGTACTCAACATGGCCATCAGGGCTTGTAATTTGACTAGCCCTGGTCACAGAAATCCCTTTACCAGAAAAAGTAATTCCCCTCTGGCCAAGCTGAAAATACGGTTTGCTGAGACCCGTCACTGTAAAAAGCTAAACAGCTGTCACTGTGGTTTTTAAGAGTTAGGATGTCTTTTTGGTTCTGTTGCTCTCCTTGTGGACCTCCTGGCCTCTCCAGCTCTTACTATTATTTCCCACTTCTTTCGTAAGATTCCCTGCATTCTGCCCAAAGTTTGGCCATAAGTCTCAACATCTGCTTTGGTAGTCTGCAGTACAGAGCCTTTCAGAGGCCCTTTGTGGGAGGCTCCTAACTTGTTTCCTGTTTTCTTCTTCTTCTGGTGTCCATCCTCTTTGCCTTTCAGAGTGGAGCACCGGAGTCTTTCCTGAGAGTCATACTCCAACCAAGTACCATGCATGGAACCTAGAACCCCTGCACAGATGTAGCCCATTTCAGTGTCCAAGTGGGTTCCATAGTAATGGGAACAGGGACTGCTTCTGACATGAACTGATTGGCCTGCTCTTTGATCACCTCCCCCTGAGTGGGGAGCAGCCTTACCAGGCCACAGAGGAAGACAATGCAGCCACTCCTGATGAGACCTAACAGACTAAGATCAGAAGGAAGAAAAAGAAACCCTCCCCTACCAGTGGACTTGGGGAGGGGAGTGTGTGGAGAAGGGGGAAGAAGGGAGGGGTTGGGAGGGGAGGAGGGAGGGAACTAGAGGGGGGATACAAAGTAAATAAAGTATAATTAAAACTAAAAAAATGAAAAAACATCCCCCCTAAAAAAAGAATTAGACAGACAGACACACACACACACACACACACACACACACACACACACAGTTAGGATAATTGACTGTGGCCATTTTTAGAGTTGTCTCAAAGTGTCTACAGGCCCGCCAATGGCTCTGGCCAGCTATTTGACTGAGAACTCTTTGGTCCATAACACCATGCAGACCAGTAGCTGTTTACTAGGGAATCAGCTTCCTACATTTCTAGTGTTCTTACTTATTTCCAGGAAACAGAACAGCAAGAGGAATATTTGAAAACAAACAAACAAACAAACAAACAAACAAAATGGATCATTAATGTTAACAGTTTTAACATAATTTTAAAGTGTTTTAACAAGGGTTTATGTCTGCCAAGTGCCAAGAGAGGTAGGCCCTCCTGGTCTGTCTAGGTGTCTCTGTTTTCCAAGTCTGTTTACTACCAGAATTAATGCCTTAACAACATAACAAGGAGGGGCTGGGGATGGAGCTCAGTAGGAGGAGCTTTAGATTGTGGTCCTAACACCCTGGGTTTGGTCCCTTGTACATTTACTCCCCTCTTTCCCCATTTGTTATCTTTTCATTGTTTTTAGTTATTATACATTCTAGTTCTTCACTAGATCAAAATTTTAATACATATACTCTGATAAATTATAAAAGGCAAATCTTAACAGCTAGGAATTTATTCTGGGATCAAAATACATGACCACTCTGGTCTTTGAAATGTGGATTTGATGTTGTTTGGATCTGTTGTAATTCAGGTCTGACATTTCATAGTTACTTACTAATTACATGGTTATTAATGGTTCTGGGGAAAGATCCATCACAGAAATGTCAAGGCTGATAAAAATGTACCATGGTTAGCATAGCCCAGATCTTGCAGACTGACTGTAATGGAACTGTGATTAACGTGAAGCTTGTGCCTGTAGCTCAGCTTGAGGTAGAAGCTAAAGTAAAGCACAGCTTTAAAAAATACAGAAAACAAAGTAAACTCTCCTAAAGTTAAATCAAGACTGTTAGCATACATGTCTTAGTGCTTCATTAGTGAAATTGTTATTATGACTACTCAGTGTGGAGAGAGACACTTCTCCAGTCTCCAGTTCTTGGCTGTTGTCACCACCAGTGGAAGTTTTAAATAAAAGAATACGAAAAGAGAAAACACTGAAGTAGAAGAACGCTTGCTTTTCCTTTTTGTCCTTTGGAAATGGTCTTTAGTTTTATCCTAACCATATTTACATATCAAGCTTTCACTGAGTGTGGCCAAACATAGTTGCTAGCTGCTAAGGTACATGTCAAGAGTTTTATTTAGCGAAAAGGTCTAATTAAAATATGAGAACTGTGTTCCTAATGCCCTTTGGGTAAAATATATTACTGTGAAAGTGCTAGCAGATCGAGCTTGCTGTTGCTATTTCTCTGACTGTGCATATATCCATAAGCATGTGATGCAAAGTAAGATCAGGCCAAGGTGATTGCAGCAGAGAAGCAGGATCCAGCTTCCCGTGCTGTAAGACCGTGGCTTCCTTTGCGTTGTTTACCTGACGTGCACCTGCAGCTTTGCTTCTTTGCCGCTGTGTATTGTCACTCTTTAAAAATGAAAATGAATCAGTCTATTATGGGTTCACAACATCTTTACACAGCCAAGAATTTTGGAAAGGAGAAGGTTTACACTTAAGAATACTATATTAAAACAGATTAATGTTCAAAAAAGAAGACAACATTGAGTTTTATAGCTGTAAATATGTATTGTGTAGGAAATTTAGGAGTACTGTCTTGGAAGGATTTAAAATGTCGCTCAACTGCAAATACAAATAACCTATCCTTCCAGTGCTGTCTTTTTCCCCTTGATTTCCTCAACTTTCATGGATAACAGTGATATTTTGAAGAGGAAATTGTTCAAGACATTTGGGAAACATTAATTTTTTTTGACTTCTTGAAAGAAATGTTTAATTAAGCAACTTTTAATTTTAAATGCAGTGAGATAGGGAAATTCGAGGAGTCAGAAAAAAGGCCTGCAGGAATACTGCATCATATTCAAGATCCTTTCCTGCTGCCTGACTGGCTCTGTTACTACTCCTTCCCCTCCGCATGCACACTGTCCTTTCCCACCCACTTGAAACTCAGTGAAGGCTGCCCCACAAATATTTCAGTGAATATCTCTGAAAACTTGAACACTCCTGCCTCCTCCTTTCCTCCTAGAGCTGTGGACTGAACACAGGCTTCTGCCCTTGTTAGGCAAGTGCTCTACCAGTAAGAAAAATCCCAATATTTTCTTATATAATGTAAATATGGTTAGAACAAATTTTAGCAAGTTCACAACCAAAATTTTAATTTTGTCAGTAGTCGCAATAATGACTTTTGTTGCGTTGTTTTACCTTTTTATTGGTTCATTGTGAATTTCACATCATACACTCCAATCCCACTCATCTTCCCTCCCCTCATACCTGCCTTCCACCCTTGCAACCCTCTCCCCATCAAAAAAAAAAAAAAATCTAGTTGTGGAAGTTGTAGTGTGTTACAGTGTGTCTCACAGTATTTCCTCTGTCCACATTTCTTTACTTGGAAACTCATTGGTCTGGTACAGGCCTCTGGCTTCTGCTACTGTGTCAGTACTAGAACTTCACTGGGACTCCTGTTGGTATCTTGTTGTTGCCCTGTGTCATGGAGATTCTGTAGTTTTGGATCTGTAGGACAGGTCCCTTCATGCACTCCAGTGGTTCATTTATAGGTATATGTTTGGGTGGTCCAATTCAAAGCCCTGGATCAGGGCCTGAGAGGTATCTGAGCTGGCCAGCCTGCTGGCTCTCTCACTCTCATGCCCTCGGGGCTGGCTTACCAACAACTCCTGGTAAAAGTGCTAGCTATATCCTGCTGCCCAGGCGAGGTGCAGGGCCTGTTCTCCTGAGTGCTGCAGCAGGGGAGGGACAGGGCCTGCTCTCCTGCTCTCATGACCCCAGGGCCAGCTCTCCCACCTGCCACAGTGCAAGGGTGGCCAATAATGACTTTTGTATGGAATTTTTTCCTCTGCTCTGTCCAGGATTCATCTGTATGTGTTGCATTTAATTGTCTTTTCTCTTTATTTCTTTGAATCTAGTACCATCTCAATATGTAATGTGTGGGCATTGGGTTGTCCTTGCTTTTCTCAGCATACTTTCCTGGAAATTCACACAAGCTGTGGTACAGTACCTGTTTATTATTGAATAATTGCAGAGGTATGGATACACACAGCTTTCTCAAACTATTCCCTCGTGAAGGACGCCAGATATGTTCCCAGGCACTGCCATCTATATACAGTTTTCTATGTGAACATAAGCTTCATTTCTTTGGGATAAGTTCCTGTTAGGGCAATTTCTGGGTCATGTGATAACTATGTTTATTTTCATTGAAAACTGCTAAACTTTTCAATTACAGAAGCTTTTTAGTATGCTTTCATATTTTGGAGGTTAATATCATTTGGCAGCTTTCCTTTTTAATGTGTTTTTCATACTCCAAGAAGAATGCCATATTAGATAACATATATCATGGTGTGATTTATCCTGCTTACCACATTTCAGACAGACCATCAAGTAGTATTTCTTTTATTGTTTCAATAATCAAGGCAGGAAAATTGTCTTCCTTTGGTGCAGTCTGTGCCTTTCCAGTCATAAGCTGTGAGAGAGTGAGGTTTCAGAATCAGGTTTATTTTTTCTCTTTCTCCTCTTTGCTCTTTGAAACAGTCAGATTATGTGTAAGTGGATCCCAAGCTCCGACGGATGACAGAATCACATGGAATATATGTTATAACTTAGGCCTCTAGCCCCACTGCTAGGCCATAACTCAACATGTTTACTGAGAAATTTTAGGATCTTGTGTTAAAAATAAATTAACTGGAGGAAAACTAAGAGCCAAAGCTGCAAATTTCATAGAATTTTGATAATGGCATTAGAAGCTCTTGGTAATGACATGTTGGTAACCTTGATTTCTTAAGACCTTTAGTTGACTCAGCATTTCTGTAGGTATTTAGCAGCTGTGTTTCTTCATCAAAGACTGTGAGCATTTCTTCACTGAAATGAAATGCCTCAGCTAATTAATCCCACTTCAGTAGAATCCTCCTGGTCAATAGAATCAACTAGCTGCTGCCTAGTGGCTAATGTCAAAGCTGAGTAAATCCTGTGGAGCTCAACTAGAAATTGACCTCTGCAATCTGATGTTTCATTTTGACCTAAATCTGTTCTAGCATATGAGGTACACGCATTTATTTGTACATATTGAAAATGTAGGTGGTAAATTTCTTTATTTCTTGGTTAATTGGGTTGATATAGATATTAAAGTTTGTGGTTTGGCAGTAGTTAAAATTGAGATCAGAGTAGGAAAATTTAAAAAGTCTTGGTTTCCAGGCAACCAAACACCTATTAGCAGATGTGTGTACCACTTGCTTTATTCTAAGACTAAAGGTATAAATAATTGATTGAGCAAAGACTCAATCAGTCACTATAGTCAGCTGACTTCTGAGCTCTTTGACCTAGAGCTCATTTTGGCAAGGTTAGTGAATTAGGAAATACAATCACTCAGAAAAGGGGCTCAGATACATATGGTATGACTGTAGACCTTAGACATTTAGTTTAGTGAATGTAGGGAGTTTAACCTTAACTCACCAGGTTGTATACTTAAATGAGTTGAATTCGCTGTCTTGAACGGTATGTCTCCTCAGCCTCAGTCTGGGATATCCAAGTAGGGACTGCCTGCTTTTATAAATGATACATGAGTACATACCCTACATTAGGTGGTACAGTGTCATCCCCTTACAGCTTTCCCTGAGGTAGGTATCAGCTTTCTATGGATGAGCTAAACTCATGGATTGAACTCTGATATAAATTATTTCCAACTGTGTACATCTAGCCTCATTCTTGTTCTCAAAGACTTAGAATTGCATATACTGGACATTTAAAAACCTTATTTATTTATTTCATGTATATGGGTGTTTTGCTTGCATGTTCATTTCTGTGTGTACCGCATGTGTGTCTGGTGCCAGAAGATGCCAGATGATGCCGGAAAAGGATGTTGCATTGTCTGTTACAGGTGCTTGTGAATCACCACCTGGGTCCTGGGAATTGAACTCCTGTCCTCTGGAAAAGCCTTTGGTGTTTTATCTGCTGAGCCATCTCTCTAGCCCTTGGACATTTTATTAATAGGTCAAATTCAAAGTGTCCTACAAGGAATTACTCTCTTGTCTGTATGTCAGAAAAGATTAATGTGCCTCTTCTGCTCTGCACTGGCTTGGTTAACACCTGGAACCATCACTGAGCCATTATCCTTCTTGCCTTGTTACCATTACGTACAGCCAGTTGCTGGGTCATGTTCCCCAGTTCTGCCTTGACAATTCTGTCCAATAATTATTTTTCTGTTGCTGTTGTTTGTTTCTTTTCTCACCTTGACCTTGACTTGTCCTTCTGCACCTTGTGCTGATCCTCTGAGTCAATCTTCTAAATTACAACAAGGATGTTTTAGAGAACACAATTATGACCATATTTTACCTTTTTACGTGTGATACTAGATCACAAACAAGGTCAAATAAACTTTGCCTGGCCTAACAGCTTGCCACGACCTCAATCTTTTCTTTTCACTCTTCACACTCTCTTTGGAACACAGCCATGAAGAACAGCCTTTAGTTTGAAGCTGCCCTGATACTTTACTTATTCTTGCCCGTGTTTCTACCGTCTCTTCTCCGTAATCACTGTCTAAACTCTTCTGCTTCCGAGACTCTGCTCTGCTGCTGTTTGACTCTTGTTGCTCACCCTGCTGTTCCATCCCAGTTCACAGCAGTTGGTCTTTCTTCCAGGTCTCCATACAGAGCCTTGTGTAAGCCTCTGTGATACATATGTGCTTATTTCCCTGAACTTCCTGTGAGTTTTTGGATTGGAAGATGTCTGTATTTTATGTCCTTTTGTATCCCTCTTACCTAGTGCAGCAGCTTAAGGCATTAGGAATTGACCTTACATTTGCCCACACAGTACTAACTGTTAAAGTAGCAAGGGATGTCTTTGGCTCCCACCCACATTGTGTCCGTGAGAATGATTGACATATTCTTGGTTATGTGCCACCTCAAAACACAGTGGCTTAAAAAAATAAGCATCTCATTTGTTGCCAACTTTATGATTAGGTTGATTTCAGCTGAATATATCTTCCTTTGGTCTTTTTGGGCCATTCATGAGCTTCTGTGTATCCTGTGGTTCATGTGACCTCACACGCATGTTTGTAAGTTCACTGTTGGCCTTCACAGGGCTGCCCTCTGCTTCTTTATGGGATGGTCTAGGAGAAGCAAGACATGTGGGTCAGAATGCTATGTGCCCAGACCCAGACCCAGGCCCCCGAGGGCAACTGTGGCACTTCTGTTGTGTTGATTGGTCAGTACAAGTTAGGAGAACAGATTTTTATCTGGATGGAAAGAGCAGCTAAGTCACATGCAAAAGTAGGAGGCATTTGTGACTGCTTTTTGCCACTAGCACGGTATGCCTTGTTAGAACTCTGGAAACCGCTAGCATCTTTTTGTACACTGTCTTATTTCAGTGGTAGTCTTTTTATGCATTGTAAGTTTTGTATGTCTCCCTTCCTAAAACAAAAAACAAACAACAAAAAAACCCAAAACCTATATTTTTGTTAATTCTTTGAGAATTTCATGCAATGTATTTTTCTCCCCAGAACTCCTCACAGATCCACCCCTACCCTACCTTTCTTGAAAACTCTTGTCCTTTTTTTTTTTTTTTCTTAATTGCATTTAAAATAACACAGCAAGTCCAGGTTGTGATGCCCGTGTACTCAGAGGTGTGGAGTCATCCACAAAGGTTCTTGAGCCTTGAGGGAGGGCTGTGATACAGATGTTCACTTTAGGGTCATGCCATAGTGCCTTATTCTCTGCACATTGACCACCTGAAGGTCTCCTTAACTGCCAACTACTGTAAGAAGCAGCTTCTCTGGTGAGGGCTGGGGTATTCTCCAATACATGGGTATAGCAGCATTTCATTAGGAGTCATTTAATTATTATGTCTTTCTAGCCCAGCTTTAGTAGTAGTTTTAGTAGTAGTTTCTCCCCGTATGCCTATTATCTATCAGGCCACAGGTTCTTGGCCCCTTTCCTGACAATGGGGTTTTTGTTAATGGTGTGTCCCAGTTGGAATATTGTCCCCCATTACAGAGTAATAATGTATGTGTATATTTTAGGAAACTCTACAGTCCTTTCAAAAGACCTCTGTTGTTAGTTATGCCTTCCCATAGTCCCCCTCTACCCTCCCATTCGCTCTGCATTTAATCCTTACGCATCCCCCTTTCCTCTCTCCTATCACTATGTTCTACCTCCCTTCCCTGGGAGATCCTTTCTTCTCCATTGCCCCTTACTAGTTATCTCATGTACATAGCAAAGCTAACATCCACACATGAAAGAAAACCCACAGTGCCTGTCTTTCTCGGCCTCGGCGCCTCATTCAGCATCATTGTTGCAGTTCCATTTATTTACTTTAAATTTCATCTTTCTTTCTTTATGTTTTTTGCTTAACAGCAGAATAATATTTTACTGTATAACCGAATACTATTTTCATTGTTTATCAGTTGATGGGCAGCTAGGCTGTGTCCATTTCCTAGCTATTGTGAATATACAGCAGCAGTGAACCTAGATGAGCACATATCTGTGTCATAAGATACATAGTTCTCTGTAATATATATATATATATATATATATATATATATATATATATATATATATATATATATCCATGTACACGCACGCACACACACACGCACACACCCAGGATTGGTATCATGAATTTTTTTGTGGTAGTCCTCTTTCCAGCCTTTATCTGAACCTTCACATTAGTCCATATTGGCTGCATCAGTTGCATCAATAGTGGCACCGGCAGTGAATAAGTGTTTTCCCTTCCCTAAAGCTACTGCATGATGTGCTATCATTTGCTTTCCTTAAACTAGGCCATTCTGACCAGGACGAGATAAATGTCAAGGTAGTTTTAATTTGCATTTCCCTGATCACTAAGGCCACTGAGCATTAAGAAAAAAAAAAGTTTCTAAGATATTTCTAAGATATTTGTATTTCATCTTTTGAGAATTCTCTATTTAGCTCCACACCCAATTTTTTAATTGGATTGTTTGTTTTCTTGGTACTTAGGTATATATATATATATATATATATATATATATATATATATTCTAGATGGTAATCGTCTATTAGATATATAACTGGTTAAGTTTTTTTCCTATTTTAGAGGATAGGTTATCTCCTTAACTGAATGATTGTGTTCTTGGCTGTACAGGAGTTTGTTAGTTTCATGTCATTCTATTTGTCAGTTGTGCCAGTACGGTCCTGTTCAGAAAGGCTGTCCCTATGCCTGTACATTCAAGAATATTCCATAATACCTCTAGTAGATTCACGGTATTAGTTGTTATATATAGGACCTTCATCCTTTTGGAACTGAATGTTTTATGAGATGGAAGGTAAGAATCTAGTTTCATTGCTTTACCTATATTTATCCAATTTGACTGGCACCATTTGTTGAAGGTGCTGTCTTTTTTCTAGTGTGTATTTTTGGCTTTTTGTAAGAAACCAGATGGCTGTAGGTATGTGCATTTACATCTTAGTCCTCAGTTTTCTCTTGCTGATCAATTTGTTTTTTATGCTAGGACCATGGTTTTGTTTGTTTTTACTTATTATATAATTCTATGGTATAACTTGAAAGTTGGAATGACCATATCTCAAGCAGTCATTTTTACTGTTCAGAATTGTTTTTCTATCTTTTTAAATTTTGCCGTACAGAAATAATATTATTTTTAAAATTTCAGGGAAGATTGCATTGGAATTTTGGTGGGGCTTGAATTGAATAATACTTATTTATTTATTTATTTATTTATTTATTTATTTATTTATTTATTTATTTATTGAGTGCAGGATGGAGAGCTCTGTAGAAGGGTGTGCACATAGTGAATTTAGATACAGTACCATAAACACTTGCAGCCCCTGTGGTATACAATAGATTTTATTACATTTTCACTGAGATCCTGTGGAGTGAGTCATCTTTTTAAATTAAGCGGAAGCACTTCCAGCTCACAGAGAAGGGAAAATAATATACTTATTTTAACTACCATTATGAACATCTTTCCTGAGATAAAAATAGTGTGAGCTGATAGCTAAGGTAAGGTTTATATTCAGTTGCTTTGTGTTAGTGAGCTATTGTTGGCTGACTTGAGGGTTTATGACCTTGTTTCAATAGAAGAATGAACTCTACATCTCAGGCACCTTGCTTTGGCACTTCAATGGAGTACAAATTTGGGAACTGCCTTTAAATGCTTAAGGAAATTTCTCTGCATGCCAATATTACACAAGCATCTGGTTAATGTTAGTATCCCTCTGAGAAACAACAACAAAACTTATTTACTGCAAGGTATTTACGTTCCCTAGAAGCCCTCCTTCCCCAAACTACAAAATTCTTTGCCTGTTAAGGAGGGAAGAGAAAACAACGGTGCTTTAAGAATACATTCATGCTGTGTCTAGTACAGTTATCTGTTCTCAGTAATGCTTTTAGGAAAACTCTAATGATTTTACTTGTAAATTGGATTTGTTTCACGGAGGGCTTTTTCCTCAGTGCTTCCAAGCTGTATGTCTACCTCAGGGGGCTGGGAAGTGAGAAAAGGTAAAAAGGTCGTGATGGAGAGAAATGTATTCAATTTACGTAGCTATGCATAACTCCTCAGTTTTGAGCATATGCTGTACAGCTGATTGTCAGCCTTCATTATTAAGCTTAATAGTTCTATTTTTAAATTTGTTTTGTTGCTTCTCTAACTTTACAAATATCTTGAGCACCTAGAACGTAAGAGCTACATTTACAACACTTCAAGTATAGTCTGACAAATACTGTTGCATAATCTGCCTTGCATTATGATTTTGTGTCTTCATAAAGGACGCCTTGCTACAGTCTCACTGTAGTTTCCCCGGGTTAGTTTTGTCCTCTTAAAACAACAGTGGTGTGTCTGTTACATTCACAGACTGACCTGTGCCCCTTTGTGTGTGCACTGCAGCCTACTCAATGGTTTTGTCCCTTTGTCCTTTTCCAAGTCTTTATTCACTGTATGTGATCTTATTTGTATGTGCCTTTGACTTTTATAAGCCTAGATGGACTGTGCGGTTTTTGTACAGTTATTGTTCTTGGCATTATGAAGGTTAAAGTTCAGTATTGGTTTTAAAATGAATACATTGAAATATTTTAAATTAGAAGTCTGTAGCACCTTTTTGTTTGTTTGTTTGTTTGTTTGTTTGAGACAGGGTTTCTTTAGGTATCCCTGGCTGTGCTGGCTCTCTCTATGTAGACCATGCTGGCTCCAACTCACAGAGACTTAACTGCTTCTGTGTTCTGGGTGCTGGAAATAAAGGAGTGTGCCTGCACACTCAGCTGCTCTTAGCATTTTAAAATTCCTACTAAGTGGTCATGTGGAGTTCTACAAAGTTTCCTTTAACGTGGTAAGTGAATATGTTATATTATACAGTTCACACCAACCTTTTTGTTCATTCACATGTCTGCAAGCTTCCAAAAACTGTTAAGGTTGATTGCTTGGAAAACATAGGACAAAAGCAGATAGATACTGATGATAGTATTATAAATGAGTTTTAGCCTTAAGCCTAGAGCTGAGAAGGAAAAGGTATGTGGCAAATAAGTGCATTTGCATAATTAGCGTGAATTAGGGAACCTGAACTATAATAAGTAGTAATTTTTAATAATGCCAGCTAGTGTTTCTGTGTTTCTTTGTTCTCATCATGATTTCCTCTGTCTTTGATCAGCATTTGAAAATAAAAATAAATTGCTAAATTGGATTTAGAGTTTCTACGGAGCAGCAGTGTGTCATGAGTAACTCTGCTCTCTAAGTAAAGAAGACATGAAATCAAAGTGGACAAAAGGGCTGGAAATAGTGACAGACACCTGTAATCAGACAAGTTAGGAGGAAGGGAGGAAGATTGTGAGTTTGGGGTTTCAGGGTCAGCTTGAGCTACATAGTGAGACTCAAAAAAAAGGGGGGGTCCAAATCAATGAATTATATGAAACTCACCATACAACACAAAATATGGAGTGTGAATTACTTCTAAATGGAAGCATTTTAGGGGCTGACGAGATAATTCAGCTGGTGAAGTGCACAAGCATGGGGTCAGGAGATGGATCTCTAGAACCCATGTAAAAATAGTCTGATATGGTGACTCACTCTTTAATGCTAGATCTAGGGATGCAGACACAGGCAGACCCCTGGGGCTTGTAGGCTAGCTTAGCCTATGTCAGTGAGATGCTCCATCTCAAAGAACGACATGACTTTTGTCATCTCCTGTGACTAGTTTTACTTTAGGTTTCCTTAAGTCAGAGTAGTGACACTTGAGTGCCTCCCCGTTCTGTTTGTTTGTAACACCTTTTTGAATCTTAAGTAGTTGGAAGGGTTAGCCACCTTCATGTCAGGGGAAACAAAAGTCCTCATCTGCCTAGAGCAGGGCATTTCTTTCTTTCTTTCTTTCTTTCTTTCTTTCTTTCTTTCTTTCTTTCTTTCTTTCTCTCTCTCTCTCTCTATATATATATATATATATATCTATTTATATTTTTGATGATTTAAAAAAATTATTCACTTTACATCCTTGTTGTAGCACCATCCCTCTTCTCCTCCCAATCCTGCTCTCTCTCCCCTTTCTCCTTTCCCCTCCTCTTTTCCTCAGAAAAGGGGAGCAATCTTTCCCATCTGCCCCAGCTCATCAAGTTGCATCAGGACAGAACTTGACTCTTCCAGTCCCAGGCACTTTGGCAGCTGCCAGTTGCCATGCCAACATAGCCAAGTCAAAGAACCATAGATAGGACTCTCTTAAGGGGGTTGACCCCAAGTTCCCGAGGAACATGTGTTTTGCCAAGAAGCACAACAAGAAAGGCCTGAAGAAGATGCAGGCAAACAGCCCAAAGGCAATGACTGCACGAGCAGAGAGCACCAAGGCCCTTGTGAAGCCTGTGGCTGTTAAGCCCAAGATGCCCAAGTGCCTGAGCCACTAATGCAGCCCTCTGGCTTTCATTGCTCATCCCAAGCTTGGGAAGCAGATTTGCAGCTACATGACCAAGGGTTGTAGGCTCTGCCAACCAAAGCCCAAGGTTCAAACCAAGGCAGAGGCCGCAGCTCCAGCTAAAATCCAGGCTTCAGCCCCATCTCAGACTCCCACAGGTGCCCATGTGCCTGTGAAGGTCCTTAGGAAAGGCTTCTGCCAATGTGAAAAGAGATGAACTGGTGTGACACACTTACACAGCCTTTATAGATGACCAGTGTCCTGTGCTGCTTCTACAAATAAACCAAGGCAATATCTGTTAAAACCAAACCAAACAAACAATAAAACATTGTCCACTTGAAGTCCCTCTTTGCCTGAGAAAATTTACACAATCCTGGGCATATAGTTATGTAAAATAAGTTTACAAATCAAATACTTACTGATAAACATAACAAATTTTATTTTTTTTAAAAAATTTAAAACACACTTTTTACCATTGGCTAAGAAAAATCAAATTTCACAGATATTAGATATTCTTCTGGTTTGTTTTTACATCAAGAACTGAAACTTGGCTGAGTGTTTGATACTGCAGGATCTGGCATCACCACTGTGTTGCGGAGCAGATGGATAGTCTGACCCTGCAATCACTGTGCTGAGGACAGTGCTGCACATCAACACACAGCACAATAACCTGAGCAGCATGTTCATGCTCACTCTAGGATGGTTGGAAACCTGTTCTAAGCTCAGGGCAAAAGCCAGCCATTTCATAATTTTATTGTGAAACACAAGTTAGCAACTCAAACAGCAATTTAAAAAAAATCAAGCATTCCGAAGGTTTGGTTATGAATCTTAGTATCTGCTCTAATACACTGCTAGGTAGAGTCTTTCAGGGGCCCTCTGCAGTAGGCTCCTGTCCTGTTACTTGTTTTCTCCTATGTCCAGTGCCCATCCCATTTGTCTTTCTAAGTGAGGATTGATCATCTTACCCTCGGTCTTCTTTCTCGTTTATCTTCTTTGGGTATATAGATTTTATTATGTTTATCATATCTTATAGGTCTATATAAGTGAGTATATACCATGTGTGTCTTTCTCCTTCTGGGATACCTCACTCAGAATGATCTTTTCTAGATCCCACCATTTGCCTGCAAATTTCATGATTTCCTTGTTTTTTGATTGCTGAGTAGTGTTCCATTGTGTAAAAATACCACAATTTCTGTATCCATTCCTCCTTTGATGGACATCTGGGTTGTTTCCAGGTTCTGGCTATTACAAATAAAGCTGCTACAAACATGGTTGAGCAAATGTCCTTTTTGTGTACTTGAGCCTCTTTTGGATATATGCCTAGGAATGGTATAGCTGGATCTTGAGGAATAACTATTCCTAATTGTCTGAGAAAGCGCCAGATTGACTTCCAAAGTGGTTGTAACAGTTTACATTCCCACCAGCAGTGGAGGAGGGTTCCCCTTTCTCCACAACCTCTCCAGCATGTGTTGTCACTTGAGTTATTCATCTTGGCCATTCTGATGGGTGTAAGGTGAAATCTCAGGGTCGTTTTGATTTGCATCTCTCTGATGGCTAAGGAAGTTGAGCATCTCTTTAAGTGTTTCTCTGCTATTCTATATTCCTCTACAGAGAATTTTCTGTTTAGCTCTGTACCCCATTTTTTAATTGGATTACTTGTTTTATTGATTTATAACCAAACCTTCGGCAGAGTGCAGGGAATCATATGAAAGAAGAGGGAGTTAGTATGACGTGGAGAGGATAGGAGCTCCACAAGGACCAAATATATGGGGGCACAGGGGTCTTATATGATACTGATACTCCACCAAGGACCATGTATGGATATAACCTAGAACCCCTGCTCGGATGTAGCCCATAGTAGCTCAGTAACCAATTGGTTTCCCCCTAATAAGGGGAACAGGAACTATTTCAGACATGAACTCAATGGCAGGCTCTTTGACCTCCCCACCCCCCAAGGGAGGAGCAGTTCTGCTAGGCCACAGAGGAGGACTTTGCAGCCAGTCCCAAGATACCTGATAAGCTAGGGTCAGATGGCAGGGGAGGAGGTCCTCCCCAGTCAGGTGACTTGGAAAGGGGCAGGGAGGAGAGGAGGGAGGGAGGGTGGGATTGGGAGGGAATGAGGGAGCAGGATACAGCTGGGATACAGAATTAATAAAATGTAACTAATGATAAAAATAAATAAAAATAAAAATAAAAACTACATATAACAAACAGTATCATAAAAAAAGAAAATAAATAAATAAAATGTAAAAAAAAAAATCAAGCATTCCAATACAATACAGATCAAAGATATACTAATTTGATGATTAAATGTTGAACAGGGATGGTAGAAAAGAAATAAACTGTTTTGTTTTCCACAATTAAACCATAATGTTTCTATAAGAGGAAAAACATTGACATTCAGAGCATAGAATGGGTTTCCATCTGAGTCCGCACATTTCGTGAAATGTTCATTAGATCTGCAGGGATGCAAGCCTGAGCAGTATTGTCACACATGTTGTTTGTTCAGAACCACGGTAGGACACTACATGTGCTGGCGCTGCTAAAAACACTTGGAATTTCTATATTTTTGATTCTGAATTACATTTTGGATGTTGCATATGCAGAAATGTTTTAGTATGGTCAGTGCCCCCACACTCCGGTTAAAACTGTGTGGGGCTGTAACCCAGCATTTAAGAAGCTATGATCTGGGGGAGAGGAGAGAAAGAGTTTCCACTATGACTGTGAGAGAACTACCACTGGGGGAGGAGCAACATCAGCGGGATGGCCCCAGCCCAGTCCCCAGCCGCACAGACCCTACTTAGGACTGCTGGTGCGTAAGAGAATACCTCCTCCTTTGTACACACACCAGGCGCTGCACTGGAGTGATACAGGGCCCTTCTGCTGCTATGGAGTTGGGAGGAACATGGCGAGCCAGGCTCTGAGGTGCTTGCCCAGAGGGAAGACCTAAGACAGAGGATAGAGGTGACACCGAGGAAGATGGTCCAGAAGCCAGTCCTGCCCTGAGCACAAAGTAACAGAGTCACTGCCAGCATGTGCTGAGCAGAGGGTAACCATGGCAACAGTAAAACCGAAAGACTTGGACCAACTCTGCTTTTAAGACTAACTGAAGAGAAGGCACACTCCCTTCCAGGCACAAAAATACTCTTTACCTCTCTCTCTGCAAGTCTACAAAGCTGTCTTGTAACTGTGGATGACCAAGAGGTCCAAAGAAGTTAAACAAAAGTGTACACACACAAGAGGCAAAAGAAATTGTAAGGAGCACCCTCAACTAGTATCTAGCTACTACAAGTACTAGAGAATTCAGAGCAACTATCTTTGATGGGTCAAAGGTTCTAGAGGAAAAATTAGACAATATGTATGAACACATAAGGGATTTTAGTGGAGAACTAACTGTCATTACAAAGAATAACATGAAAATGCTGGACAGAAAAAAAATCTTTGTAATGGAAATGAAAGAATCAGTGGTTTGAAGATAGGTTAAAAAATTAGGCACCATCAGCTATTACAAGCATGGAGAGTTCAAATCCCAGAATGAAAACAGGATAGAAAAAAAAAAAAAAAACTTAGATGTGACGTACCAAATCACAGGCCCACAGAACTCAATAATAAAATATAGGTTAAACATATTAGGTGTGGGTGCGTGCACACACACACACACACACACACACACACACTTGCACACATCAGACTCAAACTACAAGAAAACCCAAACAACTTCAAAGGCAGTAAGGAATTATATAAACCAAAGATAAAAAGCAAAGCACAAAAACATTTTTAAAATAAAAAATTAGTATGAATGAAATAAAATAATAAAAATAAAAACCAGTATAGAAACTTATTCATGTTACTGAAATGATTTCAGCTGTGTATAAATGGTCTCATGAAAACAATGCCTCCATCAGTGTCTAGCTGAAGAGTGGAGCACAAGCCAAGCTGACACAGTAGCCATTCTAGGATCTATTAATGGATATATGGAAAGATTGATAGTGGAATCATTACAAGATGATGGCAGTGCAGCAGTGAGCTACCTCATGATTGTTTGTATTTGGGAATAGCAGTGAGAAGGACCCACCATGAAGACTGCACATTGAATAAACTGATAATATACTTGAAAATGAAAACTAGTGGTTTTGAAGTATCATTCCTCTATCAAGTATCTGCTATGGTTTTATTATAATCATTTCATGTCAAGGACTCCTTACTTATATTCTGTGTTTCTTCAGTCTAAACGTGCCCTTTTGTTTAGCATGGTCTTATTTACCATGTCAGTACAAGGCATTGAAATTTCACAATTCACTATGACTTGATGTTCAAAGGAAGTTTTACTGTGGGATTTCATGGAAGTCATTGCATTACAGTCTTTTTGAAGTGTTAGAAGGAAATTGAGACCAATGGTAGATTGTGACTTTATTTGAATTTGCATGATAATAGCATATTTATTTTAGAAAATAAACTTTTAAAGAATATAATTTTAAATTATAAACAGAATGGTAGCCATAGAAAGTAATTATAAGAGTATGTTCCTCACAAAAGATCATATGTTGCAACGATAATATTGTTAAAAAGCACTCTGGAGCATGCATATAATTAAATAGGAAATAACGTTTTCTATGGAAATTGGTGATATATTAAGACCAAGATATATATTTATTTGTCCCCTGATAACTGCTATTATGTTCAATATCTATTATAATTATGCTTATTGAAAGCAGAATAATGATGCGAATCTTAAGGATTTATGGAAAAAGGCTCTCAAAGATAACTTATTATCTAGGGTGTAGCATTTAGGATGTGGTTTCTTATTTGTGACTATGGTGAAAATCTCTGCCTGAAGACAAGCATGTCCTATAGAGAACTCATTTGAAATATGGCTGCTAGCATATATGTATAATTCTACAGCTTTGCCAAGACACGTGAGTCTTCAATAGCTTGCTCGTAGTATTAGTTTCTTTTCTTAATCCATTTGAAATTTCAAATACCTTTGAATTTGTACAAATTTAGAGATGGGTGCTTAAAGTAGAATCAAGGTTATCTCCATTATTTACATTCACCCAATGTGAAGCCCTATGTATTAGTTGCATTGCTATGATGAACTGCCTAAGATGGTTGACTTACAAAGAGAAAAGCATTATTTTGTTAGTGGTTCTGGAGAATGCAGTTCTGTATTTAGGTGGCTCAGTGGCCTGGGAACTGGTAAAAGAGATACTTAATGCTGGAGAAAACCTGCTCATTTAATGAGCCAAGAAGACACACACACACACACACACACACACACACACAAGTGCACACAGCCCCCTCAAACACTTTCACACACATTCTCATACACATTCTCACACAGTCACACTTCACACATATATTCAGACAAACACACACACAGCACAACCCATAACACACCCCCCTCAAACATATTAACACACATTCTCATATACACAACTCACACAGTCACACCTCACACATATATTCATTCAGACACACACACAATCTACATCACATACCACTCACACACATACCTTAAACACATTCACATACATTCTTATATATACACTCACTCACACTCACAGCTCATTCATATATTCATACAAACACACACATATACACACACAAACCCCTCAAACACGTTCTCAGAATTCTCACATATACACTTGCACACAGATTCACGCACATGTAAAGTCCCACAAACACCCTTCAAACACATTCACCCACCTTCTCATATATACACTTACAGACAAAGCCATACGCACACAAATCCCTCAGACACATTCACATACATTCTTATATACCCATTCACACAGTCACACCACACACACACACACACACACACACACACACACCTCCTTTGGAGATGTGTGTAAAGATCCCATATGAACACGCTAGTGGGCCCAGCCTCGGAAGGTTTCACCACCGCTCCCTAGCCTTCCTCTGGGGACCAAGTCTTTAACACCAGTGTCTGTGGCACACTCCTCAGTAGCAGAGACAACGGTGTCCATTTCTGCCTGTGGAGCTCGGTTTTAGGGGATTTTCAGAAATATAAAAGAGAAACATTTTGCCTGACCTTTTTAATCGCTAGAATTGTCTTTTAGATAGTAATTTCTTTTTATGAGAACATTGGATATGTGCTGCTTTAATCAGCTGTCGAAGAGCAGTGTAGACTGTGTTAGAAACTGGGTCAAAGGAGATCCCTGGGTAGAATATCACACGTAACATATGTTCTTCAATGGGAGAAACATGACATGAGCCACACGCAGCAGAAGGGGGAAGGTAAGGGCCAAGAGCAGAAAGTAGCAGTGGTCATAAGTGGACTCAGCGCTCAGGTTTGTTTTCTCTGGAGGACAGTTAGAGCACCTCATTGAAATAACTGATCTGAGGGCTGGGGTTGCACACGTGAGAGGGTCAGAAGCATTTTGTAGGGGCATAAAGTAAGGAAATACTTAAAAAAATACATTAAGTGATGGGTCGAAGGGACCGAAGAGTCATCTCACAGTCTTCTCACTGGCCAGATATAGAATAATTTGAGCAATGAAACATATGTAAGATAGTATTTTGTCATATATAGTATGACACAATACTTAATACAACCTTATAGTTGTACTAAGTTAACATCAGTGAGTCCACACTGATGTTAAGTAAACTTTTAAATGTGTTCAGAGACGAAGGAGGGACTACTTTCTTCTGTAGAAGAATTATAAACAACGCAGAGAGTACAGTGTAGAGGGGTAAAGGGGGTGGGGGGGGAGAGTAACTCCACAGGCAGGGAACTCGACACATGCCCGATTCCCACGGTCAGTGTCAACAGGGACAAAGTGTGCTGATAGGATGTGATGAAAGTGGTTCTTTACATCACCCGGTGGTCTTCCTGCTCCAAACCTACAACCTCAATGTGATTATAAAATCGCATCATAGTCCAGCAGACAGACAGCCTGTAATACCATGTCCTACTCCACCTCAGAGGAAGGCCTCTACAAACCAAAGTCTGGGAAGCAGTCACATCCGAGAGGAGACCAAGGATATCAGTAGTACTAAATTAAATGTGCCCTGGAACCTTGGGTGGAATCCTGGGGCAGATGTGAAATCTCTAGATAGAGAAGGAGATGTGAGTAGTCTGCAGACCTCTTGTACCAATCTTTCTTTGTGAATTACATGGTGTATGTCATATTAATAAAAAGGTTTGTAATTAGGAGACACATATTTTGAAGCCCAGGTAATGTGAGCCCTGTTTTAGGCTGTCTTCGGTGGCCTAGAAGATCCACTTCATACGCTTCCTTGTCTCTTCATTTCTTTCTCAGCTGCCTCCTCCTTCGTACTGACATTGCCACTGTGCTCATTTCAGAATTGTGCCTTCCTTTAATTTCTCGTTTCTTCCAGTAGCATCTCACAGACCCTTGTTCATTTCACCTTACGTTTGATTGCTTTACAGTGCTTTATTAGAAAGCTCTATCCTGATGACTGTTTTCATTCTGATATCTCTTGTACCTTATTACCATTAACCCCTGTACCTTTTTCTTTATAATAATGCGTCTTGAAATAATAATTTATTTTTATTTCCGTCCTTCTATACACTATACTCATGTGAGACCAGGGACTTTGTCAGCTGTGTTAACTGTTATATTTGCAGCCCCTAGACAGATTTGTGGCATATGGGAGGCGAGTGCTGGGGAAATATCAGAAGAATGCCTCAGTCCTTTTTGCAAAGGCCAGCGGCACATTGCTTGCTGGCGCTCTTACAAATGGCTGTTTGTCTCACTGCAGATGCTGCAGTAGCTGTGCAGCTGACTTATCTCTGTTCCTTGCTGCATCCAGCTCAGTGCCTGGTAGGAGGTCACTGCTTAGTAGCACTGTGGGACATGTACTTGTATCTGCTTACCTTTGTCTTTGAACTGCTTCCAGAGTTTCCATTTAGAGACCGCAGGCACTGCATTGAAAACGAGGTGTGGGAGGCTTTGCTTCAGGCTCCTCCCAGCCTGCCTTCCCTGCCATAATCTGAGCATCACCATGCAGCAGTTCCTTCCAAATTTGTCCTGTTTGGGTTTGACCTTGGTTCCTCCTGTATCATATGTCCTGTTTAGAACCAAGGCTTCCCTGTTGTGTTTTAACCAAGCCTCTGGAATGAAAACCTAGACAGTTTTGCAGATACCACTTTATCAAGTCTGATGGTTGTGCTGCAGAGACACTGAGCTCCAGTGTGCAGCTAAGCCCAAGACAGGAGTCATTACCCACCAGCTCAGCGTTAGCAGCGCAGAGACTGGCATGCATGAGAAGTCTGCTCAGCTGGAATCAACACCCTCCCACGCCCTTTCCAACCACTCACACTATCCAGGAGTAACTGGCAAAATGCCAGCTATAAGATACAAAGGTTTTGAAGAATTCATACTGCAATCCTTCATATAATGGGAATTCTTTACTCATAAAGCCAATCCTATGGCCCTTTGGTTACCTAGTAGGTCTTTTCTGGGTGAATTGTATGCATGGAGATCAGAAAGGAGTAACAAAAGTCTGCATCTTGGACACTGCTCTTCTAAGCCTTATTCCCAAAGCCTTGACAAATACAGTTTTATATAAGCTCATGCTGTGGAGAAAGAAACATGATTTGCACAGTGGTAGCCTTTTGTAACCAACCATAGTCCTGGAATGGTTACTTAAAGTTGCCTAAAATTAATGATATATATATATATATATATATATATATATATATATATATATATATATGTCCTGGCAGGTACTCTATACTAGCTTTTCTGTCAACTGACATTCATGCATTTGCTTTCACTTTGCCAACAGTTTACTTATTACCTTGAGTTTTTAAGGGCATAGTGACCCAATAATTTAGATTCTTTTTCATTTACTTTTCTACTTTTAGATAATTTCTTCTAAGGACCAGTTCAGTAGCCTTAAAGCTGTGTCTTTTGTTTTTGATAATTGCAGACCTAGACGCCTTAGAGAGTATTTCTACAAGTGGCTATTTGAACTAAGACCTCTAGATAAAGTAATTTCTGTGTTTTCAGTCTACTTTTATGACTGAGGTGTCAATATTGGGACACATACACACAGTATGGACTTCATTTAGGGTTGCAGCCTATATACATGTGTTTAGGTCTGAGAAACTGGTATTGGATACTCTAGCAGAAGGATCCTCTGGGTAAAATAGATTCTTCCTCTCTCAGTGGTGAGTGACTACCTGTAATTCTTCATCTAGGCAGAGGAGCTTGTTACATTTCCCCACCCATGGTGAACTAATATTGTCATATGGCTTTTTTGGGTAACCGTATTGCTGAGATTTTTGCAAGCAGCTTCCCTGTTATATGTAGAATGAACTGCCTTGGAGCAGGTGTCCTGATCATCTGACTCTTATAATCTTCTTCCCCATCTTCTCTGTGTTCTCGGAACCTTAGATGGAGGGGTTGTGCTATAGACCCAAGACTCCTGCTGCTCTTTCTTCCTCAGCACTGTGAAGTTTATTTTTATATAGTACATGGACTAGGAAGATTTGGGACAACTTCCTGTGTACAAAGTATCTTGATCAAACCCTCTTCCAGCTCACCCCTCCCCTTTTCCCCAAGACATTCCCCAAAATGCTTCTCCATTTTTGGTAACCAACTGAGTCTAATTAATGCTTCATTCGGGAGTACTGACTGGTCTCCTTTGCCTAGTGTAAGTAACTGAAGCTGCAGTGAGTCCCCGACTGAAGTGGTCATGTCCTCTCTAGAAGTCAGCGTTTCACAGCACGCTTCTCCGTTTTGCTTGTGCATCCTTTCTGCCTCCTCTTCTAAGATGCCCATCAAGCATTGATTCCTTCCTCCACAAAGTTTTTACTCTTCCCTTTTAGACCTAAATCACCCTCCTTGATATGTCTTCTGAACCCTACCTTCACTTACATTTTATTAATCAGAAAGCATTACCACGTCTTTGGAAATCTGGCAGGTGATAGACAACGGGACACAAGCTTATTGTTTGGAAAAAAAGCACTTATAACATTGTTTGGTGTCCTTTACTTCAGGGAACCAGAATCTAAGTTAGTCTGTTTGTGATCATTTTGGACAGGGTTTGTCACAGTCTATGCCCATTTTTCATCTTGTTGCCCTTTGGCTCTGAAGCTGTGAAATGATGAACCGTTTACAAGTTCATATAGAACGTGACTGATTTTTTTAAAAACCTACAGAATATAATTGAGTTTACACTTTAACTTATTGCCTTTGCTTATGACAAACATTGTTGGAATTTATGCTTACAGACTTTAAAATAACATGCTTATTTATTTTATTAATGAGATGAACTTGAGGTAGTCTAATAATAGTATGGAATATAATAACATTTAATTTTTTACTGTCTAACTTTCTTCCTGAAGTTTTGCTCTTTTATCAATATAATTTGTCCTTTGAAACAAATGGTTTTATATGCTTTTTACAATTGTACCACATACTCCGTACCCCTATTTGTCTACTTATTAAATTACGTGGTGTGTGTGCGCACATATGTTTGCATGCATATGGAAAGCTATGAGTGTGCTACACCGTTGCCTTCTTCCTGTTTTAGACAGGCTCTTTATGGCCTGGAGTTACCCACATGTCTCTGCCTGTCCAGTGCTGGGATTACAAATGTACATCACCATGCTTTGCTTTTTCACACAGCTTTTGGAGATTATGGTGCAGGTCCTCTTGCTGACACATCTCACCAGCCCCAGCCTAAATTCCTCAGACATAGATCTGGAAAATTGATCATTTTGGCAATTAAGAAGAATCAGAAGAATAGAACCCAATTTGACAGCAACTATTAAAGTAAAATGCCATCTTAGAAGTGTCTCTAAGGTAGACTTTGATGTTATATAACCTCCATGTTTAATTAGGTATAGCATATTAAAATGGCAAACATTTGGAAAGAGACAAACTGTATATACATATGTGTATATATATATATATTAATAGATATTAAGTGGTGGCACATTCATGAAATGAGACACTGTTCAAATTTTTAGCGAATACTGCTCTGTGTGTGTGTGTGTAAGTGTGTTTAAGTAGGTACATATCTAAAAAACCTTGGAAGTATAACCAAGAAATCCGTACATGGTATTGCTTATAAATATTATATAGGGAAGGAAAGGTATTGGAAGGCAAGGATGGATTAGAAATATTTTTCACTATAGACTTGTGAACACTGTTTTTGCTTTTTTTGAGCTATGGCATTCTATCACCTATTGAAACAAATTAAAAATGAGAAAGTGTTAGAAATTTGCTTGTCTGGTGATACCAACGATAGGCTTGGGAATTAGCATAGTAACTTTTTTGTAAAGAAAAGATAATGTTTGTTTATATGGGTTAGGGATCTTCCTTTTGAGTCATTTTTGAGTCTTTTGATTGCTTCTGTTGTTTTCTTCTTAAGCAAGCACCTGTTTCCCCCTGGCAGAGAAATCTGCTCTTCTGGATGCACTGGATAAATGAGGAAACAGAGAGGGACTATAATGGAGGGTTCTGCTTCCTGGGAGTTGTCAGCTCATCTTTGTGAACTGAGATCCAGAAAATGTTTTTGGTTTTACTCTCTCTCTTTTTATTTTTTTCCCACAATATGAATTCTGTAAAGCATGCTGAAAGGTAGACATCCCCACACAAGCAAAATGGGGGGGAGGTGCTTTTTATTCTACCATTTATTTATATATTTATTTATTTTTACAATAGGCCATACAGGCAAATAAAAGGACAGTACAATTGCCACCTGGGAATTAGTAAGTTTCTGTCTAGATATTATCATTTTGTAAGAGCCCTGTCGGGATAACTGAGAACTTTAGTTCTCTGTCGGGCTAAGGAAACAAGCAGTGAGTCAAATGTTTGATAAAGGCAGTGCTGGGGGAGGGCATCTCAATTTGCATTCAGCATTGACACTGAATGTCAATATATGTTGAGTAATAATTGTATATTGCACATAATCATCATGGCAGTAGTTAAACTGAAGTTGGAAGAGTCTTTGACTATGTGGGTACTGGAAATTGAGGAAGCTTGTGAATTGTCTGAATTTACATGAAATACATGCTAGATGGTATTTTTCTTTCTTCTGTACCTAATAATTTGATTTTTCATTAGTAGTATTTTTTTTTTCCTGAATGGAAACACTTATTCATTCATTGAGGATAATAATAATACAGAAAAAAATCCTAGTGAGGAAACTGGAGATGAAAGCAGAGCTTGGAATATTCCCAGGCTGGTGTTCACTTGTGCTCTTCATGAGAGTAGGAGAGCATTCTTTTCAACACAGAGCTTCCTCGTCTGCTGTAGAGAAAGCATGGCATGCCTGAGGTAGAGGGAAAGATTGCCTGTCATCCTTCTTCTTTCCTGTTACCTGAAATAGAAGAGCTGAGGCAAGGGAGAATACAGCACAATTGAGACTATGACTGTTGCAAGTATATGACAACTAGAAATGAAATTATCCACCAGCAGCTAAAGATGGCTCACCATTGCTGTGTGGCGGTGAAGTGGGAATGGAGTTATTTTAAGGCACTTCTCTGAAATGTTAAAATCATTAGGTTAAACACAACAACTCATATTCATGGAGCCTACTGAAGTCTCTCAGAGTGTTTTTATTGGAGAGTTGGGGGGGGGCAGACATATTCTTTGGTGTTCTGTTCTTTCATGTCCACCACATCTTTGACTATTGAAGAAAGAGAGCACCTATTAGGAAGTCGGGTGAGATGAGTATTTATGAAAGGATAGACTGTATCAAGGTATGGTGACAGGGAAATAGGAGCCAGAAAGATGACTGTGGGGAGCGCAGGGGAATGATTGAGCAGAGAGCTGCAGGCCATATGTCTTCTGATCCTCTTGCCTGGCCCCCTGCTGTTTTTTGTAGCTTTATCCAGTCGATGAGATTTCAGTGTTTGACGGCATCTCTTAGCTCAATGTCCTAGCAAGATGTTTTTATTTTCTCAGCCTGAAATGCAATCCTTTGGTTCCTTCAGATGGCAGGCACGTGGCAGAGGACATGGGGGGAACTGGGGACCCCTGGGAGCTGGGCTCTGCTTGATTCACAGAAGATTAGATGTCTGAGGCATCAACAAATATTGGAGATTTTTATTTCCAAAAGGCTACCATCCTCTGCACACAAGGAGCAATTGGATTATTTTCACTAAGTGAAAGCTTTTTGGTGTCATATAATCTCTGGGAAACAAATGCCATTGCTTAGATCTCAGCACACTCCTGCAGATGGCAATCGTCAGGAGGCAATTGGGAGGTATTGGAGTCTCTGCAAGCTTGCCTGGGGCTTTCTGACCTTCTCTATAAAAAGCTCTTTCTGTATTGATGCTTGCCGGTGGTAGGTCGAATGGCAGTTACATAATTGCAGCCTCTTTTTCTGTCAGGGTGGCCTTTAGGCAGTGCTACGGCTGGATTTCTTCTTGGCAGGAATAAGCAAAGGAAATCTATTTCAATTTTATTTTTAAAATGAAAACATCAGGAAAAACTCATGGTGTTTCTGAAATAGAAGAATGGTATTTTATCTGAAGGAATTTATCGCATAAAAAAACAGGCTATTTTTAAGCCAATAGATGTTGCGTTTTAACAAACATTTGGTGAGTTAGGGAGAAGGTTTACCAGGTAATGGTGCTTATTGGCCAAGTCTGAGAAGCTGAGTTGGAACCCTGAAATCCATGGTGGAAGGACAGGACCTGGGCCTGAAAATGGGCCTCTAGCCTCTACATGGGTGCTGAAATACGTGCATGCTTACTCCTGTCACACAGACACCACAGACAGACAGACAGACAGACAGACAGACAGATAGACAGAGTAACATAGAGAGAAGACAATAATGATAAATAAATTAAGGACAAAAGATATTTGATGTAATGTAGGGCAAACAGTAAGCCAGGGAGAGAGGAAGAGATAGGCCTGCAGGCTGTGATCTGAAGTTTTCTGAGGTCATGTGACAATTATGTGCCTTCCTTGGTTCCTTCCTTTTTTTTTTTTTTCTCCACTGAAGTTCTTCTATAATCCCAGAGTCCCTTCAGTTTTGAAAATTAGCGGTGGTTTACAACTCAGGGCTATCCCAAACTAATGGCATTACAAAGCTATTTTTATGAAACATCCTTTAAAGATAGCATGAAAGTCTAAGGATTTTCAACACACATCAGTACTTTCAAATTTTGTAATTATGGTTTCAAATTTATGTTTGTGCCTTGAAGCAAATTTACTGTAATAAAAACAGTTGGATAAAACCAAGCAGAAAGCATATTTGAATGTTTTGGTTAAAAAAATAAAAATAAAAACCAAACCACTTTACCGTAGGGCGTAGTTTCCCCCTCCTGTTTGCAGGTTTCTCAGCCCACACCTTTGATGTAGGTGCTCGGCTAACATTGCCTTCGACATAGCTTCTGTGTAGCTGGCCCTTTCACCTTCCTTTGCTGCATCAGACACGTACTTCTTAAAGAGGAATTTGGGGCAGACTGAATACACAGAAACCGCCTGCAGATGGGAGGGTATACTTAAGAGCAAGGTGACGTGAATGTCCCTGTCTCTGGGATCGTGGTTCCTGTAAGGCTGTGTGAAATGTAGGACCTGGGATCACACATTGGTCAGAGTTGGTGCTAACAGCTGTGTGCACATCCTATTCTCCATGTTCACAGCTGGCTTTATGGTGCTTACCTTGGGCTTATCTGCAAATGAATTTCTGTGTCAGAGAAGTAGTTGGTCATGGCTCTTGTGTTCAGAACATCACCTGAGTAGTGACGATTTGTCATCTGAATTAAGGATTACTTTTTAAAAGTCTCCTAGTGCAGCATTTCTGTTGAAGGCTTAGTCAAGGAAACCATATCAAATGTCCTTATAGGTTTCTGAGCTCAGTATGGGCCGGGTGGTCATTTCGTCATCTGTCCTTTAGCTCTGTAGCCCATGCCTGTGTCCTTGACTGAAGTGTGTGTGTGTGTGTGTGTGTGTGTGTATGTGTGTGTGTTGCTCTATTCCCATCAAACTGTTACTAAAATTGGGTTAGTGCAGAAATTCCTGAGTCTAGAATGGAGTGTTCAGAATACTTAGTCAATGTCTACTCACCCTACTCTGTTCTGATTTACCCCAGTCTTGTCTCGCAGTTGGCGTCTCAGATTACACTAACCTAAGGTATATTTGAGTGCGTGCTTCCATAGAAGATCTTATTATCTGTGGAGGAATTCCAAGGCCAATATTGTATACCTAGGTAGAAAGAATTATGGCTACACAGGCTGCAGACTTAGATTGCAAGCTACATATAGGTGATGGCTAGTGACTATGGTTGACATCTTAACCTCCCCAGGCTTCCGTTGTTTTGTCTAAATGGTGCTGTCTCTATTTGAATTTCTGATTCATAAAATAACCCAGACCATGTTGTTAAAAACTGTTGCTATTCTGTGTGGTGTTTCCTTTTCTTTCCTTCCTTCCTCCTTTCTGCCCTTCCTTTTTTTTTTTTTTAAGACCAGGTCCTAGAAGTATAAAATGATTACCCCTTTTAATATCACCTTTGAGCATAGGTAACTTCCCAGAAAAACTCTTGTGTGCTAGGCTATATAAAAATAGAAGAATGTCTGGGTAGACACTTGGAATGTTTTGGCGAATGGGAGAGAATCAGATGAAAATCTTCAAAAAGTATTTTTTCAATCTGTGTGGAGATGTTTAGATGGAAGGGTTTTGATTGCAGCCTTTAGATAGACTTAGAAGAAAGGAAATATCAAGAGATAAGATTTCATCTTCTGAAGCTGATGAGTTATAAGCAAGTGTAAGAGAACACCATAAGATTAATATTTCTACAGAGGCCATATAACAGACAGTTTTGTTTTGGCATATGGAAAAGGTTGGACTACATTCTGTTTTATATCCTGTTCTATGTAGGTCACAAGATAATTGAAGATGCTTCTGACATTGAAAGGTCATTTAGTTATTATTATTTTTATATTCTTTAGTCATTTTTTTTCTTTTAGTCTTTTCTCTTTTCCTAAAGTATAGTTTATGCAAATTCTAAAAAAAAGGTCAAATGCAGAAAGATGTGGGAAGGAAAAGTCAAAATATTCTGAACTATTTCCATATATATGAAGCTATGATTGAGTCACTGTCAGTCATTGATAAAGTTACTATTAGATTTTTGTATAAGCAGCATGAACTGTTTCATAACATCCAAAGTGAAGGAAATAAGCTGTTCTATCTTACATTTCCTCCAACTAAATTAAACTCAACTGAAATACATCCTTGCCAAATTGACAGGAATTCCAGTACTGCCCTCCAGTCATACCTGTGTCTGCACTCTTTTTCTGCTCCCCTCCCCAACCACTACCACCCACTCTACAAAGCCAAAAAAAAAAAAAAAAAAAAAGAATTTTATCAAGATCTGCTCTCAAGCAGGGAAGAGCCTCATGTCGTCCCATTTCCTGATGTTGTCTTCCCTTGAACTGTGGGTTCCACGGATGAACAGTGACTCACCTTGTGGTCCAGCAGTGTGCCTCCATGGGACTGTGACTTTTCATGAGCCTGATACCCAGCATAAACCAGGTGGCTGTTTGAATATGGGCAGCTGAGTTAGATCAATTCCTCACATTTCCCGTGTCATGTAATCTGTCCCTGATGACCTGTGCCATCATTTATTTAGCCAGCCATCTAATGATAAACATTTAGATCATTTTCAGTATTCATCATGGTGTCTTTGTACATATCCTTTAGATGTCTGGTCATTTCTTTACAGACCCAGGAGTCATGCTGCTGTATCAAAAGCTCGATCTGTTAAAATTCTAATGCAAATTATATTCTAGAAAAAATGATAACCGTCTATACTGAGTGAACATTGGCGTGTTCTTCATGTCTCTGCTGGTGATCTCTATAAGAAAACAGCTTTGGCAACACAACGTTCTGCAGAAAGGAACATATAGCCATACATTTGGCAAAATTATCTCTAGAGAAACTGAGCTCCTCAGTTTTGGCGATCCCTCTGCCAGGGATCTATTATTTTTCTTGTTTTATCTCTGGAACCTCAGTGTTGAGTTTGTCTTGTTGACCCATTTGGGTTCAGAACAAGTGAGGGTTAGCTGATGTTCTCCCATGTTGCTAGAAGTAATAGTCAGATTTTTCTTAGCCTTTCAAGCATTCTAGTCTTTTGATTGTGTTTTTCATGTACATTTCATTAACTGTAGCGTAAGTGCAAATTCAGCAAGATAAGTTACTAAAGTAATTCTCTAAAACCCATTTCTGAACTAAGACACATTAGGATGCTTTCATATTAAAATTAACATCTTTTTGACGTATTCTGGTTGTGGGAGATCTCTTTCTTGGATCCTTATGGCCATAGTTTAGTCAGTACCAGTTTCTCATTTGAGTTATTTTTTCTGAAGATAATTATTGTTCATCTTTTGTTGTTTTTTTTAAATATTCATTTAAAATTTTGTATGTGTGTGTTTGTGTGTCTCTGTGTGGATATGTTCATGTACTACAAAGGTACCTGTGACAGCTAGAGGTGTCTGATCTATACTTACTAACCTGCACCAAAGTAAAATCCAAGTGGATCAAAGACCTCAATATAAAAGTGGACACACTAAACCTGTTAGAAGAAAAAGTGGGGAAGAGCCTGGAACTCATTGGCACAGGAGACAACTTCCTGAACAGAACACCAACAGCACAGGCTCTAAGAGCAACAATCAATAAATGGGACCTCATGAAACTGAAAAGCTTCTGTAAAGCAAAGGCACTTTCATCAGAACTAAATGTTAGCTTATAGATTGGGAAGGGATCTTCACCAACCTATATCTGACAGAGGGATGATATCCAGAATATATAAAGAACTAAAGAAGTTAAAAAGCAACAAATCATGTAGGCCAATTAAAAAATGGGGTACAGAGCTAAACAGATAATTCTCTGTAGAGGAATATCGAATGGCAGAGAAACACTTAAAAGAAATGCCCTCAGTTGAGAAATGGATACAGAAATTGTGGAACATTTACACAATGGAATACTACTCAGCAATCAAAAACAAGGAAATCATGAAATTTGCAGGCAAATGGTGGGAACTAGAAAAGATCATCCTGGTGAGGTATGCCAGAAGCAGAGAGACACACATGGTATATACTCACTTATAAGTGGATATTAGACATATAATATATGATAATCATACTAAAATCTGTACACCTAAGGAGGCTAATCAAAAAGGAGGACCCTGAGTAAAATGTTCAATCTTCATTCAGGAAGGCAAATGGGATGGACATTGGAAGAGGAAGAAAACAGGGAATAGGCCAGGAGCCTATCACAGAGGGTCTCTCAGATACTGTACCCTGCAGGGTATCAAAACATATGCCGAGACTCAGCCAAAGTTTGGGCAGAGTGCAGGGAATCTTATGAAAGAAGGGGAAGATAAAAAGACCTGGAAGGGACAGGAGCTCCACAAGGAGAGCAACAGAACCAAAAAATCTGGGCACAGGGGTCTTTTCTGAGACTGATACTCCAAACAAGGACCATGTAGATAACCTAGAACCCCTGCACAGATGTAGCCCATGGCAGCTCAGTGTCCAAGAGGGTTTTCCAGTAATAGGAACAGGGACTGACTTTAACATGAACTCATGGGTTGGCTCTTTGATCACATTTACCTGAGGGGGGAGCAGCCTTACCAGTCCTCAGAGAAAGACAATACAGCCAGTCCTGATGAGACCTGGTAGACTAAGGTCAGATGAAAGGGGAGGAGGACCTCCCCTATCATTGTACATGGGGAGGGTCATAGGAGAAGAAGAGGAAGGTGGCATTGGGAGGGGATGAGAGAGGGCTACAGCTGGGATACAAAGTGAATAAACTGTAATTAATAAAAATTATATTAAATTGAAAAATAGGGGTGGGGTGTGACGGAGCAGGGTGAATTCACAATATAGGGCTTGGGGTCTCTCTAATGGGAGAATCTGAAAGTAAATCATTCATGGAGTTAGGATACTTTAATAAAAACTATTTGTCTATGTGTGTGTACATGTCTGTGCATGTGTGTGTGTGTGTGTGTGTGTGTGTTGGCTCACCTAGAGGGCAGAGGCTGACACCTGGTGTCTTCCTCAGCTGTTCTCCATCTTATTTTCTGAGACAGTCTCTCACTGTCCTGGAGCTTGTTGACCCTGATAGACCAGCTGGCCAGCAAGCCCTAGTGATGGTCCTGTCTCCACTCACTGGGATTGCAAGCCTACCCTTTGTACTGGCTTCTTCCTTCTTCTTCTTCTTTTTTTTTTTTTTGCTTTGTGATTTGTTTTTGTTAACTTTCTGAGAATTTCATACCGGCACACAGTGTTTTCTAAAAATATTCTTTCCCCTAGCTTATCTCAGATCCACCTCTCCTAACCTCATGTTACTTACTTACTTAATGAGCTGATGAATTAAATTTGTGTTGCTTATAACCTCCTGGATATGAAGGATCTGCTGGAATGTGATCGACCTACCAAGGGCAGTACCCTTAAAGAAAACTGACTGTCCCTCTCCGAAAAGCCATCAGTGTTTACTGGCTCCTCAGTAGGTTTGGTGGTTCATCTGTGCCCGAGTGTTGACTGGCTTGCTATTGTGCAGGACATGTACAGACCACCACGGCTGCTGTGAGCTCATGTGTGCAGTGGTCCTGGCACATTGAGAAGACTTTTTTTCTCTCCAGTCCTACCTCCCCTCTGGTTCTTACTCTTGCTGCCTTTTCTTCTTTGACATTGTCTGAGCCCTGCAGAGATGGGGTACCATACCCAGATGTCCCATTTGCATCTAAGCACTCCATAGACACTTATTCTTTGCATTTCTTTCAGTTGTGAGTTTCTGTGTTACTCACTACACAAAGAAACTTCTCTAATGGGATCTGAGAGCTGCACTAATCTGTGTGTATGTGTGTGTGTGGGGGTGCTACAAAGTTAGAGGGCGGTGTGAGACTATGTCACGTTGGCGCTACTTTTCAGAACTATTTTCTGTAGTTTATGTAGTTCTTTCTTCTTCACCCTAATTTCTTCCAACACCCCAATAGGAGGCAGAGTTCTCTTGAGCTACTTCCTGCTGGCTAGGGTCATTGGGTTCCTTGTGAAAGTCCAATCTTTATTTCAGGATATCTCCAAGTTCTTCTTATCAAATTGCATCAGCAGCCACCAGGAGTGGGAGGATAGTTGGAGCACCAGCAGCAGCATTCTTCTTTCTTGGAACCCCCTCAACCCTCACTGGGCTCTGTCTTTTATTGCCTCTCCAGAGTCCTCAGATTTAAACTATCTGCAGCTGGCAAAGAGCCCCTCTCAAAGCCAGCAAAAGGCAAATAGTCTGCTGCTGTGGACAATCTGAATAAGTCTCATATCCCACACATGGGATTAAAACAAAAACACGTTTACATGTCATAAACCAAAACGTCCATAAAAGTGTCTATTTAGCAAAATAATAGTAGGTTCACTCCTGGGGCCTGTAAGTTCCCTAGCCATGGGATATATTGGCCAGATTACATTACCAGGCATACATTTCTTTTGTATATTGGGTCTTAAATCCAATGAGAATATATTGTTGTTGTTATTTTCAATTCCCATAACATTTGTGTCACTATTGCAACCATGGGCATTTCTTACCATGCCATAACATCATGGTAGCTCACAGTGTTCACAGCAAGCTGGTTCAGGTTGAGCGTGGCTTTTCCCTCCCAAAGATTGCATAGTGCCTTCTGGTCTAGGAAAGCTACTTGCTTTTTGCAAACGCTACATTGCCTGAATTATTTCTTTAGCCCTAAGAAAAACGTTTAATACATTGGTACATGTCTAGATTATGTATATTAAAATAATTATTTTCAACTTGAAAAGAAACTACTACCTGAAATTCAATAAGATTTAGACCAAAATGAATGGGTATTGTTTTCCTGGTATTGTTGTAACAAATTTCTGTGAACTGGGGGTCTTAAAGTCATAAATAAGCCACTGACAGTTGACAAGCCTATGTGGATGAGAGAAATCTCACAAGGCCCATTTCTAGATGAAGACCTACTGGCAGTCAATGACTATGAAGAGAAGACACATCAGTCTCTCACAGGGTGAGCTCCTTAATTGGTTATCCAATCCCAAGTGGTCAGCTCTAAACACATAGACTCATGTGCAACATTAGATGGACTCAACTCAAGAGGACTCCACAGACACATAATAGTAATAAAGAAAGAGAGGTTACTGAATGCGAAGGGACGGGGTGGGAAACGATATAAATACAGTCTGTGTATAAGAAATAAAAAATAATAATAAAGTTACAAAATTTTCTCACAGTTCTTTAGGTTAGAAGTGTGGAATTACAGTGCGGCAGCTGTGCTTGCTGGTGGCTCAGAGGGGAGGATCGGTTCAGACTTTCTCTTTTTTTTTTTTGGTGTCCTTGGCCTCTAGTGACATCACCCCAGCCTTTGCCTCTTGTCACACCCCAGGCTTTCTGTCGCTATATCTGTTGTCCTTTCTAAGATAAATTCTTTTTAGATGTCATTACTTCATGTTTGTGTATGAGTGTATCGCGTGCGTGCATTGCCAGTGTACCAAGTGTGTGCGCCTATGGAGGTCCAAGCACAGAGAGGGTGTTGAATCTCCTGGAACTCCTGGAGTTGCAGACAGTTATGAACCACCATGTGGATGCTGGGAATCCAACCTGGGTCTTCGGTAAGAACAAGCGCTCGTTCCAGCCCGTCTTCCTCTTTTTATCAGCACAGCTGTCATATTTATTAAAAGTGTCACCGTGGAGAATATTGTGCCATCTTGATTACTTCTGTGCAGGATTCCAGACGTGATCATATCTCCAAATAAGGTCACATCCACAGTTTCAAAGGTTATGTTTTCAATCTGGGTTTTTAGAAATGACTCATAACAGTATATAACCAATAAAATTACTGGTTAAATTGGCTTATGAGAAAGATTTCTCTTTGGATGAAAAAGCAAGGAGCAATCCTGTACTATAGGCAAGAGACACACCTAACAACAGAGAGATTCTAAAGGCTTGAAAATAAAGGATTAGTAACAGTGTTCTGTGCAAAAAAAAAAAAAAAAAAAATTAATGGCTTTGAACTAGCTGTACTAGCTGTTACATAAGTTTAAGTTGAGGGTAGAAAGCATTAAGTGAATTTTTATCATCATGTTTTTCTTTCTAAAAACATGAATGGCTTGTCTGTGTACATATTTGTGTGTGTGTGTGTGTGTGTGTGTGCTCTGTTTTTCTGCGTATATCTCTCTCTGTCTCTCTGTATTGTTTCCCTGTGTGTACGTGTCTCTTTGTGTGTGTGTGTCTGTGTGTCCATGTTCTGGCATGCAATCCAGAAGACAACCGTGGGTTTAAGTCTTTATCTTTATCTTGTATGAGATGGAGTCACTTTGTTGCTAGGTACTCCAGGCTTGCTGACCCATGAGCTTCTGAGGAATCAACTGTCTCCACCAGCCATCTTACCACTGAGCTGCCCCTACCCACGCCTGTCTCTTCTTTTCTAGCTCTTTCTCTTTTTAGAATTATGATTTATTTATTTATTGAAAAGTGTTTTCATGTGATATATTCTGATCATCTCCCCTAACTTCTAGATCATCTCCACTTCCCTACCCAGTTAAGCCCATACCCTTTTCTTTCTCTCTCTCCTTAGAATACAAACAGGCATCTAAAATAATGCTAATAATGAAATTAGATCTGATAAAATAAACAAACCAGAATAGGACAAAACAAACAAACAAAACAGTAAGAGCCAAAGGAAACGAAATGCAAGAAACACATACAGATACTGAGACACACGTGTTCACACATACAGAAAACCCACACAAAAAAGTCAGAAGCCATAATATAGAAGCAAAAGAAATGTGAGGTAACCCAGAAAGAGGACTGTGAGGCAAAAAGAACCCCCACACATACTATTGAGTTTTCTCTCTCTCTCTTTTTAAAAGATAAGAGTGCAAGATATTGAATATACATAAGGAAAGACAAACTTAGAAAAATCGTACAATAATAACAAATTGATTCTAGTGAAGGCACATGAGAAAATGCTAAAGCCTATAACATATTTCCATAGTGTCAAAGTGTCACTCTGCAAAATTACTACTAAATGCAAGGTAGAATCCATTTTTATAACAGAGAAAACTGGTGGTCATCACCTCAATCAAATGATCAAACCGAGACTACATATCAGTAATAGTGGAACAGAATCACATTTGTGCCTTCCAGTGTGATCTAATCATATGTATGTGTGTGTGTTATGTATGTGTGTGTATATATATATATATATACAAATTCAAACCTTGTTTTGTATAAAATATTATTGGATTCTGACTGAAATATATATATATATATATCCATATATATATATATATATTTCATATATATATATGGATATACATACATACATACATACATACAAAGATAGAGAATAATTTATGAAACAATTTTCTAAAAGCAACTGAAATCACTCCAAGTCTTTATATCAGAAATTACAGAGGCAAAGATAAGATGGGTGGCATACCATCAGAAAACATTTATACAGCCTGAAGCTTAGAAGATTCACTAATCAAACTGAAGAATTCTTTAAGACTATTGGTCTGATCCCTTCAAAAAGTCAGTGACAACCTATATACATGTGTACACTCCCAGCATTTGTGAATCTGAGATGGGGGGGGGGAATCACAAGTTCCAGGTTAACTTGGTCTACAGCAGAAAAACATACAACTAGAAAAATATCAACATTCTTAAACAAAACTAAAACAGGGGTGAGTGGTGCATTTCAAGATTAAAGATATATAATAATAGTTAAAGATAATAATAATGTTTTGTTATTGATTTTAGGTGGGGTATTGGAATAGGTGCTGGTAGTAGATGGTTGAGGCAGTGCACTTATTCTTGGGAGATATTTGTTTAAATGTTTGGGCATAAAGTATTGCAAAGTTGTAATTTGCTTTCAAATGTGTAGCTTGAAGGACTTCTGTATAACTATACATATATAAAAGCAATATGGAAGCCAAGATAATAGTTCTGTGAGTGATAATCCTCGCACTGTTTCTTCATTATTTTTTACAACAAATATTAGTGTGATACCTGAAGATGTATTCGCTACAGATCTGTAGTGATTACTTACTTAGGTATATGTATACAATTATCTCCATAACTTCTAATGGAGACTTGTCTTTGTTAGGGTTGCTATTGCTGTGATTGTGATGAAACACCATGACCAAAAAAACAAACCAAACCAAGCCAACACAAAACAAACAGAAACAAAACAAAACCCTTCCTTCCTTCCTTCCATTTATTTTATGTATAGGAGTGCTCTCTGCATGTATACCTGCATGCCAGAAGAGGGCATAAGATGGTTGCCAGTACAGATGGTTCTGAGTCACCATGTGGTTGCTGGGAATTGAACTCAGGACCTCTGGAAGAGCAGACAGCACACTTAACCACTGAGCCATCTCTCCAACCCTTTAGCCTCCTTTCTTATAGAATCCAGAACTACCATCCCAGGGATGGCACCACCCACAATGGGCTGGTCCTTCATCCATCAATTACTAATAAGGAAAATTCTCCACAGGCTTGCCTACAACTCAATATAATGGAGGCATTTTTCTTGATCGAGGTTTCCTACTCTGTAATGACTTAGTTTGTGTCCGGTTTCATTAGACTGTTCTACAGAGAACTGGAATAAATTTCAGTGGTAGAGGAGTTTCCTAGCATGCATGAAGCTCTACAGTCAATCTAAATATCACACAAAGGAGAGAGTATAATTGCCATTGTTCTCCCAAGTTCAGTGTTCATTCCTTATAATCCCTCTTATCAATAAATCAATGCTTCCTTAATCTCTTTCAATCTCATAAACAAGATCATAACACTGAGGTGTTCCCATGAGGTCAATAATGCCAGACTCTCTGTGTTATTCCTTAACTTTCTTTTGAGGTACTTTGTTATCAAAACAATCCAGCAGGAAAGCTAGGCATATAGAAACTAGCTAGCAGATGATAAAATAAATCACTGCTATTACGTGCTGTGATTGTATCTGTAGAATTTTATAGACTCCAGTGACAATCCATGATAAGCACATTTATTTTTAACACATAGGTATATAAACATTCAGAAATAACTTAGATGCAGACAGCAGTCAGATGAAAGAGTAGAAGGAAAGATCTCATATGCAGCAACATTTTAAAAAGCTAAAATTAGGATTGGTTCAGGTTGATTATCTTCTTTTTTCTAGTTATATGTTTTTCTTCTGTAGCCCAAGTTAACCTGGAACTTGTGATTTCACCCTGGCTCAGATTCACAAATGCTGGGAGTACACATGGCCATACAGGTTGTCACTGACTTTTTGAAGGGATCAGGCCAATAGTCTTAAATAATTCTTCAGTTTGATTAGTGAATCTTCTAAGCCTCTGGCTGTATAAATACTTCCTGATGGTATGCCACTCATCTTATCTTTGCCTCTGCAATGTCTGATATGAGGACTTGGAGTGATTTTAGTTATTTTTAGAAAATTGTTTCATAAATTATTCTCTCTCTATCTTTGTATGTATGTATATTATATATGTATATCCATATAAATATATATTTCAGTCAGAATCCAATAATACTTTATACACAACATTTATTTGAAATCATAAGGCACTAGAAAACTGTGGAAGAAGTTAAATAACATTGGTTTAGTGAAAGCTTTTCTAATTATGGCCCTAAGTCTACAAAGTGAAAAATTAAGGAACTTATGTATGTATTTTGAAATGAAATTGCACTGCAATGCAGAACACAAACAAACAAACAAACACCCAAATCCAACAATAATAAATTGATCCTAGAAGAGTTGAAAGATGGGAAAACAGGTAGAGACCTAGCAAATGCTTATGTGTCCCCCATTTCCACCTCTAGCCTGGGTGTGTTTATCTTGAAGGCTATCCTTGCTGCCGTCTCCCTTACCTATAAGGACTATTTTTGTGTATGTGTGGATACACACATTAAAATTCTGTTATCACAGTTCTAAAATTAGTGCTACCCTAATATCCAAGCTCCTTTTTAAAGTATATGAAAATGAATCTTCTGGTATCTGATGCACACACAAAACCGTAGAAACGATGTGTCCTGTAGCTTCAGAGTTACTTAAAGCTGGAAGGCGATGCTGTTGAAGTTCCAGTTCAACTAAACTTAGAGGTGCTTCCCTTCCACACACTCTGCCTCTAATGCCTCACTCTCAGCTGGGCTTCTTTTCTCGCTTGGTCATTTTTCTCAGTGACCTGCTCTGACCTGAACAAATCTCACTGCTTTGTGTTCTCTGTAGGACTGTGAGTGATGACAGCCCAGCAGCCTCCAATGAAGCCTTCAAGGTATGCCCATGTCAGCCGTTGGTAGGGACCCCACAGCTTTAAGGAGACTCAATACAAAGGAGATGTGGAAGTTACAGGCTGCTGCCTCCAGGATTTCTTACCTTTCTTTTTTAATTTTTTTTATTTTTATTAATTACACTTTATTCACTTTATATCCTCCCATAAGCCCCTCCCTCCTCCCCTCCTGATTCCACCCTCCCACCTCCCTCTTCAGACATGTCCCTCCCCAAGTCCACTGATAGGGGAGGTCCTCCTCTCCTTCCTTCTGATCTTAGTCTATCAGATCTCATCAGGAGTGACTGCATTGTCATCTTCTGTGGCCTGGTAAGGCTGCTCCCCCCTTAGGGGGAGGTGATCAAAGAGCAGGCCAATCAGATTATGTCAGAGGCAGTCCCTCTTCCAATTACTATGTATCCCACTTGGACACTAAACTGCCATGGGCTACATCTGTGCAGGGGTTCTAGATTATCTCCATGCCTGGTACTGGTTGGAGTATGAGTCTCTGGGAAGACACCTGTGTTCAAATTTCTGATTCTGTTGCTCTCCTTGTGGAGTTCCTGTCCTCTCCTGATCTTACTATTCCCCACTTCTTCTATAAGATTTCATGCACTCTGCCCAATAGTTGTCCATAAGTCTCAGTGTCTACTTTGATAGTCTGAAGGGCAGAGCCTTTCAGAGGCCCTCTGTGGCAGGTTTCTAGCTTGTTTCCTGTTTTCTTCTTCTTCTGATGTCCTTCCTCTTTGCCTTTTGGGCTGGGGATTGAGCATTTTAGTCAGGGTCCTATCTCTTTAGATGTACAGATTTTAGTAGGTTTATCCTGTATTACATGTCTATATTAGTGAGTATATACCGTGTGTGTCTTTCTGCTTCTGGGATAGCTCACTCAGAATGATCCTTTCCAGGTCCCACCATTTACCTGCAAATTTCATGATTTCCTTATTTTTCATTGCTGAGTAATATTCCATTGTGTTACCTTTCATGTGATGAAATGAACAGAGTTATCTGAGGGATTTCTATTGCTCAGAGGAGGAAAAAAAAAAAGAAAAGAAAAACACATTTTAACAATCACCTAGGTGAACTATTTTTTGTTGTTGTTTTTGGTTTATTTTGACTTGGTTTGGCTTTTGTTTTTTTCAAGGCAGGGTTTCTCTGTGTAGCCCAGGCTGTCCTGGAACTTGCTCTGTAAACCAGGGTGGCCTAGAAATCAGAGATCCACCTGCCTCAGCCTCCCAAGTGCTGGGATTAAAGGCATGCACCACCACTCAGCTATGAAACACTTTTTATAAGGGAACTTGCAATTAATTCTTCTGAGATCAATTAATTGGGAGATTATTTCTCAGACTTTTGTTATACTCTTTAATTTGATTTTTAAAATGAGTATGACCGTGCACTTAGATTAACAGATTAACGTGCGGTAGGTAGTTTACCAAGATTCTTTTGAAAATAATTTAATAAAAAGTTTCTGGAGATCTGGAGCTAAAAACTGACCAGAGCACACTGAGCAATATCAAAGTGATATTTCAAGTAATATTTCATCAAAAACTTAGAACTGGAACATGTGAGAGTTTCCCGTCTTTATTCTGGAGTGACAGCGGTAAAGGATGTGCCTTGGCCACCAAGTAGGTTATGGTTTCCAGGTGTCTGGGCCCCCACGCCTGTGTCCTTACAAGGAGGACTTGTATGGTTGGTTTTTTCTTCCTACAGATTTATCTGTGTGGTAACATGTACTTAGATATTTTTTATATGTGTAGGGAGGTCTTAGGTGTTACTCTGTGTTAAGCTCTTTACACATTATCTGCAATCCTAAAAAACCACTGTTTGGCACACACTGAAGACCACAAACTTAGGAGAATAGCCTGATACCTCAGGTGGAATATGTACCTTTGAATCTGGCAGAAATGTGCATCCTGATGCTCTGTCATCTTCACCAAGACCTTTGGCTCCTCGTAAACTTGTGACCTTGGTGTACTCATGAACACAGTCTAAATGAATTTCTAGTGCCTCACTTGGGTCTCCAGCTAACTTGTGACATATACCTAGGTTTCAGCAGCACAGAATGACACTTATCAACAGCATTGACCTTGGTACTGATAATCAAAATTCTGTCTTATGGTGACTTCCTATGTATCACCTCGTATACAACTGCTGTTTGTACTCACTTGTCATAGTCTATCCAGACATAAGTGCTAAGAAGGACACATGTTCATACTTAACTTCTTGGAAGCATTCAGAGCTTGTGTATGATGTTCTCAGCAGAGTGGGCAAAGTTTGTGTGAACCCTTCTCTCTCTGAATTTCTGTTAGGACTGGCCTGAGTGCCATTGCTGCCCTTGGAGCCCTGGCATGGAACGGAGCAGTCTGTCCGGGCTGGAGCCATTCTCATTGACTTGGATTTTTCTTCTATGACTCCTGTGGTCTCCCCGGCTTCTGTACCTACCTGTTAGCACTGGCCAGGCTCTCTCTGATCCTTTGCCTCTGTCTATGTTTCACTTGTGTTTCAGGTTGGCTTCCAGGCTGTTTCCACATCCTAACTAGTTATCATGTTTTGTGCTTTGTATTTATGGTGTTAAACTCTTCTTGGTCTCTTCATGTCAAGCGATTCCTTCCTTGAGAAACTAAACATTACATAATTCAGGAGCTCCCTAAGTAGAATAATTCCAGCTTGAACATATTCTAACTTGGGCTCTTAAAGCACAGCAATTTTGAGGATTGAACCAGGAGACTTAATTTTCCAAGTCCAATCAATATATGGGAACTAGACACACGTGCCTGAGTATGCTTCTTGACTCCTGAACTGGATGTGTTTCCACCATGAGGTCTGCTCAGGGCTCTGGCAGCTGTGCAGTCTGCTGACCCCTGGGTGGTGGAGATGGTAGTTTTCAGTTTGATTTACACTTGCTCTGTGAAGGAGGGATGCTTCAGACATGCTTACAGTGTGCTATTTAAAGACTTCGTGGCCCCATTTCAGAAATTAGGCTATGCAAATCCAACCCGATTATAAGATTTAGTTTTCAAGAAATTTGAAGTGCATCTGAGGTTCTTTGTCCTCACAGATCTTAGTTCTTACTGGAACTAAAAGCAAAACCTGAATTTTAGGGGTTTCATATTTTAGATAACAAGAATTCCATTCAAAGTACTGTTATATTTTCTTTCATGTTTATGCCCTTGTGGTATGGCTGCTATTTTTCCTTATGTATAGATGTTGGTTTTGTTGCCTTTGTGCATTTTTGTTTATGAGTTTGTTTCTTGCTGTTACATGTATATGTGTATATGTATGTGCATTTATGTATGTGTTTGTGTGTGTATGTGTGTGACATACTTGTGCATACGTGCTGATACCAAACCCAAGGCCTTCCATATACTGGTTATGTACTCCACTACTAACTTGCATATCAGACTGGTAATTCTTTGCAATTCTTTGTTTTCAATTCAGATAAAATATTTTCCCAAGTGTTTTCATGAAAATTTAAAAAAAAGAAAAAAGAAAGATTAGGTGGTGTGTAATGAAAGGCCCAAGAAGGACTTGTGGAGCCTGGAAGGAGCTATTCTATTCCCTTGAGTTTCACAAGGAGAAACTGCAGTGCATTCAGCCATGGCCCAGATAAACTAACTGTTGAATAGAAAAACATATAATGTCATCTGTGGACAGTGTTTAGGTGGCAGCACTCTCTGAGAAGCTGTGACATTTTGGAAATTTTGACATTTTTCTTTTATTTTTAATTCTTTATTAATTACACTTTATTCACTTTGTATCCCCCTGTGGTTCCTTCCCTCCTCCCATCCCAACCCCTCCCTTCCTCCACCCTCTGCATGCATGCCCCTCCCCAAGTCCACTGATAGGGGAGGTCTTCTTTTCCTTCCTTCTGATCCTAGTCAATTAGGTCTCATCAGGAGTAGCTGCATTGTCTTCCTCTGTGGCCTGGTAATGCTACTTCCCCCTCAGGGAAGATCAGGCCAATCAGTTCATGTCAGAGACAGTCCCTGTTCCTATTACAATGGAACCCACTTGGATACTGAACTGCCATGGGCAGGGGTCTTAGGTTATCTCCATGCATAGTCCTTGGTTGGAATATCAGTCTCAGGAAAGACTCCTGTGCTCAGAGTTTTTGGTTCTGTTGCTCTTCTTGTGGAGTTCCTGTCCGCTCCAGATCTTACTGTTTCTCACTTCTTTCATAAGGTTCCCTGCACTCTGCCCAAAGGTTGCCCATAAGTCTCAGCATCTGCATTGATAGTCTGCAGGGCAGAGCCTTTCAGAGGTCCTCTGTGTCAGGCTCATGACTTGTTCCCTCTTTAAAACGACAGGCTACAGATTGGGAAAGGATCTTCACCAACCCTATATCTGACAGAGGGCTAATATCCAATATATATAAAGAACTAAAGAAGTTAAACAGCAAAAATCAAGTAATTCAATTAAAAATGGGGTACAGAGCTAAATACAGAATTCTCAATAGAGGAATATCAAATGGCAGAGAAACACTTAAGGAAATGCTCAACCTCATTAGCCTTCAGGGAAATGCAAATCAAAACGACCCTAAGATTTCACCTTACACCCATCAGAATGGCTAAGATCAAAAACTCAAGAGACAACACATGCTGGAGAGGTTGTGGAGAAAGGGGAACCCTCCTCCACTGCTGGTGGGAATGTAAACTTGTACAACCACTCTGGAAAACAATCTGGCACTTTCTCAGACAACTAGGAATAGCACTTCCTCAAAATCCAGCTATAACATTCCTAGGCATATACCCCAAAGAATCTCAAGTACACAGTAAGGATATTTGCTCAACTGTGTTTGTATCAGCCTTATTTGTAATAGCCAGAAGCTGGAAACAGCCCAGATGCCCCTCAGTGGAGGAATGAAAACAGAAATTATGGTGTATCTACACAATGGAATATTACTCAGCAATAAAAACCAAGGAAATCATGAAATTTGCAGGTAAATGGTGGGATCTGGAAAAGATCATCCTGAGTGAGCTATCCCAGAAGCAGAAAGATGCACACAGTATATACTCACTCATATAGACATATAATATAGGATAAACCTACTAAAATCTATACATCTAAAGAAACTAATCAAGAGGGAAGACCCTTGCTAAAATGCTCAATTCCTATCCAGAAAGGCAAAGAAGATGGACATTTTTCTTTAACAGGTATACTGACAAAGTTTAAAAAGGACGGGTTGTCATTCATCTCATATGCACAGTTAGAAGGTAACATTTGAACATTAGTTCAAACTCTCGCTTCAGAAAGCCATCCTCTGTGATCTTTCACCAGGTTTGGCTACGCATTCAGCACTGCATTATCAGACATGACACCATTATTACAGCCTTCAGTGAGGATGTTTTACCAGCTTCCTAATCCCAGCTGTAAGAGCCTGTTTCTCATGAGGCATGTTCATGAAACCACAGATGTGTGATCTGTACTTAAATACAGACACATATAGGTGATACTTCTCAGCAGAGAGTGAGGCCCTGGGTGCAGAACTACTCACCTCATGGTATCTGGAAAGCAAAGAGAGGCCCCAAGGGCAAGATGTGCTCTTCAAAGGCACAACCCTCTGTGGCCTTCTTCTTTCAATTAGGGTCCACCTCTAGAAGTTTCCATTATTCTCCAGTAATATCACCAAGTTCAGAGCCTACCAACAGATTAATTAACTGATTAATCATTCAGAGTCATCCATGATTAAATTTGCAATGGTTGGATTCATGAAATAAAGACCAGGCTCTAATGCAGTTCTTTCAGGAGATACTTTATAAACTGTAAGAAACTATATGTGTGCACATACACATATACATACGTATTACAGTAGTGTTTTTTTTTTTTAATTTTTCGAACAGCTGAACTGGCATTCATTAATTTAACAAATATTCATTGAGCTTCTAGTATATTCTAGGTACTATGAAAGGGCTCTGGACAGGCAAAGAAGAATGATATTGCGTCTCGTTTTCAAGTGGCTTACTGACTTATGAGGTAGATTAAAGTACAAAGCATTGACAGTAGAATGAAGGATTGTTAGGTGTGTTGGGTGCACAAAATAGTTTGGCTCTTCAGAGGAATAAGCCAAGTTCCAACACTTAAAAGGTGGAGGCAGGATTATAAGTGCAAGAGAAGGAACCATACAGTTCATGTGACTAAGTCTCCAAGTTTCTACACAAAACCCTTCAAATCTACGTCTCCTCTCCAGAGAATATATTTTTTGCTTGGACAGTTTTGGGTGTAGTTACAAAGTTCTTTCTTATATTAGCTGAAGTCAGTGCCCCACTAATCTCCATCCAAGTTTTTCTAGTGCAGTCTGAGAAGAGTCCAATCCCTACTCACATGCAGATCCACCCAGTTCTGAGTACACATTGCTCCCCTTCCTTCCAAGGTCACCTCTCCAGATCTCTGTGAGCCTCCACTGTCTCATTTTCAGACTGTGCCACTTAGTAGAAGAAGTCTGTTTGCTAAGAATTCAGAAGAGCGTGCCCCATCTCTTCTGGAAACTCCCAGGATTTGGAATGGAGATATCAGCACTGAGGGAAGCATGCAGTGATTGCTGGATAACCACCTATTTCTGAGAAGGTGACATCAATGAGTGCATGTGAAGCAAACTTAGTAAACAATAATGAGCTGTAAATGGGTTTGTACCTTTAGTAGTGCTGCCCGAAGAAACAGCAACTAATATTTGATCCATAGCTTTATTCTGAATGATGTTATGCCTTGGATCATCTCTATTTTAAGGTTCTGTCTAAAACCTCTGAATCCTACATATTTAATGAGTTTCAGCGCACGGTGGAAAGCACAGGTGTGGAGCTGTGCATTAAGTTCACCCTTCCTGAATTTTCCTGCTACTGCTTCAACTTGGCTCTTGCAAAAGACAACTGAATTTCTACGGGAACTCAAGTCTTCTAAGCAGGGCACTCTTAAGTCTCTTCTGATATTTTCATTGCTGAACACTTTGCAACTCCAGATGGCCATGATAAGACTTTAGCATTTGCCATATGGAGAAGCAGTAAACACTTTCAGCAGAAAGCAGAGGCAAAAGTCTAGAGCCATGCTTCTGCAGTACTGGATCATGCTGTTGCCCACTCACAGAGTGTTGGAGCTTCTTCCTGTTGTTTAGAGGCATCCCGTCGTGTCGCCAGCAGGAGGAGGATGGAAATAAAGAGTAGATGCTGTTTATTGATCTGACATGCTACCGAGGCCTGGGCTGGGATGATGTACTGTGTGAAAGTAAGCCCCATTTCCAAAAGTCCCATTTCCAAACAGTCTCACCTAGAATAGTGAGGTTTTAATTAGTTTCTGCTACAGACTTAGGCAGCTCTGCTTTGAGAAACACTGTTGTGGAAAGTAAGCAGCATCTTTTCTGTCTGTGACCCTGCATATCATTCCTTCCATCCTTCTAGCTTCCCTTCCACTAGCTTTGATGGGTCAACTTTATACTAAGAATTAAATGGGGGTGTCAGAAGGATGAGGTATACTGTTCTTATCTTAAAGAATCTTCATTCTAGCTGTTTGATTTAGTAGGCACACATCCGTACCCTGAGGATGACTGTTAAGTTCATTGAATATACCGGGAACAATATAATCAGTCTAGTCACTAGAGTCATGAAAATGAAATGCCTCCTTCCCACAGTCAAAACTTTTCACTTTATCATCTCTCCACAGCCCCAAATATTACATCTCTCTAACTTGGCTAAAATAAATGAAACTGTAACTTCTGAAACATAAATTCCCATGTGTATATGTCAACTATTTCTAGATTTTTTCCTAGAAACTCTTTCCAGGCCTAATTCCAATCAATGTTTTTGTGATCTGCCAAGGTCAAGGCAGCTCATAAATATGAAGAAGCAGCATCATAACTTTAACTGTACTTCTGGATGTTCCAATGCCCTTGTGGTTGTTCATATTTAAAGTGCAGTGCCTTGTGAAGGTGAAGATTCCTTTCCACATTGGATTATATATTTTGATTTTTTGTTAGTTTACTTTTTTTATTTTTCTTTATTAATTACACTTTACTCACTTTGTATCTCCCATGGTTCCCTCTCTCCTCCCATCCCAATCCCTCCCTTCCTCCACCCTCTTCATGCATGCCCCTCCCCAAGTCCACTGATAGAGGAGGACCCCTTTTCCTTCTTTCTGATCCTAGTCAATTAGGTCTCATCAGGAGTGGCTGCCTTGTCCTCTTCTGTGGCCTGGTAATGCTGCTTCCCCCTCAGGGGGAGGTAATTAAAGAGCAGTCCAATCAGTTCATGTCAGAGACAGTCCCTGTTCCTATCACAATGGAACCCACTTGGATACTGAACTGCCATGGGCTACATCCAATACTTTAAACATGAATGGATGTTGGATTTTGTCAAATGCCTTTTGAGCATCTAAGGAGATGATCATGTGGTTTTTCTCCTTCAGTTTGTTTATGTGGTGGATCACATTGATGGATTTCCATATATTGAACCACCCCTGCATGCCTGGGATGAAGCCTACTTGGTCTTAGTGGATGATGTCTTTGATGTGTTCTTGGATTCAGTTTGCAAGTATTTTGTTGAGTATTTTTGCATCAATGTTCATGAGGGAGATTGGCCTGAAATTCTCTTTCTTTGTTGGGTCTTTGTGAGGTTTAGGTACCAAGGTGACTGTGACTTCATAGAATGAGTTTGGTAGTGTTCCTTCTGTTTCTATCTTGTGCAATAGTTTGAAGAATATTGGTGTTAGCTCTTCTTTGAAGGTCTGGTAGATGGTCTGAAACCATCTGGCCCTGGGCTTTTTTTGCATGGTAGACTTTTGATGACAGCTTCTATTTCCTTAGGGGACATAGGACTATTTAATTGGTTTACCTGGTCTTGATTCAGCTTTGGCATGTAGAATCGGAAAAGAAAATTGTCCATTTCATTTAGATTTTCAAATTTTGTGGCATATAGACTTTGGAAGTAAGACCTAATTATTGTTTGGATTTCTTCAGTGTCTGTGGTTATGTCCCCCTTTTCATTTCGGATTTTGTTGATTTGAATAGTTTCTCTCTGCCTTTTAGTTAGTTTGGCTAGGGGTTTGTCTATCTTGTTGATTTTCTCAAAGAACCAGCTCTTGTTTTCATTGATTCTTTGAATTGTTTTATTTATTTCTAATTTATTGGTTTCAGCCCTGAGTTTGATTATTTCCAGCCATCTATTCCTCTTTGGTGTGTCTGCTTCTTTTTTTTCTAGGGCTCTTAAGTGAGCCATTAAGTTGCTTGCATGAGATGTTTCGAATTTCTTTTTGAAGGCACTTAGTCCTATGAACTTTCCTCTTAGCACTGCTTTCATTGTGTCCCACAAGTTTGGGTATGTTGTGCCTTTATTTTCATTGAATTCTAGGAAGTCTTTAATTTCTTTCTTTATTTCTTCTCTGACCCAGCTGTCATTGAATAACAAGTTGTTCAGTTTCCATGTGTGTGTAGGCCTTTTGTTATTTTTGTCATTGAGGTCCAGTTTTAGTCCATGGTGATCAGAAAGGATACAAGGGATTATTTCAATCTTCTTGTATCTGTATAGGCTTGCTTTTTGACCAACTATATGGTCTATTTTGGAGAAGGTTCCATGAGGTTCTGAGAAGAAGGTAAATTCTTTTGAGTTTGGGTGAAAGGTTCTGTAGATGTCTGTGAAGTCCATTTGATTCATGACCTCTGTCAGAGTTATTGTTATTCTGATTTTAAATGACAAGATTATGCATCTTTAAGAGACATGGCTTGAGGTTTCACTCCATCTTATAGGCATCTTATTTTGATAAAGAGTCTCTTTCTAATTTCTATTTTGTAGTTGCAGAGATCCTTATCTTTTGTTGAGTTCATAAAGTTGGTAAGAACAAATATACACAGCCATCAATGAGGAAGCTGTATTTTTATCAGTAGAAGAAATTTGAAGCCCAGAATTTGAAGATTTAATCATTTTTTAGCATTTCTATGTTCACTATTTAAAACAACAACAGTAACAAAACAACAACACTTTTTCTCCTACACATTCAGTAAAACATTTGAATGAGTGACTTCTCTGGGGGCATTGCCTTTGTCTTTAACATTACCTAGAAAGCATGTGTTTGTAAATTGTTATTAATAATTTAGTGAGAAATTTTGATGAATAAATGATTTTCTATCTTTTCTATTCCTCATAAATTTACAAACATTGTAAACAGATAGTGTCAGTATTGGCCTTTTAATAAATAGCAGGCTTCTGGCACAAATCTTTGGACAAATGACATAATTATGACCTATTTGTTTGTTTGTTTACTATCTTACACTTTATCTTGCCCATCCTAGTCTAGCTGTCACTTCCCCCATTCACTCTGCATTTGTTTCCAGATTCCTTTTACTCACAAAAGCAATTCTCAGATACTTTTTTCCTGGATTTTAGTCCACCACATAAAAATGCACATCTTCCTTACTTAGCACCTTAAACATGGTACTCTGCTGCCTTTTGGCTTCCAGAAGTTTTGATAAGAAGCCAGCTGCTAATCTTTCTGTGTTTTTATTGCAAAAGTGAATACATATTACTTTATTGATTTCAAGAACTGATCTTTTGGAAATCAGTCTGGCGCTTTCTCAGACAATGAGTAGTCCTACTTCAAGATCCAGCTATACCACTCCTAGGCATATATCGAAAATAAACTCAACTATACAACAAGGATATTGCTCAACCATGTTTGTAGCAGCTTTATTCATAATAGCCAGAAACTGGAAACAACCTAGATGTTTCTCAACTGAGGAATGGATACAGAAACTGTGGTACATTTACACAATGGAATACTACTCAGCAATTAAAAACAAGGAAATCATGAAATTTGCAGGCAAATGGTGGGAACTAGAAAAGATCATCCTGTGTGAGGTATGCCAGAAACAGCAATACACACACAGTATATACTCACTTATAAGTGGATATCAGACATATAATATAGGATAAACATTCTAAACTCTGTATACCTAAAGAAGCTAAGCAAGAGGGAGGACACTGTAAGATGCTTAATCCTCATTCAAAAAGGCAAATGGGATAGACATTGGAAAAGGGAGAAAACAGGGAACAAGAGAGGAGCCTAACCACAGAGGGCCTCTAAAAGTCTCTACCTAGCAGGGTATCGAAGCAGATGCTGAGACTCATAGCCAAACTTTGGGCAGCGTGCAGGGAATCTTGTGAAAGAAGGGGGAGATAAACCTGGAGGGGACAGGAGTTCCACAAGAAGAGCAACAGAACAAAAGCAAAAACAAACAAACAAACAAGAAAGTGGGCACAGGGCTCTTTTCTGAGACTGATACTCCAACCAAGGACCATGCATGGAGATAACCTACAACCCCTGCACAGATGTAGCCCATGGGAGCTCAGTCTCTAAGTGGGTCCCTAGTAAGGGGAACAGGAACCAGCTTTGACATGTACTTAGTGGCTGGCTCTTTGATCACCTCCCCCTGAGTGGGGAGCAGCCTTGTCAGGCCACAGAGGAAGACAATGCAGCCATTCCTGATGATACCTGATAGGCTAGGGGCAGATGGAAGAGAAGTACCTTCCCTATCAGTGGAATGGGGGAGGGTCATGTATGCTTGTTTATTCCTGTAATAATAATGATTAAGGAAGAGATCATTGATTGGGGTGGGTAAGAACAATCAGAGCAGGGAAAGGACAGGGCAGGAGTAAGGGCAATGTAGTGTTTATGTATGAAATTCTTAATGGAAAACATAAAACTATGATTAAGAAGAACAAGAAGTCTCTTTAAAGAAAACCTTAGCATATAGATATATCTCTAGATACTTATTTTCTCATCTGGAAGTTTATTGATGTTATTTGTTTGATCATTTGTATGTATATATAGCTACTTGGCTAGATGAACTCTATTTTCCAAACAGTATGTAGCATGTGATGTTATTTTGTTCTGTCTTTTCTCTAGTCTTATTTATTAGGAATCATCTCCAGGTCTGCCTAAACCAATTTTTTTTAGTCAAATTGGTGCTTAAGCTTACCTGGGAAAGAGTGTGTGTGTGTGTGTGTGTGTGTGTGTGTGTGTGTGTGTGTGTGTTTGTGTGTGTGTTTGTGTTCACCTGCACATGCACTTCACAGTTTGGGGAATTCAGTTGGCAAAGCTCTAGTGGCTCAGAGATTTTTCTCTCCAGCCTTTCTTGGCAGATCCAGTGAAGATACACTAGGGTCTTTCATACTAAAAGAAATATGATTTTACTTAATCCCTCTAGGGAGCACCTCTGGGTTAGAGTAGCTTGGTATTCAGCCAGTATTTGGTCAGAAGAAGTTAAAACTATATCCCTGGATTAGCAAAGTTTCTCTTTTTACTGATGAGTCTCTATGGCTTGAAAATTCTTCATCTCCATTTGCTACTGTTGTGTTTCCTAGGGAGATGTGAACAAAGTCAATTTATCCCAGATAAAGTACCAATTACAAACAAAATAATTATTGTCCCCGGGTATATTGGAGTCACTTATATTAGTGAGGTATTGCTTAAGGGAACACAGATGACTCACATCATAGGAAAGCCAACCCCAACATGAGTGACAAAGCACACAGCTGCATCCCTGGATCTTCCTTAACAACTTGCCAGGATCATGGCCAGAGTGAGTCTCTATAATGTTGGGGATGGACTTGTGAATCCTGTTAGTTTCAGGAACTTCCTGAGACTTAAGTTGTTTAGTTCCTGAGGCGTAATGAGCCTCCCTCAAAGATGGAGTGTTTGAATTCAGAGAAATGTCTATATAGCTTTCCATCCATTTCTCTGGTTATTATACTCCCTGCCCCCGGAATGTTCTCTGAGGCTTAGAGGGAGTAATGCAGAAGTCTGATTAGTTTTCTTCATCTATGTCTATGTATTGGGCCACTATTCTACAGCAGAAGTAACTTATTCTCAAGAGCATAATGGAATATAAGTCCCTCAAGTACAATATCCATTGCAAAAAGAATGTTTTCCTTCATGACCAATTGAGGCTGACAGCAACAGTGATCTATGGGCATAAGCCTAAATAAACATTTAGAAGGCAAGTTGATAGGACATTAACTGAACAAAACTATGATACTAGCATTGCTACTGGGAACTCTGACCTTTCCAGCTGTTATCTTTTGCTTTGTCTTATAGTACCACATGTGGGTTTTCTTCTATGGAATGAGGCTTAAATCTAATCAGAAATCAGTTGGTTGGACCTATAATAGTTGTGCCATTATTGGCCTAGTAGACACATTTTCCCTGGAGTGTTGATACTACAGTGTAAGCGTCCATAGATGAGTAGGACTCTTGGAAACAGTTCTCCCTTAGTGGCCTACATGTCGCCTCTGGCCCTAAGAAAGTTAGCCAGCAGCAAGAAAGCTTCTAGTTTTGCCCTAGTCTGATTTCTCCATGCCTTACAGCTGAAGCATCCAGTATCTTCATCGAGATGATTTTACTATTTAGTGCTGACATGAAGACAGCAGCAGTGGCAGTAACTTTATGATTTGGGGAAACATGGAAACCTTCCTGGCCAACACACTAAAAGGGTGGCAACATATCCATAATACTGGGATTTGCACCCAGCAAACTTGTGACTCCTAGAAGTACCATTTCCTACTCATGCCATATGTCTTCCTTTAAGCTCTTTAGTTAGTACCTTTTCTGGATTTCATCCTTTAAAAAAAATAAAAATCTAAAGACACTGAAGGTTTAGCATTTCATAAAGAAACTTTTCTATGGAGGTAAACAGTATTTCAGAAAGCCCACCACTGTCTACTCCACCTAAGTACCAGCTGGTTTTATGAAGCTAGAAGGATGCTACAACTGAAATGTTAGCAAGGTTCAATACAGTGTGGAAAAATTTCATTACTTTCATTAAGTTTTCACGAAAAGGGATATAATAGGTACAGTGACTTATATTCCTTATATGCCCTATCTAGCCCTTTATAATAGTCAGGCACTCCCATGAGCTTTCTTTATCCTAATATACTGATAATATGGGGCTGCTTTGCTGCCTTACATTGCTTGATTGGCTGAGGGTCAAGGGCTGTATTCTAGTCTGGCTTACCTGTTGCTGGAGGCAATCAGTTCTGACAGCACTGTAGTCTTTACCATTCCAGTAGCCACACTTGGCTGCTGGTCTGTGGCTGGGTTTAATCTCCACCTCCTTATGGGTGAGAAACATACACTGCACAGTCCGACGGTATGACTGATTGGCTCCTGAGTGCTGAGATTAAAGTTGTGTGTAAGGGTTGGACACCTTGTTCAGTATCTTTCTTAACTCTGTGGAAACAGTTCTATCAGGCCGGGTGAACTGTGAATCAGATAACATCTTTCTCATATCCAGTTCTCTCAGTGATATCCACCCTTCCAAAATTGTATTCCAGACCTTGGTATTTGTGAGGAATTCAGCGTGATGATATAAGATACAATCATGATTATTGTGCTTCTAAATATTTGGATTTCTGATAAAACTAAGATTGGAGAAAGTATGGAGAATCAGAATTTTTTTCTAACATTCAGGTGAATCTATAAATGCTAGGACTACTTTGCCTGGTTGTGTGGCAAAACTAGGTAGGTTGAATATTATAATACTGTCTTATTTTTTTTTTCTTGGTTGCTGTGATTAATTACTATGACAAAACAATGTAGGGAAGAAACTTTTTCCGGTTCACCTGTTTTTCTAGGTTGCACCCTATCACTGAGAGGAAGTTACAGTAGCAAGAGCTTCAGACAGCAGTTACAACACATCCGTAGCCAATAAGCAAACAGCAGTGCATACTCCATCCTAGCAATAAATACTCAAGCTTAGCACCTGCTCTCCCTCTACTTAGTCCAAGACTTAGCCATAAAATGGAGCACTCATATTTAGGGTGGGTCTCCCCAATTCAGTTAGCTCAATAAAGAAAATCCCTGGGCTGGGAGGATGTTCCAGCAAGTCAAAGGCATTTGTCCTGAATTTCATGGGGTAGATGGCAGGAACTACAATTTGTCCTCTGATCTCCACACATGAGCCACTGTGGCATATGTGCTCCAAACTAATAAGCAGATAGGCAGACTAATTAATTGGCTAATTAATTAAAAATTAAAAAGAGAATCCCTTATCAGCAATTCTGTAGGCCCACCTAATTTAGAGAGTCTATCATAGAGATTCCCTGCCCATATGATTCTACATCTTGCCAAGTTGACAACTGAAATTAGCTACCTTACGTGGACATACCATGACAGGAATTTTATTTCAGGTCAAATATTCTAGAGGAAAGTCACTCAGATGGAACTGTTACACAGAGGAATGTTTATTGAAGAGACGTTATCATTATGGAAAATATAAAGGCAACCTCATATTCTCTAGTAAGGAGACAGAGAAGCACATTTTGCTGTGTAGCAGGTCAAATGAATGACGTGTGCAAATTAACATATATAAGTTTGATGTGTACAGGTTACTGAAGATACTTACTGTATGATACCACTTGGGTTAGTTAACAAACAAAGATTAAGTTTTCCATTGGCAATATGGGGATTAGAAGACTATAGGGTATGGGCCAAGTTTAATTCATAGCTGTTTTTAAGAAGCCACAAGAAAAGGGTTGTGTTGTTAAACGGTTGTCCGAAAACCAAAGCAAAACATGTGACACACAATATACCTGATCTTTTGTCTTAAAATATTTCTTTCTTCCCTTTACTTAAATCTGTGGGTCACGTGGTGCAGGGGTGCGCACCTGTAAGCCCAGCACTTGGGGGGGGGCAGAGGCAGGTAGGTCTCTGTGAGTTATAGGCCAGCCTGGTCTACAAAGAGAGTCAAGAACAGCCAAGACTACACATAGAAACCCTCTCGAAAAACAAAAACAAAAACAAGCAAACGGTTGGACCAGCACCATTTGTTGAAGATGCTGTCTTTTTTTTCCATTGAATGGTTCTGGCTTCTTTATCTAAATCAAGTTTCCATAGGTGTGTGGGTTTATTTCTGGGTCTTCTATTTGGTTCCATTGATCCACTATTCTGTTTCTGTGCCAACACCATGCAGTTTTTATTACTATTGCTCTGTAGTACAGCTTGAGATCAGGGATGGAGATACCTCCAGATGATCTGTTGTTGTACAGGATCGTTTTGGAAAAGGAATTCAATGAGAGATGCCTGGGTAAAGCAAAAGTGAATGTGCGTGCATGTATTCTATGTACACAGTGAAGTAGTAGCTGCATTAAAGATGTGGGAGTTCTGACATATGTAAAAATGTGGATGATGTTGAGGACATTATTCCAAGTGGAATGATTTGGCTGCCAAAACCCAAATACTGTGTGGGTCTATGTAATTTAAGGTAACTGAAATCATCAGATCCATAGGGGAAGAAAGCATACTGGGTTTCAGGGGTTCAGAGCAACCAGGTGCATGGAGTGGTGTGGCTGAAGACTGGGGTACAAATTCCAAAGTGTGTTTTTTGTGTTGTCTTTATCTTTGCATTTTTCTTACATTCTTTCTTGGTTTGCTGTATTTCAGATCTTTGTAAAAATTTCTGAAGAGTGGTCCCAAATATAGACAACTATTATTTGTGGTCTATCAATAGTTTTCTGCTTCTATAAATAAGTATTTTGTTTTACATTTAAAAAAAACAAACAAACAGAAAAAACAAAACAAAAAACAAAATTGTGGGTGTTTGATTACACACACCCTCAGCCAGGGTCTCCCAGGAAGCCCCAGCATTCCATGTGTGCCAGCTTCTCCTATGCACTTCCTGGGTTCATTCTCAATTCTTGAGAGTTAGAACACCTCAAGGTGACCTTCAACCAAAGGGAACATCAACCAGGCAGATGGTTGCATAGCTTTGAGCTCATTCAAGGAGCTGTGTGGAGCAGTTCTCTACTTGGCTCCCCACAGGAACCTTGTAGGATGGGTGTCACTGCCTAAGAAGGTAACCAGCTCAAGAACATGCCCTCCGTGCCTTTGCCCTACCTCTGCTCCTCTTCTTCTGCTCCTCATTCTGCTTGCCAGTACAACCACCCAGTAAACTGATGCACTCCATCCATGTCTCAGGCTTTGCATTGGAGAACGCCAGAATAAGAAAAGGAATAGATCCCTGGCCCACCACCAACATCACAGGACAGCAAGGAAGAGGGAATACTGGAACATTTTATTCTTTTACTTAGAGACATCTGCAGCAAGTGTGGCTGGCTGTTAATGTTGTTAATAGCGAGATATACATTTCTGAGCTTGAAATAACACGTTGGATTTCTGTGAGAAACTACTCTCGTCTCTTCGTTTTCTTTTGGAAACCTGATACTGGTCATGCAGAAAAGCTGTGCTCACCAGCTCTTGAATAAAATCAATATGCTGTAAGAATAAAGGAGCATTTCTGAACATAGATAGGAAAAGATGGTACCCACAGCAGTCATCAAAGGAGACCTTCCTCCTCTTTCTGTTTGTTCTTGAGTGGAACTGTCTTTCCTTCAGTGGCTGGGCACCTAAAACCTTTTGCTGCACTAAAGATTTTCTTGAATTTGATGACAGATTGAACATGATATTTGAGTTAGAAAATATCATTAAGAGTGGGTGGCCATCTATTTTTTTTAAAAAAAGAGCATGATTTGAAGGAAACTTCAAAACAATTTATCTTGAAATTTTCTTCAGTTTCCAGAAATTGAAATCCCACCACCTAGGGGCTTTATGTGCTCTGAAAAGAGAGGAACCAGAACTGACAAAGATAACATGGAAGAAGAAAAAGCAACAGAATACTTTTAGAGCGTGTTTTCCCCAAGCTTCCTGGGAGAACAGGATGTTTTTTTTAACAATCTCAGGGCTTGAGGAATGTAGGACTGCTTCCAGGGAGAAGCCGTATGTTCTTTTCTGCATGCCAGCCTTGTGACAGTCATGACTGTGGTCTCAACAATCACAGCAAAACGCCTTGTGCAGCCTTCAGAGGAGAGCAGCAGTGAGCCCTCTTCCTGATGTAGACTGTTTCTGGGATGCAGGGCTCTGATGTGGCCTAGTGCCTTAAGACTGTCTGGAGTGCTACCATCAGCACTACACTTTCACTTATGTTTTCCCCTGCTGTAGGCTAAGTTCTCACCAGTATTTAACGGGGTGACTTTGCTTGCTTTGAGGTGATGTCTTTGGCTGGGAGTTAGGCTTAGAGTTAGGCTTAGAGTATGCTATTTTGTTTTGACTAATAACAAAACTGGTATACTCTCTCAGTACTCACAAGAGGAAGGCCTTGATTCAGATCAAAAATCAGGTGTCCGTAAGTGTGTGGGTTTATTTCTGGGTCTTCTGTTCGATTCCATTGATCCACCATTCTGTTTCTATGCCAGTACCATGCAGTTTTTATAACTGTTGCTTATAGTACAGCTTGAGATCAGGGATGGAGATACCTCCAGAAGATCTTTTATTGTAGAGGATTGTTTTAGCAATTCTCGGTTTCTTGTTATTCCATACGAAGTTGAGAATTTTTCTTTCCAGGTCTGTACAGAATTGTGTTGGCAATTTGATGGGAATTGCATTAAATCTGTAGATTGCTTTTGGTAAGATGGCCATTTTTACTATGTTAATCCTGCCAAGCCATGAGCATGGGGGATCTTTCCATCTTCTCATATCTTCTTCTAATTCTTTCTTCAGAGACTTGAAATTTTTTTCATACAAGTCTTTGACTTGCTTGGTTAGGGTTATACCAAGGTACTTGATGTCATTTGTGGCTATTGTGAATGGTGTTGTTTCTCTAATTTCTTTCTCAGCCCTTTTGTCTTTTGTATACAGGAGTGCTACTGATTTTTTTGAGTTAATTTTGTATCCGGCCACTTTGCTGAAGGTGTTTATCAGCTGTAGGAGTTCCCTGGTAGAGTTTTTGGGGTCACTCAGGTATACTATCATATCATCTGCAAATAGTGATAATTTGACTTCTTCCTTTCCCATCTGTATCCCCTTGATCTCCTTCAACTGTCTTATTGCTCTAGCAAGGACTTCCAGCACTATGTTGAAGAGATATGGAAAGAGTGGGCAGCCTTGTCTTGTCCCTGATTTCAGTGGGATTGCTCTAAGTTTCTCTCCGTTCAGTTTGATGTTGGCTATAGGCTTGCTGTATATCGCCTTTACTATGTTTAGATATGTGCCTTGTATCCCTGATCTCTCCAGTACTTTAAACATGAATGGATGTTGGATTTTGTCAAATGCTTTTTCAGCATCTAGGGAGATTATCATGTGGTTTTTTTCTTTCAGTTTGTTAATATGGTGGATCACATTGATGGATTTCCGTATATTGAACCACCCCTGCATACCTGGGATGAAGCCTATTGGTCATAGTGGATAATATCTTTGATGTGTTCTTGGATCCGGTTTGCAAGTATTTTGTTAAGTATTTTTGCATCAATGTTCATGAGGGAGATTGGCCTGAAATTCTCTTTCTTTGTTGAGTCTTTGTGAGGTTTAGGTACCAAGGTGATTGTGGCTTCATAGAATGAGTTTGGTAATGTTCCTTCTGTTTCTATTTTGTGGACTAGTTTGAAGAGAATTGGAGTTAGCTCTTCTTTGAAGGTCTGGTAGAATTCTGCGCTGAAGCCATCTGGTCCTGGGCTTTTTTTGGATGGGAGACTTTTGATGACTGCTTCTATTTCTTTGGGGGATATAGGACTATTTAATTGATTTACCTGGTCCTGATTCAGCTTTGGTGAGTCAAATCGATCAAGAAAATTGTCCATTTCATTTAGATTTTCAAATTTTGTGGCATATAGACTTTTGAAGTAAGTCCTAATGATTGTTTGGATTTCCTCAGTGTCTGTAGTTATGTCCTCCTTTTCATTTCTGATTTTGTTGATTTGGGTGGTGTCTCTCTGCCTTTTAGTTAGCTTGGCTAAGGGTTTATCGATCTTGTTGATTTTCTCAAAGCACCAGCTCTTGGTTTCATTGATTCTTTGAATTGTTTTATTTGTTTCTAATTGATTGATTTCAGCCCTGAGTTTGATTATTTCCAGCCGTCTACTCCTTTTTGGTGTGTCTGCTTCTTCTTTTTCTAGGGTTTTTAGGTGGGCCATTAAGTTGCTTGAATGAGCTGTTTCGAATTTCTTCTTGAAGGCACTTAGTGCTATGAACTTTCCTCTTAGCACTGCTTTTATTGTGTCCCACAAGTTTGGGTATGTTGTGTCTTCATTTTCATTGAGTTCTAGAAAGGCTTTAATTTCTTTCTTTATTTCTTCCCTGACCCAGCTGTCATTTAGTAACAAGTTGTTCAGTTTCCATGTATGTGTAGGCTTTTTGCTATTTCTGTTGTTGTTGTATCCTGGCTGTGTCCCCCTCCCTCATCTCCTCCCAGTCCCACCCTCCCTCCCTCTTCTCCTCCTATGCTCCTCCCCTATACCACTGAGAGGGGGGGGGCCTCCTTAATCAGTAGAGTCTTTCAGAAGCCATATGTGGTTGGGTCCTGTCCTACTTCCTGTCTGCATGGCAAAGATCAATGTATTTTTTAACTTTTATTAATTACACTTTATTCACTTTGTATCCCCCCCATAAACTCCACCCTCCTCCCCTCCTAATCCCACCTTCCCTCCCTCTTCTTCACTCATGCCCCTCCCCAAGTCCACGGATAGGGAAGGTCCCCCTCTCCTCCCTTCTGATCTTAATCTATCAGTTTTCATCAGAAGTGGTTGCATTGTCATCTTCTGTGGCCTGGTAAGGCTGCTTTCCCCTCAGGGGGAGGTGATCCAAGAGCAGGCATATCAGATTGTGTTGGAGGCAGTCCCTCTTCACATTACTATGGAACCTACTTAGACACTGACTTTTTTTTTGAAACATCATAGCATTCCAGTTTAAGGACTGCGGAAAGCGGTGTGAGACTCCCATACACGGAATCTCCCGTTTCCCACCACAGTCTGGAACAGCTCAGATCTGCACATAGGAAGCCTGGAGTGAGGAAAGTGCTGCTGCAGGTTAACTTTTCTGACATGCTGTTGTATTCAGAGTTTCTACTAATTGGAGCAAGTGTCATTAAAGACATTCAGGGGGATTAGAGGACCTGCTTCCAGCCTCTGGAATGACACTGTATGGAAAGTGAAAACAGGACGGCATGCTATGTGATGGCTACAACAGCTTCTTTGTGAAGAGCTTGAGCCCTAAATAGTGTTATTTGTTTGGTGATATATTTTAATGATATTTACATTTTATTAAAATGTAAATAAGAGCTGAAAGTTCTACCTCTTATGTGTGTAAGGTTTTTGTTAACTCATCATAACCCTTAAACAACTGTAACTGCAAGAGAGAGCGGCTTCTCCAGCATGTGTTCTTAGGTCAGGGTTTGGTTCAGCCTGCCTAAAGAAGATTCATTCTTTTAATCATTATTTTTCTTAACTTGCAGTATTCTCTTCCACATAAAATCTGGTTTAATTTTGAAGTAGGCTAGTGCCGAGTGGTATTGGTCCTCCCTCTCAGGTGAAGAAATTTAGGGGCAGAAATGTTACACATTTGACATTTTTGCAGCTGAGAGGTCATTTTGTAAGGACTGAAATTTACGTCTCGGATACTTTGAAAATAATTTTCTCAAGTGGCTGGAAGGAAGGAAAAAAGGGAGAAATAATGTAATTATAGTTTGATTAAAATATGAAACATATACAGTCAGTATTCAATAAAAATACCATGCATATTAGTTGTTTGCATTTTCTAATTTTCAGAATCTATTCCTTATAGAAACAAAATATATTTAGAAGGTATCTCTAACTCACAGAGTTTCAGAGCCAATGCTAACTACATGAACTTTCCTTAAGTAATTCTTGCTTGTGTTTTCTTTCTCTTGCCTCTATTCACTATGTTAATTACTGAGGTGTCAGACATTTTTAAGTAAAACACACTAGGAGTTCTACATTTTCTACATTACAATTCAATGGCCTAAAGTCCTTTACAATTTTGCCAGTGAAATAGATCTAGTTATTCTTATGGATGATGAGTCTCATTCAGAGTCCCAACATTTAGAGGAATTTTAATCTGGCAACATGGCTACTCTGGCAAGGGATCACATCCAAAACCTTAGGTCTGTGTGATCCAGTTGGAATAGAGAAACACTTAGTATACAACTTTAATCCCAACTGGAATACAACTGGAATAGAAACATACCTTCAATACATACCTCTAATCCCAAATAATGACATCAAAATGAAGGTCACACAAAGTGGCTAATCAGAGTAAGATTTGACAGAATGAATCAGAAATAGGATATGCTCACCTTTCATGAGAACAGACAGGAAAAAGAAGCTCTGTAAGAACAGTGCAGAGAGAGATCGGGAGAATTCACGGAGACAGTACAATAGAGTTTGAGAGTACCATGCAGTTCAGTGCAGTTCATTTGAGTGCAGCTGAGACTGTATAGTTCAGTTGGTGGAGTTCAGAGGCAGTTTTTCCAAGCAAAGCAATTCAGTGAGAAGCTGAGAGAAGCCAATTTGAATCAGTCAACTTAGAGACGAGTTGAAAAGAGCCAAACGAGCCAGCCAGCCAGAATTTAGAAAGAACTAGAAAGAGTGAGCTTAGTCCACAGTAAGTCTCAGAGGCTGAAAACAGTCGAGGCCTAGGTTAGCAGACAGAGGCTGGAAGCCGAAACCTTAAGGTCTGAGCTGCATAAGATTAGATTGTTTGGAGACTAGAAGCTTCCAGGCCTAGGCCTAGGGATATTTATATAAAAACATTCAGCCTTGTATTCATAAAGCTTGAGCATGGCTCTCATATTGTCCCCTACTCTGAAGAAATAAAAACTGTACTTATATCAAAGAAGACTGAAAATATCTTGCTAGATCAAACAGTCAACAATGATAGAGAAGATAGCTGGGTAAGTGGTCATTCTAAACAATATATAGGATTTGAAGGGCAGAAAGGGGAATAGGTACAATTATAAAGCACAGGAAATAAGCACAGCATGGTAAATGACAAAGAAACTTGGCTTTGTATGATAGACAGTGGGAGATAAAGCTGAGCAAAACCAGAATATAGACTGATGTGATTTTTCTTGGTTATGTCTTTGGTAAATGAAATGTAGTGTTGGCCAGGATCACAGCTGCATAGAGAGGATGAAGCCTGGAGGTGACAGGTGGCTGGAGGGCTGATGAGTCATTGCTGCAAAGCAGGTCATCATCGTTTGGGCAAGGGACAGTCGTTATTTATTGAAGGTGTCTCTTGGAGCTGATTCCCCTTTACATCATGTTTATTTAGCTGATAGACAATAGCCTGAAACTCTGTAGACTCATAAACTAAGAATGTGATGTAATATAGAAATAATTGTTACTAATCAAGAGTGATCAGTCTTACTCATCTCTGTCATGTTCATTGCAGAATTCACATTGCAGTTCACTTTAGCAAATCTTCACCAAGTTCTTCTTAGGGAGTACAATCAAGAGAGAGGAGGTTAAGATAATTGGTCTGGACTTTTTTTAATTTACAAGATTATTAGTTTGTCTGGAACACAGTGTATAAGGGAAGTATAGTGGCAGAGACAGAGTACAAGCTTCCTGCTACACTAAAGGGGAGGCATTGACCATCATGAGCCCTTAATGTTTTGATTTTTAGGTGGTTTGGGGAGTTGTATTTGGGAGTTGTTTTATGTTTGTAGCTGTTAAAAATAGAAATATTGGTGATCTTTTTTTATTTCTTTATTTTATTTTTCTTTATTAATTACACTTTACTTGCTTTGTATCCCCCATAGTTCCCTCCCTCCTCCCATCCCAATCCCTCCCTTCCTCCTCAAGTCCATTGATAGGGGAGGACTTCTTTTCCTTCCTTCTGATCCTAGTCAATTAGGTCTCATCAGGAGTGGCTGCCTTGTCCTCTTCTGTGGCCTGGTAATGCTGCTTCCCCCTCAGGGAGAGGTGATTAAAGAGCAGGCCAATCAGTTCATGTCAGAGACAGTCCCTGTTCCTATCACAGTGGAACCCACTTGGATACTGAACTGCCCTGGACTACATCTTGCAGGGGTCTTAGGTTATCTTCATGCATAGTCCTTGTTGACACCAAAGAGGAATAGACGGCTGGAAATAATCAAACTCAGGGCTGAAATCAATCAATTAGAAACAAATAAAACAATTCAAAGAATCAATGAAACCAAGAGCTGGATCTTTGAGAAAATCAACAAGATAGACAAACCCTTAGCCAAACTAACTAAAAGGCAGAGAGAAACTATCCAAAGCAACAAAATCTGAAACAAAAAAGGGGACATAACCACATACACTGAAGAAATCCAAACAATAATTAGGTCTTACTTCCAAAGTCTATATGCCACAAAATTTGAAAATCTAAATGAAATGGACAATTTTCTTGACCAATTCTACATGCCAAAGCTGAATCAAGACCAGGTAAACTAATTAAATAGTCCTATGTCCCCTAAGGAAATAGAAGCTGTCATCAAAAGTCTACCATGCAAAAAAAGCCCAGGGCCAGATGGTTTCAGCGCTGAATTCTACCAGACCTTCAAAGAAGAGCTAACACCAATATTCTTCAAACTATTGCACAAGATAGAAACAGAAGGAACACTACCAAACTCATTCTATGAAGCCACAGTCACCTTGGTACCTAAACCTCACAAAGACCCAACAAAGAAAGAGAATTTCAGGCCAATCTCCCTCAGGAACATTGATGCAAAAATACTCAACAAAATACTTGCAAACCGAATCCAAGAACACATCAAAGACATCATCCACTACGACCAAGTAGGCTTTATCCCAGGCATGCAGGGGTGGTTCAATATATGGAAATCCATCAATGTGATCCACCATATTAACAAACTGAAGGAGAAAAACCACATGATCATCTCCTTACATGCTGAAAAGGCATTTGACAAAATCCAATATCCATTCATGTTTAAAGTATTGGAGAGATCAGGAATACAAGGCACATACCTGAACATAGTAAAGGCGATATACACCAAGCCTATAGCCAACATCAAACTCAATGGAGAGAAACTTAAAATCATTCCCACTCATATCAGGGACAAGGCAAGGTTGTCTACTCTCTCCGTATCTTTTCAACATTGTTCTTGAAGTCCTAGCTAGAGCAATAAGACAATTCAAGGAGATCAAGGGGATACAGATGGGAAAGGAAGAAGTCAAAGAATCACTATTTGCAGATGATATGATAGTATACCTGAGTGACCCCAAAAACTCTACCAGGGAACTCCTACAGCTGCTTAACACCTTTAGCAAAGTGGCTGGATACAAAATTAACTTAAAAAAATCATTAGCCTTCCTGTATACAAAGTACAAAAGGGCTGAGAAAGAAATTAGGGAAACAACACCCTTCACAATAGCCACAAAGGACATGAAATATTGGTCATCTTATACTCATCTGTTTGAATTAATAACTTTTTCTTAAATTTTGTTTGAATAATTGAGCAAGTTTTCAAATAACCAGAATGTTAAATAGCATCAGAAACACTAAATATATTACTATTGTGTTATCTCCGTTTTAAGATCCACTTCAGTGAAAAATGATAGCACAAAACAAGTAGTTACCTTATAATAAGCAAATTAGAGGCCTTCATCATTGGCCATGTGGGCTCAAGAGTCACATTTCCCTCGCTTTGAGCCTTTTGCATGAAGCATTACATTTTAGTAGCACTTATTTAAATGAAAGGAGATATTTGCCATAATCCTACAGAATGAGTTAACTGTTAATTAAGTAGACTATTATTTACTTCTGTGCATACACACACACACACACACACACACACACACAGTGACCTGGAAAAATATCACAGAGAAATCGTGGAAGTTATTTTGAGTAGCGCTTTCCTCTCAGGTATATTAATTGATTAGAAATTTGTAGATGCCCATAGGTTGGTGCCTAGTTGCTATCAGAGAGACTTCATCCAAAAAGTGATGGGAGAAGATGCGGAGACCCACAGCCAAACGTCAGGCAGAACTCAGGGAACATTGTGGAAGATGGGGAGGAAGGATTTTAGGAGCCAGAAGGGTCAAGGACACCGACCCCCAGAACACAGCCCACAGAATCAGCTAAGCAGGGCACATAGGGGCTCACAGAGACTTAAATGACAATCATGGAACCTGAATGGCTCTGACCTGGGTCCTCTCCATATATGGTTGTGTGGCATGGTGTTCTTGTGGGACCAGGTAGAGTGGGGCTGTACCTGACTCTTTTGCCTACACTTGGGACCCATTTTCTCATACTGGGTTGCCTTGTCCAGCCTTGATATGAGGGTATGTGCCTAGTCTTATTGTAACCTGTAATGCTGTGTTTGGTTGATATCCCTGGGTGGCCTGATCTTCTTTTGAAGGAGAAAGGAGGCAGGAGGGGATCTGGGGGAGAGGGAAGCAGGAGCTGAGCAGGGTAGAGAAGGGAAACTGCTGTCAGGATGTAATGTATGAGAGAAGAAGAAATAAAATGTAAAAGTAAAAAATAAAGTTGTGTATCAGCCACCCAGTTAGGCCAGCATCGGTATGGAAGTGCTAATTTCATTCACTGCACATGGTGAACCATTTTAAAGAAGCTTAAATGTAGCAGGTTTCGGGGGGGGGGGAAGGTAATAACTTTTCCTGAGGTAGTCTACTCTAGTTATGTTCCCCTTTTTCTCCACCCATTTTTGGTCATGCTTTGTAAACAAAACAGCTGATGGGGGAACGAGTGAGTTGGCTTCAGTGTGAGTTACTCATCACTAGCACACTCCTAAAATCCCACTTGATATCTAGAGTTGGCCACTGTGGCGCTTAGTGGTTGATGGATACAGAGAAAAAGGGAAAATAAAACAATTCTTAGTTGCACAATGTGTTATTGAAAGCATGGCGTAAATTCTTGTGATTTGAATGAAGATCATGTTTTGTTTTTTCTTTCTTTCTTTTTTTTTTTTTTTTGAGATAGTCAAAAATCAGAGTATCTCTGCAGTTTCAGAATTCTCTCGTTATAACACGAGAGTGTTTTGGGTTTTTTTTTTCTTAGCTATGAGCTTTTGGTGTCCATTTTGCAAACAAATGAGGATCTGTGAGCTCAGTTATGGGTCATATATGATGATCCCTGACAAAATGACACGTTGGATATGGCAGGTTGTTCTAACACTGGAGTTGTATAGAATGGAGATGGAAATTTATAGTTGTCCAGCAAACATTTCCCTGTTGTTTTGGTCTTAAAGTAGAGTTTGCTGGCCCAAATTTAGTGGTCAGCTCTATATTTTGAGCAGGGCTGAAATGTGAGCTAAATTACTGTCACCGAGCAAAGGCAGTGATGCAAATTTATCGATGTTATTTTCATTAACCTTTCTGTTTGGAGCACTGATGTTAATCTAACTACAGTTGTACTGAAGAACATTCTGGCCTTTTGAAGTGTTGAAAGGTAAATAAACCTTTGTGAGAAACAAGACTGTCAGGGGCGGATGTGCACTTTGCTGGGAGGTGGAGTTTGCCGCATAAATTGTGCGTTCGGGTGTAGGTTCTTATTGTACTATGTGGTTTTTATGACACCTCCATGACCTCATCTGTGTCATGTTCTAGTCCGCCCTGTGTTACATATGTCGCTGCCGGTGCAGTAAACAGCATGTGTAATAAGGTCACCTCTTCTGAATATTTTCCTCTTGGCAGAAAAGAGAAAGAAAGGGTAAGAAATACAGCTCAGGGACCAAGAAGAAATTGCCAGTACTTTCAGGGCCAGGATTTGGAACTCGGTCTCCAGAAGCCCCTGCAAGAAACTGTAGCCAGTCTTTGCTTTGCTACTCGTGGGTTCTTTTTCTCACCCTTTATTCCCACCCCATCCCCATTTAAGCTCCTAAGGTTAGACAAGAGAGAAGCAAGACTAGAAAGGAGAGAAGAAATAGGAAAATCCCTGAATCTGATTTTTTTTTTCTTTTTGTTTTTTCTTTGACCTCAGCTAGTACCAAACGGCAGGCAACCTCCCTGAACAACCCCACCTCTCGGGCCCCTTTCGTTTATGTACCCTCTGAAAAGTTCCGGGCATTCCAAATGTCACACAGTTGCAGAAATTCTCTACAGCTGGCAAAACCATGCTTCTGCTAGAGCACAAGGCAAATCATAGTCAGCTACTGCGGACAGTCCGAAGCAGCCCCACATCCCTGCACCTGGGATTAAAATGAAAGCAGATTCTTATGTTCTTTAAAAGAAACCAAAATTCCAGAATTCTCACTACAAGAAACATGAGCCAAGCTCACTGACATTGCTGTCAAGACTGCTACAAACAGAGCACAGTGGGATCCTTTGTAAACACTCTAAGCCAAGCAACTCTTTAAGGAAGTAAAAATTCATACTTCATTATCTGTTCATGTGGCATTTGTATAATTCAGTGATCTCTTAGAGGAAAAACATCAATCCATCTTTACAGTTAGGATATTTGAAAAAAAAATCAATATCCCTGTTTGATGAAATTGGTGTTTTTTTTCCTGTGATCTTATTATACATTTTAATTATTATCCTTAATTTGAATCATTATTTCAGAAAAGACTAGAATATCTATTTTATTAATGTGAATTTTGTATGTGAAATCTGATAATTTGCATATGCTAACTGATAAATATGTTTGGTAATGCAAAATGATTGAGTAGCAAGGAAATCCCCTCAACATAATTCTATATAGCTTATCATCTGCCTGTGGGGATATGAAGAGGGATTGTGGAAAGCAAGTCCTTTTATCTGGAGTCATCTGGGCTCATTTCTTCTTTAATAGTTAAATGGATGCTTGTGATTATCTGTTCAATAGCCTATTGAGAAACAGGTTGAACAAGTAGCAATTTTCTACCTAGGAGCATTTTAGATCCATTATGAGAGGGAAATCATTACTGTGTGATGCTGCTGTTCCTCAGGATTTACAAAGGAAAATGCTAGCAATTAGGTAACTGTAAAGTGATTTGTGTAATAGAAAGAGCACAGAGGTTGAAATCAGAAGATGCGGGTTTGAATTCCTGCTTCAGCACCCACCAGCTACATGGCCTCTGGGATGTTTCTTAGACAATCTAACCTACACTGTGCTGCTATGAGAATGGAACCGCCTACCATATCAGGGAATGGTTCTGAAGTTATGTTAGGTGCTGTTTCTAAAGGTGTTGGAAACTTTTAACATATTTTTGTAAAGGAAAGAAACTATTTCTAATGATTCTCTCTTGTGCTTATCATCTACAGAAAGTGAGTGAGAAGGTTGGAGGAGCTGAAGGCACCAAGCTAGATGATGACTTCAAAGAAATGGAAAGGGTGAGTCTCCACTTCTTGGTTTCCTGTTAGTATGGGGTTGTCCCCTCTAAGAGGGGACTGTGAGGCTGTGCTGTTCTAGAGTCTCTAGCCATTTTGTTTCTCAAAAAAAACACGCTGCTTTTGCTGCGTATTTTGAAACAGAAAACGGAAGGAACCGTGTCCATCCAGAGGACAGAACCACTGTGAAGAAAAATGGTACAGGGCCCTTTTACTGATAGGTTTTTGTCGTCACTTTTCCTAACAAGCGTGAAATAGGGCTGGGGCTGAATTTGAGGTAGGAGGAAACAAAAAAGAAAATTGAGAATGATTTCTCAAACCTTGTGGGATATTTTGAGTATCTCTCTGATCACAGTGGATTTTCCTATTAGGATGGTCCCTGTCAGAAGCAAGTCAGAGTGTTGTAAGCCCATGACACACAAAAACACATTTCATTTAAGCATTGTTAAAGCATTTTGCCTCTGCCCACTATTATAACAAAATATTTTTTCTTTATATTCAAGTTGTGACTCTCAGAAGATTTTTCTGGGCCCAATATTTTTATTGGTCTATCTCATTTCCTGTGGGCTGCTTTACTGCATTTCTGATGAGTAAACAGGATCTCTTTTGATGCTTCCTATCTTTTTGGGTTTCCTCCTAATGAATTCATGGGTAAACAAAAAATTACTTGCTTCTGGTATCTGTGGCATAGCATTATAGATAAGGTGTGTGATATTCAGTCTAAAAGGGAGGACAAAGGAGGTATATAATGTGCCCTTGTAAGGCTAACAAGCTTGGTGCTGGAGGCTCCAGGCATAGAGGAAGCACATTCATACAGGGTAGCCAGCAAAGGCTTTACCGACTTTCTGGTGAAACCAGGGAGCGTGAACAAGAGTGGGGAACCTAGGATGATTCTAGTAATGGAAAGACCATAGCAGCAAACAGGGGAGAACAGTGGAGCTCCTGAAAAGATGAGGCCCAAATGCCCAGCTGTTGTGAAGTGCTACTGGACAGTTTGGGCCTGTCCATTGTTCTACCTCAGTTCCTTACCTTGGCTTGGCTAATGGCTGCCCATTGCTGACATTCTATAATAGAGTTCTGAGTCTTGTCCAGAAGCCCTGAAATGTAACCTCACATACTCAACACATGGCAGCTATTTTCCCTAATTGAAGTCAAAGTCTGTCTTTATTCCCCATCTCCAGAGGGTTGTAAATACCTCTTGATCTTCAACCAAAGCTGGTAAACACCAGCTTTCATGGTGGTAGAAAGAGAAGCCTGCCCATTCCTTGTCAAGTCCATTTCTCTAGACAAACACACATCCTCAGGACGAAAGCTTCACTTCCTCGGGGGAACCTAGGGATCTATTCATTTGCATCAACCTGTGGCTACTTGCTCAGTCCTCCTGAACTTCCCTGTTCTTTCACTGCTCTTTATAGCATATGTAGTGTTCTGCATGCCAAGAACCACATCACTATGGAGGCAAGTAGTTGAGGTAGACAGGTGTCGGGGAGTTAGTCCTGCATTCCGAATCTACCCAGACTAAAGCTGATAAATAAGGTACCTGACTGTCAGGCTGAGACAAGCCAGCTCTTTGTGTCTTAAATGACACGAAAAAGCAACTACAAGGAAATGTGGAGAATGGAGTTTCGTCACTGAGCAACTAATTAGATCTTTGGAGACTTTTTTATTTTTCTGTGAAATCGCGCCAGTCTTACAAACTAATTAAAATGAGAGTATCTTGCCAAGATTTTAGTTTAGGCAAATATCGAAAGACTTCCCTCTGGTCAGAAGACAAGATTTATGTTCCTTACTTCATCAAAAGTCTCTGGAGTATATATTTCAATTCTAGATACCCTTGTAATGAAGCAAACTTCTGATTGAAGAACCTACCTGTGTTCCTGCGTTTGGGTTTTTCTCTAAGTACGTTCAGATATTTAGATTTCAGTACAGTGTGGGAATTGTTTCATTTGAATGTATTGCAAACGTCTTTTGTTTTATTTGAGTGTGTTAGGAGGGAGACTATTTCCACAGTCACTGAAGAGCACTTGCTGTGGTTTCAGAATCTCAAGTCCTCAATGTTCCTGTTAATAAGCCAGGTACTCATAAAAATTATTTCAACTCAGTGTCTCCAAGCCTACAGAAGAACCACTGTGTCACCTTTTTCTCCAGTGGTTTTCTGCTTTTCAGATGTTCGAGGTGGAGAAAGCTTTATTTAGCTGTACTCTCAGAGGTGCAATTAGACAACAATATGAAATAAATTAAATGTCTGCAGCAAGCAGCTCTCCAGGGAGAGAGGTGGCTGTTGCTGGAAGTTCTCCCTAGGCTCAGCCTATCTGGTCTGCCCCTGAGAGGCGGTGCCGTCCCAGCCTGTCTGGCTTTCACAGCCTCCCCTCCCCTACCTGATGGCTTGAGGCCTTTGGCTGAGTTGTCACCACAGGACCCTCCCCCTTGATGATTATTCTCTTTCGTTTAAGTACCTTCCATAGAATTGTTTTCATTTTAACTGTAAATATTTCCATTGCTTATCAATTTCATTGAATATAGGCTAAACTCCTTTCTGTCATCCAGATTCTGGGCAATTTTTATTTTATTTTATTTTTATATAAAGCTGCATGTTTTTGCTGTTCTTACTGTTAATAGATGATTCTAGAATCTGGGGAACTTCTGGTTCCTTCTTAAATTTTCATTAGTTGCTACAGTTATACTGATTGGGGGACAGTTTTGATGAGTTGGTATATAGCCGTATTCACTAATTCACTTGGAAATATGTAAATACATCCATGTGTCAGACATTGTACATGAGGCCCAGGCCTTCAAAGAGATTTCAATTTAGGTGGGGTAAAAACAGGAATATAAATAGATACCAAATAAGACATAGTGCTAAGTGCCCTGAGAGTATTTCTTTGAAAGACACCAGAGAGGGCTAAACACAGGGTTCTTAGAGCAGTGGAAACCTTTAGAAGAGAAACTACCGAGCTGAATCTTCAAATCTTCTCTTTTGCTGCATATGAGTAACATGCAGAACTTTCAGTCAAGGTGGATGGCACCTTTCTGCTACCTGAAAAGCATCTTGGGAAGTTCTTTAAGTCACAGAAGTCTCTGGGGCTAGAGCCTTGGAAGTAAGCTCTTTAAATAAAAATAGAATTCCTAAGGTGGAAAGGCAAGATGTTGAGAAAAAAAGTTGCCATTCCAATTGAATGTAAGAGTGCAGGGATTGACGCAGAGTATGGTGTCCATAGTCATTAACCCCATTTATCTCATCCCATCTCTAGTGAGAGCACTGGGATTCATGAGTAGAAACCACCTGGCTCACTTTAAGAGAGAACTTCTGTTTAGCAAAGTTGTCCTTTTGAAAATGCCACAGACCTGTTAAAGGTTAAACCCACAGCCCCCAGCCATCCTGTGAGGCATGCCACTCATTGCTTGAGTTTTGTGGCAAGTAATTCTCTACTAATTATGTCCCCTTTAAAAGACACCACTATTGGATTCCAGTGATATGTCTCAAATGGGAGAGAAGAGAGGAACATTGCAGCCAGTTTGCTCAGAATGCCTTCTCTGAGTAGGCTTCGGGTCTACCATGATACTGGGGATGTCTCTGTCTTAGAGCAGTATTGACGGATACATAGGTCACTGGCCTAAGACACTCTCTTGCTGGTGTAAGCTAGATGAAGGGCTTCAGTCACAAACAACCTGAGCTTTAAACACCCTTCTGCTCTGTTGGAACTTCCGTGGAGACAGGCTTCCTCTCAGTTACATTCGTAGAGGTAGAGTGTGTTTCCAAGCTGTACTTGGAACAGGGGAATGCAAAAAAAGACGAGCAACATTAAAATTAATATATTAGAGTAATCAGAGCCTAAACCGTTCTTCATCTTCAAAATGCTATTTGTCAGTCAACCTTTCTGAACACACGATTTCTGCTTTAAAGCGTGTGGTTTGGAGATGGCTGTTCACTCTCCCAGAGTCAGCAGGGAGCAATTAAAAATACCATTGTTGGATCAACCTGTGTCTCTCTGCCAGACAGGCTTCCCCAGGATGCTGCTTTCATCATGTCCCTGTGTCCTATTTATTTAGCTGTTCTCTTTCAGCACTTGAAGTTTGTGTATGCACATTCTTAACTCCAGTAATATTACAATTAAAAACTTGAACCTAAAGAAGCTAAACAACAAGGAGGATACTAGGGAGGATGTTTAACTCTCATTCAAAATGGCAAACAGGAGAGACACCAGAAGCTGTGGAAGAGAGGAAACAGGATGGGAACCTACTATAGAGAGTACTTTGAAAGGCTCCACCCAACAGGGGATCAAAGCAGATGCTGAGACTCACAGCCAAACTTTGAGCAGAGCTCAGGGTGTCTTATGAAAGAAGGGGGAGTAATAGGACACAGAGGGACAAGAGCTCCACAAGGAGACTAACAAAGTTAAAATAATCTGAGCCCAGCGGATCCTGCAGAGATTGATGCACCTACCAAGGACCATGCACGGAGAGGACCTAGACCTCTTGCTCAGATGTAGTCAATAGGGAGCTCAGTCTCCATGTGGCTTCCTGAGTAAGGGGAGCAGGTGCTGCCTCTGTCATGAACTTGGTTGCCTTCTTTTTGATCACTCCCGCCTGGTGTGGCCACCTTGCTAGGCCACAGAGGAAGAGGGTACAGGTAGTCCTGATGAGACTTGAGAAGCTAGGGACAGATGGCAGGGGAGAAGTCCCCTTGCAGTGTACCAGCTGAAGGGGATGGGGGGAAGAGGGAGGAAGAGTGGGACCTGGAGAAGTTGAGGGAGGGAGCTATAATTGGGATATAAAAGGAATAAATTATAAAAAATAAAATAATAAAAAATAGAAAATTTGAAGAGATGTTGGTGTTTTGTATGGCTTTTTAACTTCTTTGACATAACCACTGTGAATTATTCTATATCTAAGTGGGCATTTAATTTATGACATTATTATTGTTTGCCAAATCCTCAGACTACCTGTGCAGCATATAAGGTTTTCTGCTTCTGATGTCTGACAATATGAAATAATGTCCTTTATACTTCCATTGTTCTGTAAAAGATTCCATAGTTTTCAGATTTTTAAATTATTTTTATTTTTATTAATTATAGTTTATTCACTTTGTATCCCCCCGTACCTCCCTCCCTTCTCCCCTCCCAATCCCACCCTTCCTCTTCCCCACCCATGTCCCTCTCCCAGTTCCCTGATAGGGGAGGTCCTCCTCCCCTTCCCTCTAATCCTAGTCTATCAGGTCTCATCAGGAGTGGCTGCATTCTCTTCTTCTGTGGCCTGGTAAGGCTGCTCCCCTTTCAGGGGGAAGTGATCAAAGAGCAGGCCAATCAGTTCATGTCAGAGTCAGTCCCTGTCCCCATTACTATGGAGGCCACTTGGATACTGAACTGCCATAGGCTACCTCTGTGCAGGGGTTCCAGGTCATCTCCATGAGTGGTCCTTGGTTGTTGTATCAGTTTCAGAAAAGACCCCTGTGCCCATACTTTTAGGATCTGTCACTGTCCATATAATATAGGGTAAACGTAATAAAATCTGTACAGCTAAGGAAGCTAATCAGGAAGGAGGACTCTGGCTAAGATGCTCAATCCCCATTCAGAAAGGCAAAGAGGGTGGACATCGGAGGAGGGAACAGGACAGGAGCCTACCACAGAAGGCCTCTGAAGGACTCTACCCTGCAGGGTATTGAGGCAGATGCTGAGATTCAGCCAAACTTTGGGCAGAGTACAGGGAATCTTATGAAAGAAGTGGGAGATAGTAAGACCTGGAGAGGACAGGAGCTCCACAAGGACAGTGACAGATTTTTTTTTTCAAGTTCAGAAAACACTGAATTTTTTTAATGGGAGAATGGTAGTATTTAGTTGTATATGAGACAGTAATCCCATTATGTCAATTCAGTGCCTTTTAGAGTTCTGCTATCTGGTGTCTCAAGACTGGAAATAACAATCTGATTCATAGATTAAGCATTTCATGCTCAATAAAGCTTACACCTTATTAGCTCAAGGATCAGCTTATTCTTTTAGTAAATCTTTTAAACTTTTGGGGCCATAAGGTTTTAAAAATCCTTTAAACTTTTGGGCCCTCTATGTTGTAATTCCTCTTTAGGGTTGTTGAAGTACAAAAAGAATCTATTGACTATGCCCATGTCAATTAGCATAGCTACATTAAAATAAACAAAGCAACACTTAGAAAACATTGAAATTAGAAATTTTTATGGTTATTATGTACAACTAAATAAAAATCTTAACTTATTTTTTTAATCCTTTAAGGTGTGCAGGTATATTTAGGGTGTATTTCCAAACTTATACACAGTAAAGGGGTGCTTAAGGAGATTAGCAAAATTAGAATAAATGGATCAGTAATCAGAGCCTAATTCCATCCTCATTTTTCGAAATACTATTGGCCAGTCCACATATGATGTCCACATTAAAGCACAGCGTTTTGGAGATAGGCTGTTAACTCTCAGGCCACACAGAAGGATGTCTTTGAAGCTCATACTTCCTTGTGGCTTGTTGCCATAGTTTTGACCATTGGCCCTAGTTTGGCAACCCCTTTTTCAACTTGGGAATACTGTTTTCTCTGTGTAGGGAGTATAGGAACAGGCATTTCAATGCTACAGCATGCGCACAAAGCTCAAGGGACAAGCTCCAGTGTCTGGCCTCACCTTCCACATTGTTTGAGACAGTGTCTCTTTGCTACAGCTGTGTGTGCCAGTCTAGCTGGTCTGTGAACCTGCATCTCCTGTCTTTGCTCCCATCTGCCAGTATGGAGCACTGGAATCAAGATGCTTGTGCTAATGCATCTGGCTTATCTGTGGCTAGGTCGTGGAGAACCAAACTAAGGCCTTCAGGATTTTATGGCACACACTAGCCACAGTGCTATCTCTTGGTCCCAAGAGTCATTTCTTTATTTGTTTCTCTCGACTCAGAGTTATACATTTTAAGACTTGATAATAAGTCTTGAAAGAATCTAGAGTATTAAGAGAAGGTAAAATCTTGGTTCTAAGAAGATTGAGGTAAAGAGACCAGAATCTGTGAAGAAAATGTGCCTATGATTCTACCTTAAAGAGAAAGTCATATTTTAGACATGGGTTCACAGTCCCTAAATACTTGCCTATGTTGTATAAATTCACAGTTCATTTCCTTTCAATAACCTTTCCATGAGTTCCTGTGCTAGAAACAAAAGGAAAAAAGTAAACAAACAAAAAAAATCATTGAAAGAAACAATTTAATTATCTGTATTCACTGTCTCTCTGAAGGTTCAGTCCAGGGTTATCTGGGTTCATGCTTTTGGCTTAAGGAAATCCAGAACATCACAACAACAGTAGAATGTGACCAAGGCAGCTGGTTAGTGCATGACAGTTTGGGAGGCAGAGATGAGAAAGGAAGAAGCCAGAGACAAATACAACTTTCAAAGGTATGCCTTTAGCGATTTTTTTTTTCAAAGCAGGCCCCACCTTCCATCGTTTTAAACAGCTGTCAATAGTCAGTTCTGAACTCATCAGTGAATTAATCCATCAATCATATCAGAGCTCATGATTCAGTCATCTTGTACTGAGTGGATTCACTTTCTTGTGGAACAAGTCTTCATTGCCGGAACATGGTTCTCTTCATATCCAAAGCAAAATACTGTACTTTCCTAATCCCAAGCAAAACTAATATTAATAGAGGCCTAGGAGATCTCAGAAATAGAAGATATTCTAATTAAGAATATACCAAGAGTCATTTTCAGATTAGGAGATTTGAACATTGCAAAACCAACTATATATATGTTTTTAGTTAGGGTTTTATTGCTGTGAAGAGAAGCCATGACCCAAAGCAACTCTAACAAAGGAAAACATTTAATTGGTGCTGTTTTATAGTTTCAGAGGGTTAGTCCATTATCATCATGGCAGAGAGCATGACAGTATGCAGACATGCTGCTGGAGAAGGAGCTGAGAGTTCTACATCTTGATCTGTAGGCAGTAGAAGGAGACTGTGGACCACACTGGGCATAGCTTGAGCATAAGAGACCTCAAAGCCCACTTCCAAGGTGAAACACTTTCTCCAACAAGGCCACACCCCCTAATAGTGCTACTCCTTATGGGGCCATGCATTCAAACACATGAGTCTATGGGGACCATTCTTATTCAGGCCACCACAACATCATCAGCTCCAAGTTAAATTGTACTATTCCTACATGGGATCAAGCTCTTGTTAGTTTTAATAAATGATGAATCTTTATGCCTGTGTTACCAGATGTAACACAGAATGTGTGAGGATGTATGGCTGGATATTGCCTATTTAGGTATATGCATGGCCTTCCTAGCAGAGACCTAACAAGGCTAATTAAGGACTGTCACCACTTGAGCTGTTGATTTGTCTATGTCTGATACAGTCCACTTAGCTAGAATCCTGAAGATAAGAAGTAGAAGTTAAAAATCACCCTTCTCCTGGGAGGTGTTTTAAAAATGGCGAGTGGTCATTAGATATCTCACTTCTGGTTCTCTTTCTTGGAACCTCCATCTATGGCTTTGGGGAAGGACTTTTCTTTCATAATCACGTCACTAGTTATGGGAGCTTGAGCATTTTAGACCAAGGATTGGGTTACTGTATTACTGATTTCTTGCCCTTGTGTCCATTAACTCTATCAGGCGAGGCCTCTGAAAGATTTTGCTAAAGGTTAGTCACTGTTGTGCCGATGCCCTAAAAAGAAACCACAGAAATAACCATATTGTATGAAATTCTTTTCAAAAGTGGCAAGTGCCTAAAATAGGTTCAATATCGAAAATGTAAAGTTTATGGTGAAGCACTTACAGCGTCAGATCTAAATGTCTTTTCTAACTCTATAGGAGTTCAGTGAGTTGTAGAGATTCTAGGTCTGGTTAATTTTGGTGTGTAATGTTCTATGCACATTTTTATAATAAAGTTTACAAAATTAAAGAACGTGAATTTTAAGTGAGAGTTCTATTATAGTCTGATCAAATAGTTCAATGGAGCTTTTCTTGTACTTTTAACAGACTTACTGGAGGTGTCTGCATCAATGAGCACAGCGTGCAGAAAGTCTAAGTGCTGTCAACTTCTAGGAGACTTTGGCCAGACCACAGGGAACACTGACATTTTTTTTTGGTCCCCACTCCATTTTAAGGTTGAATTCTACTCTGGGGACCAAACAGAATACAAGAGTATATTGTCATCTCTAAGGTCTCTGGAGAGCTGGGACTCCTGGCTTGATTCCCATGAACTGCTTCCCATGTCTTTCTTGCTGACCCACCTATGGACAGGGTGCAGCAAGCATCATTGCAGCGGCCGCTGTTGAGAAGGCAGAAGGGTTGAGGATAAATGACCCAGCAAGCCAGCGTGGCAGTGGCACTTCTGCAGGGTCAGGTCCAGATATTGACTATGGATGAAATTTCTGTAAATGTTGAGGACTTTCATAACTAACTAGAGGATACGGTGGCAGTTCTTTGCTCATGACCCTATTGGGTAGCTACTGTCAGGTCTCTAAGCCCACTTGGGGATGGTATGAAGTGTCTTCTGGGTCTGGTGTTGTATCTTCTGGAACTGGGAAGAAATACCTGTCTTCCTGTGGGGGCCTTTCACTTTCAAGGAAAACAGTACAATCTGGAGCGAGCTTCTGAATCTTGCTGTATGTTTTCTCCTTCATGTAAAGATGCTTAAATCTATTTGATTATTGAGAAAAAAGATGGTGAAGCTTAGAAAAAAGCTAGCCTTCTAGCAGCAGGTGATACCATAGTTTCAAATGGCCACTAGGTAGTACAAGTCTCAAGTCTTCTGATTTTTTCTTTCCTTCTTAGAAACCTTGACCTTCCCATCATGGCCACAGAGGACACCTGGCTACATTTGGTGTCTAATTACACAATCCCTGTCTGCCTTTTCGTCAATAGATGTGTGTTTGTTATCTCAAGTTCTCTGCAATTTCAGCATGTTTATTTTGTACACAACATTGAACTTCACCCACTGGTATAAAGCAAGCATTTTTTGACTTGAGTTCTAAGGTTCTCTGGCATTTTGATAACACAGCCAAGGACCTCCTTTTGCAGTATGCCACTCCAGGGAGCTTCTGCTCCTTTAGAATTAATCATCCAAGCCTCGAGCATTTTAAAATCTCAAATCAGTCAAAAGGTCAGTGGTGCAGGGTTCATGGGCAGGCTAATGTATCCTAAAGAGGATACTTGTAAAAGTTATTTTATAGCATTATAATGTCACAAGGACAATAGTACATATAACAATCCTCATAGTCACAACTGCTCACTGTATTACGACTTTGGTGGATAAGGAATTTCAAAATGTTGAGAAACCAAACAAGATGAGATATTTTAATAGGTATTTTATGGAAGACATGGAGGCTTACTCTATACAAGGCAGTCAGTTGTACTGGTTGGTTAGGAACTCTTGAGATGCTGTGAAAAGTAAAGAAACAACATTATCAGTTGCAGGGGAACTGATTTATACCCGTTAGGCAGTCAGCTGTGTGGTATGAACCGAAGCCCTGCACAGTCTGATAAGAAAAGATTTCCGTGGAGAAAAGTAAATGGCTCTGACTTCTGTTTCCTAACCTGGCTTTATGCCTAGGGCCAGGTGGACTGCAGGAGGAAGTGCTAGCCTTTTGCAACGTTCATAGACAGGAGCTTTACTGCTTTTACTTGCTATTTATAATTAGCCAAGTGTTCAGGATGAACTAGATGTGTTTCCCTTGGACTTTCATATCCTGAAGAGGGTGTCAGAATGTACATAGACAGTGTAAGTAGAACTGAAGACATAGTCTTTTAAAATCATTGTTGATATTGTACTTGTTATCACTGCCCACTCTTATGAGCCTGATATATATATATATATATATATATATATATACATATACATATATATGTATATATATGTATATATATGTATATATATGGGAGAACGTATGCCATAGCATAAGGAGAGAGTTCAGAGGAGAGCTTTGTGGAGAAAGTTCTCTCCTTCCACCTTTACATGGATTGCAGGAATTAAACTCAGGCCTCCAGGCTAGTGATAACCTTTTTGAGCTGAGCCACTTGGGTGTCCCCGCATTATTCTTTATGGAAGAGAAACCTGCCACCACGTTTGGCCCATTCATGGCATATAGAAGAAGCTTGGGGGCAAAAATGTTACTGACAAACTCTGTATTAATTTTGCTGAAATGTAATGAAGTATACTTTGAAACATAGTTTGGGAAGTTGGATGTACAGGCTTTCCAATAGACAGTGCTGAATACAAAGTCATCTTTCCTGCTGGCTGTTCCTCATCGTGTCACTGCTTGGTTGATCCTCTGGGGTCCTATGTTGGCTCAGGAAAACCCTAAGGCTTTAAAGTAAATGATTGTGCCATTTATCATATTTACTTATTTATTTATTCATTCATCTATTTATTTATGTTTCAGAAAGTGGATGTCACCAGCAGGGCTGTGATAGAAATAATGACTAAAACAATTGAGTACCTTCAGCCCAATCCAGGTAAGTGTTGTGTTGTACAGTTGGGGTTCCCCTCAGGTCAGCCTGTCACTGATTCTGTGGGTCTCTCCCTCCCTATGAGGGAGGGGCCAATTTAAAGTTCACTTCGAAATGCCTGCAAGATATGTGGCATTTTATCCAACTGTGATGTACTTAACCATGAGTGTGTAAGCTTAGGTGACATATAATGTCAGGGTAGCTAAAAAGTTCTTTTCAGCTGATCTTTAACTTTCGAGAAATGGTAAGAAAGAACATTGAGGTGATTTTGAAATTAGTGTGAAAATTTCTAAAAGATAAGAAAAAGAGAAAGGCATATAATTTTTATGAAATACGAGTAGCATGCAGGCTTCAAAGCCAAGTAAGACAGTTGACATTTTTCTCTTGAGCAGCCTGAAGAGCACCTTCTGGTAATCTGAGGGCTAGCTAGCAGGGAGGACGCTTTCAGATCAGTTCAGTTTGATTTCTCTCTGTCCTCCTATCAGAGTGTGTGGTATCCTCAACAAAAATGCTCTTTCCATGTAGTTCTGGTGGACAACCAACAGAAGTGGCAATTGCCTGTATTATTGAGGGGTGCTTCAGGAGCCCCAAGGACCGACAACTCATGGAGAAATATCTGACCTCTGGCACTGGAATTATTCTTTAATAACCTATGACTTCTGGGAACAGCTTTATCTACTGGTAAAGGGTGTTACTTTTGCAAATTTTTGTTTTCTTTTTTAAATTACGTTTTTAATTAGCAAATATAGTAGCAAGTCTCCTTATGGCTTTTCTTTTTCTTTTCTGTTCTTTTCTTTCTTTTTTTTCTTTTTGTACATCTTTAGTTTCTACCCTCTGACACCCTACTATCACCCATCACTCTAACCCCATCCCTCCTTAGGTGTTTTATACCTTTATTATTTCCTCCTTTAATTTCATATTACCAGCTTCCTGCCCTGTACAGAAATGAATTCCCACAAAAACAAACAGATGAAGTTCAAAGCTAAGGTCCACAGATGAGACAGAACAGGCATTGTTTGACTTTCCGAATCTGGGTTGGCATGCTTAATTTGTTCTATAGTTACCGTTTTCCTGTAAATTACACAATTTCCCTGTTTCCCAGCTGAAGAAAGTTTCACTGTGCACAACATTTTCATGTGAAGCCTGTCTAGGTTCACTCTGTTTCCTTGCTGATGTGACTGGAGCAGCAGCGGACATGGTGGCAGGTGTGTCTGGCGGGTACAGAGCCCTGTGGATTCATGCTCAGCAGTGGGGTACTGTGGAAGTTTCATTTTTGAGTGTTTGAGAAACCTCCACCCTCGTGTCCATAGTACCTGCACTGGTTTACACTCCTACTGTCAATGAAAACGGGCTCCAGTTCCCTTCTCCACATTCTGGTCAGGATGTTTTTTGTTATTTGTTTCAACATGATGATGGTTGTTCTGACTGGAGTGAGAAGGAATCTCATAGGAGTTTTTTTTTTCATTTCTCTGATGACTAACACTTTTTCTGTAGACCTTGAACACTTTAAAAATATTTACTTCTTATTTGTAACTTCTTCTGAGAGTTCTTCATTCATTTCCATAGCTGGGCTTCTGTGTGTTGTTTGTTGTTTGATTTTTATTTTCAATTGGAGGGTTTGTTTTCTTGTTAGTTTTCTGAGTTCTTTGAAGTCTGGATATTAATCCTCTGTTAAAATGTATAGGTAACTATCAAAGATTGTGTACCATTCCATAGGCCATCTCTTCACTGTATTAACAGTTTCCTCTGTTGTACAGAAATTGTTAATTTATAAGGTACTGTTTATCAGTTGATGGCTTTATTTCCTGAGCACTTAGGTGCTATTCAGAGACCTTACTTATCTCAGTATGATGATTTAGCCTTTTTAGGTTTTTTTTTTTTTCTTCAGTATTACGTTATGGTCTTCCATCTTCCATTGATTTTTTTGTGAGAGGTGAAAGGATCTAGATGGTTTTTCTACGTATAGATAGCCAGTTTCTTCATTTGTTACAGAGGCTGGCTTTTCTCCAATGAGTATTTTTGGTGTCTTTGCAAAAACCGAAACAAAACAAACAAAAAACAAGTAGTAATAATACTTTGGGTTCATTGCTAAATGTTCTGTGTGTTCTATTGATGGAATTTATGCCAGCACCCTCTTGTTTTCTACCCATGGATCTATATTATAACTTGATACAAGGTATAGTGATACCTCCAGCCTTACTGGTTTTTGCTCAGGATTACTTTGGATGTCTGTGCTTCTGAGTGGATTCTAATTTATTGTTGTTGTTTTGTTTTCTGTTTCTGTGAGGAATGGCATTAGAATTTTGATGGGGATTTTTTTTTCAAATATGTAGATTGCATCTGGAAAGAGAGCCCTATTATAATGTGGATTCTTTCAGTCTATGTGTGTGGGGTATCTTTGCATAGTCAAGTGTCTTCTTCAGTTTCTTTCCAGTATTTTAATGTTTAAGAGGTCTACTTCTACTTCTTCGATTAGGCTCATTTTATTTTTGTGTGTGGGGCATTTGTCAATCAGATGATCTCCTTGATTTCTTCCTTAGCATGTTTGATATTGGTATCTGACAAGGCTACTGATTTTTGAATGTTAATTTTATATCCTGATACTTGGGTAAATTGCTGGTCAGTCCTAAGACTTTCTATAGGGCGTCTATAGGGTATTGTATAGACTAACATCATCTACAAATAATGATATTTTACTTCTTCCTTTCCTGTATGGTTTATTTTAATTTGTTTCTCTTTTCTTATTGCTCTGGCTAAGGTTTCCAGTACTATATTGAGTGAGTGTAGAGAGAGTGGATAGCCTTTTCTTGTTCCTGATTTTAGTGGAAATGTTTTGAGATTTTTTTTTTCTATTCAGTATAATTTTGGCTATAGTTTTGTCATATTATCTTTATTGCATACAGATATTTTTTCTGTTTCTGGTTTCTTTATAATTTTTATCATGCAATAATATTGAAGCTTGTCAAAAGCATTTTCTGTATCTATTGAAATAATTGTGTGATTTCTGTCTTTAAATCTGTTTTTATAAGTTATTGCATTTATTGATTTTTTTTATATTCTGAATTGATCATAGTAATGATACTTTTGTGAGTTCTTGAATTCAGTTATTAAGTTTTCAAGTATTATACCACCTCCATGGTGTGTGTGTGTGTGTGTGTGTGTGTGTGTGCATGTGTGAGTGTGAGTGTGTGTGTGTGTGTTTATCTGGTTGTAGTATCAGGAAAATACTGACTTTTTACTGACTTATAAAAATAAATAATAATAGATAGTGTTGCGTTTTTTTCTGTTTTATGGGATAATTTAAGAAGCACTGTGGTACTTTTCCTTGTTAAATAGACCATTGTATCCATCTGGGCCTGGACCTTTTATATAGTTGGAGATTTTTTATCATTATTGCTTCTTCCTTGTTTGTTATACTACTAGGCATCTGTTGAAGTTATTGCTCTCATCTTGATTTAACTTTGGTAGGTCATGTGTGTTAAGAAATTCTTTCAATATTTCTTTTAGCTTCCATTGTCATGAAATAAATGTTCTTTGTGAGTATAAGAATGTGGACACAGGTGTGCCACAGGATGTATGTGCGGACAGAGGACAACTTTAGGTAGGTGTCACACACCTCGTACGTAGGCCACCTCTCCTCCCTCTTTCTCTGTCTCTCTCTCTCTCTCTCACACAAGCACATGCACACTACAATGCAAATCCTCAGTAGAGACCCATCACTAATCATTTTTTTTCTAATTTTAATGACATTTTTCTATGTCACAGGTAGGTATGTTGAGGTGAATTTTTTTTTCCACACAAATTTAGATCTACCCAGACCTTATACTGTGAGATTACTTGGAAATATTGGTTTTGGAGGGATTTTTTTTTTTTACATGAATTCACTCTGGATTTAAAAGTGGGCCCTGAAACCTGTGCTAGTCTCCTTATCAGAAGAGAAGGGGGCATAGAGAAAGTAGGAACATGGCCAAGTAAAGAATAAACAGGCATTGGAATTGTGCTGTCACCAGCCAAAGAGTGCCAGGAGCCGCAGCATGCAGAAGGGGGAAGAGTCTCCCACAGAGCTTACACAGGGAACCAACCTTCTCAATAGTTTGATTTCAGATTTCTGGCATTCTATTGTGACAGAAAACCAAACCTCACTGTTGAAGCCAGTCAACGTTGTGGTAAATTGAAATGGTAGCTCCAGAAAGTGATATTGCCAGGTAATCTCATTCCTTCCAGAAAAACACAGCAAAGACTAGGCCAGAGTGTTTCAGAAAAGGCCAGGTGTCTTTGTCACTGTTCTATTTATATGAAGAGACACCATGACCAAGGCAACTCACAGCATATAATTGGAGGCTTACGTACAGTTTTAGAGAGTTAGTTCATGGTAATCATTGAATGAAGCAGACAGGCATGGCACTGGAGCAGTAGCTAAGGGCTTTATGTCCTGATGTAAAGACAGCAGGCAGTGAGAGACAAGGCATGAGGGATAGGGGTGAGTGACTGAAAGAGACTGAGACTAGGTCTGACTTGGGCTTTTGAAGCCTCAAAGCCCAGAGATACACTTCCTGCAATAAGACCACACCTCCTAATCCTTCTCATTCTTGTCAAACAGTTCCACCTCCTGGTAATTGAGCATATAGATATATGAGCCTGTAGGAGTCGTTCTTAGTCAAACCACCCCAAGTTACATCCCTAAGAAGAAACAAAGCCAGAATGAGGACCCAGATCTGATTGCCTTCCAAGCCCATGGCTGTTTGTGCATGATGTTGCCTCTGGGAAGGATGCTTAGCTTCATTTGGGTGTAGGAGGTCCTTTGCTTTCAGTGTATGTACTTTGGGAATTCAGAAAAGAAACAGATTGTGGGACTGAAATTTACTGCTGTCTTGGTGATAGATCAAAAGAGATAATTGGAAGAAATAGGCAGTTTTAGAAATAACACATAATAATAGAGTGTTAACTGTGTTGATTACTTGTTGTTGTAATTATTTTATAACTCTGAGAACTGAATGGACAGATGCCACCTAGGAAAAAACTTAGGGCCATCATCGGAAAAATTCATCTTTTGCTCCAGAAAAGCAGTTATTTATGGGTAGGTCACAGAAAAATCCAAATAAACATCACATCAATTTAAATCTTTCATGTATAGTGACTTATGACATGGTTCATTTCCTCTCTGAATTCCTTGTCCTGGGAACAGGGGTCACAAGGGGTTGTTAGAGGGTCACTAGTTAATATGCTGGTTACTCAGAGACGGTTTGTTGTCCTTGGGAAGTGCTTGGGCAGAGCAGAACGAGAGAATCACCAAACTTGTCCACATCTCTGCCCTCTTCTGCCACAGGGGAGCTAAAGCTGGATTCACAAGTCTGGATGCTGAATGTTGGTTCTGAATAAGCAAGATCTGGCTTGAGTTAGGTGAGGATCGTGACGGGGGCCAACGAGCAGATTCGTGTAGATAGGATAATGGAATCCGTGGGAAGTGACACTTGGAAGGTATTTAAAGAGTACCCTCTGCTAGAGTACCAGCCTGGGTGCTGGCTGCACGCCTTACAGTTAGAGAATCTCAAAACTTTTATGTTCTTTAATGTCAGTTCTTATCTAACAAGCTCTGAGGGAGATTTTGTTTGATTTTCAGGAATTCAAGAGCACGCCCTGTGAAGGTCTATCTTCCTCCCTGACCCCTTCCAGAGTGGTATTTTTAAAACGGCAAATTTGATCGTATTACATTACATAAAACGTTAAATTGTTTTTCATGCTTTCAGGATTAAGCTGGCTCCTAAGGCCTCCCTGCCTGCCTAACCCACCCATTCCTCTCCATCATGTCCAGCTGACAGCTCTTTCGGGTCCCATGCCCTTCCCACTTTTGCTCCATCGCCTGGGCTCCACCTCAGTTAGAGGTAGTCAGTTGCCTCTCGGCAGAGGCAGCGATAGTTGCGCAGCACGGCTGGCTAATGTACCACAGCTGCTACGCAGAGGGCAGGAGGAAGAAGTCTTCATTTTCCTCGGGTTATCAGCTCCACACGTGCACACAGCATGTATCGCTCGCAATTTCTCTTCATGTAAGCATCAGGTCTAGAATGTGTGTGGAGAAAACAAAAAGTTAATAAAGATGTGATATTTACCTCCTTAGTTTGTGTATTACAGGTTTTTTTTTTTTACTTTCAATAAAGAAATGAACAAATAGATTTCCATTGAGATACCTTTAATTATCTTAATCTCCTGAAAATTCACTTGCTAATGAGACAGTGGAGGTTTCTATCTAGGAGGTTGACAGACTATATGGCCTTTTAAGGCTTGCCATGTTTTTCGTACCAGAGACTTTTTCCGTTCTCACTGAGCCATTGTTCTGACCCAAACGTTATAATACAATATAAATTTCCAGGCTACTCGGAGAAGGCAGTTCATACATGAGCGTTATTATGCACAGCAGGCACGTGCTGCTCTTCAGAGGAGCTTTCCCCGATGTGTAAGCTGTTTATGCAGCATGCTTGAAATCCGAGCTGATAAATGGGGGTACTGGATTTCTGTTCAGAGTTATTTTTTTAATAATTTTGTTTCTTAGGTATGGAATATTACCTGTGGAAGAAAAAGTGTGTTGCATCAATTTTTAAGTGCTTCATTAGTCCCTGGAATAATTTTATATAAAAATTTTATTTCTTCCCTTGGGTTGTTCTTTTTAGTCATCTCCTTCTAAATGTGAAAATAGTATTTGATGATAAGGTATTTGTTGGTAGTGGAACTGAGTATTAATTATATATAATTTGTCATTCAGTTAACCAAATACGTGGTTGATAACACATTTATTTCTTGGTGGTCAAGAATACCGGATCCATCCTCATCATGTATCTTTTGGGGCACATCCTTATCTTCTATATGTCCGTATATGTGTGTGAAGGACTATGCAGCTTCTAGCCTTCATTTAATGAGTGAGACAGGCTTTATTTTTTCAAATCTTGACATTGAGAAGTGATCAAAACCTATAAAGGATAAGATTCCCCTGTACAATTATGAGGCGACACTGAGTTTCAGAGGGATAGGGTTTTGTGAGAAGAAACCATGTCTGGAGAGGGACAGAAAGTATATTATACTTATCAAAAAGACTAGAGGACTTTACTAATTTTACAGAATCTTTGGGGAAAATATTGAAAGTTAATAAGTTCCTAATTATCTGCTCAGCCTTTCTGCTAACTCGAACTGACCTCAACTGACCCAGATAAGATACATCATTTTTTTTTAATCAACTAATGTCCATAAATGGTTGCTTTCAACCTTTATGATAGATTTTTAGGAAGTTGCTTTCAACATTTGTAATGTATGATTCACATGCATTGCTCTGGGTCAAGGGCATGGAAAGGTTGAAAAAGTGGATCACATAGAAAATCCAAGGCAAGTAAGATTGGTTGTTACACTGTTCTCTTAAAGCTTGAATACACAGTCAGATAGCAGTCTTAAGTGACCTCAAGATGTATTATTAACATCGGCTGTGAGGTCCAGTAAATGTTCCAGTTTCTTAGAATGAAAGAGGTGTTTGTAGAATTCTGCATAGGCATCAGGGTAGGGGAACATGAGAAGGGTAAGAGGGAAGATGGAAATGATGCAATTATATTTTAAGTAAATAAAAAAGAAGCTATGACCCACTGTCTTTGACATAAGGAAGTCTCAACAACCCAGGAGAACTGGGAAGAGCATAGTGCCCACTCCACTTCCAGATGGTATATGCCTACCCTGACAGCTTATGTGCAGCCTCATGAGACCCAGGGCAGAGGGCCTGTTACTTACAGAAGCTTTGATGTAGTAAGCGTGACCTGCATGGTGTTTCCCAACCAGCACTCCTGTGGCTTGTGGAACCATTTGCTCCTCTTGATTTCAGCTCCCAGTTATCTTATAGTACAATACAGCAAAGGTGGATTGGTTACTATTTTCAGCTTACAGTGAAGTTTCCTTAACACTGGCAGGATAAAAGAAAGCCCATCCTATGCAAAGACTGGAGTGTGTTTGGAAGCATAGTTGGGAAAGACACTTGTAAGCATGCCTGTCACTTCTTGGGCATTCAGGACTTGTTGCTCACCTTCCCTCCCGGGGCCCTGCAATTCCCCCTGAGATCATGTCCAGTGCAAAACCCCACCTCTCCTGAGACAGGGTCTGCAGGAAAGTTCAGTCCCAGACCTCTCTCCCCAACCAGTGTCATAGCACCAAATGCCACTCCCTCACCCTCTGAAACCCACATAAGCAGAAGCTTCCGATGTCTGTAAAGTGATGGCTGCGTACTTTTCAAATTGCACAAACTATTTTATGCTCTTGGGGTGCACTTGCTTGCTTTCCCAGGGCATGCTGTGAGAACTTTATTGGCTCCTTGCAGCATCCCATCCTGAGGTGGGAAATATTTGCTGTCCATGTCACGAGTTCTTACAGCCGCTGAGTGTACCATGGCACAATGTCTTAAAATACCACCCCGCTGCATCCCACTCAGGGTCTAGAAGAACACTGTCACCTCAGAGAGCTGTGTTACATAAATACAGGTTTTTTTTGGGTTGAAAGTAGCGTGTTCCAGTACTTGAGTTGCCTGCTTATACGATCCAGCAAGCAGACCTTCATCTTCCCTTTCCTCAGTTCTTCAGAGTATTTAACCACTAAAGAAACTATGTCCCTGGAGCTTTAACTAAGTGTTCGTTGCTGTCTGCCTCTATGTGGCTGTTCAGTTATCATTAGTGTGCAAACCAAGTGGGTTTTTTTTGGGGGGGAGGGGGTACCATGTCCACAGTTCCAGGAGCATCAGAAGGCAGATGTTCAGAGTCATGGGTGTGCTGTGATTCTGCCATATACTTGTTGCATATTACTATTATGAAACATGGACAAACATATGATTTATTACATATATTGGATTGCAAATATGAAACTTAGATGTAGTTGTATGATTTGGGGATTTATACTTATGTTTCATTTGTAATCTTTGCACTAGACTTTACAAATTTAATTAAAATAATTCAAAAGTGGGGGGGTGGCTGAAGAGATGGCTCAGTGGCTAGGAGTACATACTGCTCTTGCAGAAGACATGAGTCCGGCTCTCAGCACCCAACTTGTGGCTCACAGATGCGTAGCTCCAGTTCAGGGCATCCTGCACTCTCTTCTGGCAGCCTGGGGCACCAGGCACACATGTTCTGCATAGATGTAGTGCATGTAAAATCCACAGAACAATGAAAATGAATAAACCTTTAAATAATAGTAATTCAAAATTCAGTATTTTATTGTGCTAAAATACAGAAGACCTAAAATTTGTCACCTTAACTAATTTCAAGCATACATTTCAGTGTGGCCATCTCCAAAATGCCTTTCATGTGTGAAATTAAAAAGATTCCCATTGAGTAATAACTCCCCATTCTCTGACAACTATCATCCCACTTTCTGGTTCTGTAATTTCATACACTCTTAGTACCTCACCTGAGTGAAGCCCCTTAGTTTTCTGTTCTTCATTACTAGGTCATTTTGCTTATGGTATCATCAAGACTTGTTCATGCTCTAGTAAGATTCTCTGCCTTTCTAAGGTTGGATAATATTCCACTGTATATAGAAAATGTTTGTGATCTAGGAGTAGGTTCTAGTTGGTCCTGGTATACAATCCTTTGGATAGCTTCTGGGTTGGGTCTTCGAGGATTTTGTTGATAATTCTTATATTGGATTCCATGAGGAATAGTGATCCGTAGCATTCTTGTGTTTATTTGGGTTCTGTATCCTCATAGCATGAATTAAGTAGCACTTTTCCCTCTTTAGTTTTGTAGAAATGTTTCTGGGGGATTGCTGTCATTTCTTTAGAGGTGACGTCTTCAGGAACCCATCATGTTTTTCTGCTTACCTGAAAAATGGAGAAAGAAAACTGTCTGATGGGCTATTGCAAGGATTAAGAGTTGCTATATGTGAACTATGTCCAGTAGGTACTTCTGAAATGATAGCCATAGAATGAAATGTCTTTTTGATATTCAGCTTTTAAAAGATACTTTAAAGATCTTTTTGTGTCTGTAGATGAGAAAATAGCATTGCTAGATACCCCCACAGGCTTTCGGCATCACCTTGCTAAAGATCTCTCCTCTTTTAGCAACTATGCTTGACTTTCCTAAGGTACAGCTGCAGAGTAAACAAGTCCCTACAAGCTATGGAAACTTCTAGAAAATGGTGTCCCACCCCTTCCTCTTGCCTAATAGATGGCTAAGTCTATCCTGTTTCTCCTAACAATCAGAACGTGAGGATGTGTCTCAGGAAATGATGTGACCACCTGCTGTGCTCCAGAATGTCTCTTATGTTCATAAACATGGGGCAAAGGCAAGGGCTTTTGTCCTTGCTGTGATGGATGTCTTGTCAATATATTTACACTTGGTATCACAGTAGAAGAAAGGAAGTTAACCTTGAGAACAAATAGAAACCTGGCTATAACTTTTAAATATCTTGTTATTACTTATTTTATTTCTATTTTAATTTTTTAATTTTTATTTTATTTTATTAATTACAGTTTATTCACTTTTATCCCAGCTGTAGTCCCCTCCCCCATTTCTTCCCAATCCCACCCTCCCTCCCTCTTCTTCTCCTATGCCCCTCCCCCAATCTAATGATAGGGTAGGGCCATCTGACCCTAGTCTATCAGGTCTCATCAGAACTGGCTTCTTTGCCTTCCTCTGTGGACTGGTAAGGCTGCTCCCCCCTCAGGTGGAGGTGAGCATAGAGCCAGCCCATGAGTTCACAGAAGAGGGAGAAAATAGTGAACAGAACAGGAGCCTATCACAGCGGGCCTCTGAAAGACTCTACCCAGAAGGGTATCAAAACATATGCTGAGATTCATAGCCAAACTTTTTGCAGAGTGTAGGGAATCTTATGAAAGAAGGGGGAGATGAAAGACCTGGAGGGAACAGGAGCTCCACAAGGAAAGCAACAGAACCAAAAAGTCTGGGCACAGGGGTCTTTTCTGAGACTGATACTCCAAACAAGGACCATACATGGAGATAACTTAGAACCCCTGCACGGAAGTAACCCATGGCAGCTCAGTGTCCAAGATGGTTCTCAAATAATACAAACAGGGACCATCTCTATTTTAATTTTTGTTTATTCATTTTATAAAATGTATTCCAAAGTATCTTCCAAGTTTTCTAATGTGTGGCATTTCAAACATATGTCTAACAATCTTCATATTCTATAAATTATTGGGTATTTTATAAGGATAAAATGCTTTAAATTTAGTAGCACTTATAACGAACTACATTCCACAGGAATATTCTAATGAACAACAGTTTAAAAGTGAATCTCCTGGTAGGGACCAGCCCCTCATGAAATCACAGGAGTTCCCTGCCTACATTTGTATTAAAAACGCGTTGTCCATTGAGGGAGTGTTTGGCAGACAGAGACAGAAATGTGAACTCACTTGTAGGCATTTTGTCTTTCTTTTTATTTACCTTTTCCTGATTGCCTTTCTAAATGTTCTGCTATACCCACACATACATGTCTATAGTTATATACATGTGTACGTTTTAGGCTAGGATCCACATATGGAGACAGCGTGCTTTTTCCTACCTGAGATTGGGTGGCCTCAATTTATAGTACACATAAGTATATTCATTTTCCTGAAAGTTTTGTGATTTAATTTTTCCTTAGAGCTAAATAGCACTCTATTTTGTATCTGTACTAGGTTTTCATTATTCATTCATCGGTAGATGATCAACTAGATTGTTTGTGTTTCCTAGCTGTAGTGAACGGAGCAGTGAGAAGCATGGCATACACACATCTCTGAAGTAGGATGTGGCATTCTTTGGGTGGATGAGCAGGAGTTAAGCACCTGGCTTGTACAGCAGTTCCATTTTCAATTTTTTGAGAAAGCCTCCAAATTGATTTTTGTGGCGGCTCTTCAGAAAGAGTGACTAGCCCATCTGTGTACATTTATGTTGCCCACGGGCACATTCCTAGCGGAAATACACGAAGAGGGGACGTTTTAGAGCAGCTAGTTCAGATAGAGTTAATATTGCCATATTAGTATCCAAATTCATCTCTCCCCCAGAGCAGTACCTGAGAGTCCTGGCTGCTCACCCTGAGAGCCAGCGAGTCTGTTTCATGACATCGTTCATTTCTGCAGATCCCCAGAATGGATTTTCTGTCACTTAAGTTCATTTTCTAGATAACCATTTCAGGTACCACCCGTTTCCTGAACCTGCCAGCCTTGCTGTTTTAGGGGGAATTGGGCTCTTCTGCGTGGTGTAAGTGTCCAACAGTGTGGTCCACTTGCTGGCTCGTATCTGTGAGTGAGGAGCTGTCTGAGTTGGTGACAAGCTCGTGGAGAGCAGCTCTCACTGAGCACAGTGGCAGTCATGGAGCAGGTGCTTAACAAATCCTTGTATTATTTTTCATTACAGGGGAAGTCCTCTAAAGCGTTTTACTTTTGTAAATAACTAACCCAGCAGTGAAATTCCAAAATTTACTGTACAAGAGAGACATAATTCTTTCCGATGTGACCTCTCTAATCATTTGCTGATTGTGTGTGTGTGTGTGTGTGTGTGTGTGTGTGTGTGTGTGTGTGGTAATGTGTTGCTCTGTACCCAGGCTGCCCTAGATTTCTGTGTGGTCAGCTGGCATGCAACTCACTCAGCCCAAAGGCTTCAGCTTGTCTCGCAATGGTTCTCAACATTCCTAATGCTGTGACATTTTAATACAGTTCCTCATGTTATGTGACTCCCAACCATAAAATTACTTGCTACTTCATAACTGTAATTTTGCTGCTGTTATAAATGGTAATATAAATATTTTAGGAGACAGAGATTTGTCAAAGAGGTCGCAATCCACAGGTTGAGAACCCCTTCCATGAGTGTCTACTGAGCTATGACTTTAAATTAAATTAAATTTGTGGTTTTGGTTCTGTTTGTCTAGGTCTCATAACTTACCCTCGGGCAGGGGCAGTCATATTTGGTGGGGGAAATGGGAATCTGTTTTCTGATTCATAAAGACTGTCCAGTTTTTGTCATTTATCAACTTTCATGGCATGGCTCAAAAATGCTGCTTCCTAGGGGAAGTGTGTGTGAAGTGACTGCTTTATAGACTAAGTAGCAAAGGAGGTGGGATTTTACCCTGTCAGGAAGTCTTAGCAGCTGTAGACCTTAATGTACATGAGGGAAAGGCCACCCACAGTGCCCCTGGTCTCCAGTCGGCTGGCCTTAATACCAAGGACTGGTGGGTCTGTCAACCTCATGCTCCATTTCAAGGGGGCGCTAGAGTGCACTTCGAAAGAGAAGCCTCTGCTAAGTGGAGCCGTCCAAGAAACTTAGAAACTTTTCCGCGAAATGGGCCAACCCACAGTGGGAAGAAGACACCGTTGCCCCCGCCTCTCACTCTCCAGCCAGCCACCGCTTTCCTGGTGTCCTGGTGCCACTTTGACTTCACCTCCCAAATTTTGCGAAGCCTTGCTTTGGTCCAGTCTTCACTTGAAACATGGAAATGTTCAGGGAAGGGACCCTATGAAACATAGTTCCCTGCAAGACCAAGGTGTGTCCTTAGAGCGCCCCAGCCCACTCTCATCAGAAAGGGCCTGGACAGAGAGGAGAGGAGGGGAGGGAGCTCCGTTGTCTCATACAGGCTTGTGGTCTGTGCTTAGTCTTTTTGCTATCAGTGAATATGGATAAAAACCTTCTGAGTAAGATTATGCAGGGATACGTGGCTAGAAAGATGTATGGCCTGGCCTTCCACCTACGGCTGCAAGAGCTCAAAACAAATACACCACTTCGCGTGAAGGAAGGCAAGACCTGATAATGATTTGACTTCCTGTTTGCTCGTTTGGATTAAGAAATAAAAATTAAATTTAAGAGTATAGACGTATGACTGTTGAACACTCCAGGCTGGTTTCTGCCTCTGTGGGCAGGCAGCTTTAGGGTGGCTGAGCAGTGAATCACAGGGACACTTGTTTGGATCAGAGACCTGCAGGCAGAGCCTGCCTAGCTGATGAATTGTCCAGTACAGAGCCTTGGTTTCCCTTCAGCTGTGCCCAGATTAGCCCGGCAGGGACGCCATGGACTGTGTGGAACTCACCCTGGGAGCTGGTAACAGTCCAGACTCAGCTGCCCCCATTTGTAGTCTTTAAAAGGTAGAGAGATCTTGAGATACAAAAGCTGTTCTCTGTCCTGGAGACACAGCAGCGGAGGCCGTTTTGGGGGTTGAGTCAACCATTGGTGGTCATCCTGATTTTATATTCTGCTCTAGGAGTTAACCCAATAAATGGCTTTCCAGATAATCACCTCACATGGACCCTCACAAAGGTCTTTTCCTTTGATGTTTTCTGATCCCATTTTGTCAAACTTTATTTTCTCTCCCTGCCTTATTGCCTTTCAAGCTAGCGAACACGTTTTTCTTCTTCTTTTTTTTTTTAATTATCATTTATTTCAATTTTTCAATTTGTATCTCAGCTGTGGTGCTCTTCCTTGTCTCTTCCCAGTGCCCCCCCTCCCTCCCTCTTCTCCCCCTCTGACCCTCTCAGAGTCCACTGATAGGTGAGGTCCTCCTCCTATTCTATTTGACCCTAATCTATCAGGTCTCATTAGGACTGGTTGCATTGTCTTCTTCTGTGGCCTGGGAAGGATGCACAGTCTCTCCCCAGCACAAACAGGGGGAGGTGATCAGACAGTTTCAAAGCAGAGGCTGAGACTCATAGCCAAACTTTGGGCAGAATGTAGGGAATCTTATGAAAGAAGGGGAAACTAGAAAGACCTGGAGGGGACAGGGGCTCCACAAGGAGAGCAACAAAGCCATAAAAACTGAGCCCGGGGGGCCCTGCAGAGACTGATACCACAACCAAAGACAATGCATGGAACAAACATATGTTTTAGTCACACTTTTTGGTTGGAAGGTCCTTAAGGTTAGACATGGCTAGCTTGTAAGATCTCTATTTATCTACCACATCTGCTAAATAATGTCTGAACTCTTCTCCTAAAGGGGGTGTTTGGGAAGTATTTTTAATTAATTTTCCTTTGCCATAAGGGAAGTAATTTATGTTATTTAAAATTATACACAAATTGCTGTATATATATATATATAAAAAAAAAAACTCCAGCTTACCCAGGCCTAAAATCCTTTCCCCTATTTCTGCTTCTGGAAAGCAGCATTTTAAAGACCGTTGACTGTTTCTTTGGTTTTTACATCCAGTCATGAATCAGTTGTCCTGCATTGAGCATGTTTCCTTTTCCCTTTTGCTGATTCCCATTTCAAAGATGAAAATTGCCTGTTCCTCACGTGCCTTGCCCTTTTCTGACTGTCCCTATGGTTTTCCTGGTATCTCTATGTCATAGTTTGTTAGATCCCAGTGGGTAGCAAGGGTTACAGTGCCCACATCTGCATTAGGCCTGTGCTGCCCGGATTCAGCTGTAGTGGTTCCTGATGGCCAGGAAGGCCTTCTTGAGACCTCTTTGCTCTCATATTTTGTTTGTTTGTTTGCATTGTATTCCTATTTTCTAGATTTTTTTCCTATACATTTTCTTGATTTCTACTTTACTTCAGCAGAACAAGAAGAAAAGAATTGAAACCTTGACGGTGTCATTTAGAAATGTCACTATTAGACCTTTTTATTTCATTGATAATTGAACGTACCCTTATAGGTTATTTTTTTCTGTAATGAATTTCAATTAATTGCTCCTTTTTTTTCCAATAAATGTCTCTTTTCTTATGTGGTGAGTAACTAATCTTTTTGTCTGAATTTGGGGTCCTCTAGCTTCCTCTGGTGGCCCTTATGTGGTCCTTAGTCCTTGTGCTTGGTTTTCAGTGAACATTTTATTATGGAGACATGTGAACATTTGGTCTTGCTTTCGTAGTCCAGGGGAGAGAATGATACTTGGGGTCTGTTTATTCACTAAGCAAGTGAACTGGGAAGAAGATGGTGGGAGAGTTGGGATGGGAAATAGTTTGAAGGAGAGGAGTCGAGTCTGTTTAGGGAAAAAAGGATTTAGGACTCTAGACTCACACAATTCGGTGCAGCAATTTAACAAAGATAACATTATAGGACTTTGAATGTCTTCTATTTGTCTTTCCTAGGCTCAATGTCAGTTTTTAAAAATAACTGTTTCAGAAAATCATTTTGAAGCAATTATGCTAATATTTGAGGTTGGTAGTTTAGCAATTGATATTTTTCAAGGAAACAGGCATTTTATCAATCCAAGGTTATTAAAAATGTAATGCACTCACAAATGAATATAAAAGACAGTCTCTTCAAACACATGGATGTATAAATGTTTTGATTGTTTGAAGAAATGACTTATTACTTCATTTTTTTCTCCTGAAGATGTAGAATATGTTCTTAAGTAATGAGTAAAACAGTAAGGCTCAATATAATTTAACAATATTCAAAAAGAATTTGAAAGTCAGCCACAGTATATCAGGTTGCTTAGCATCACTTATGAAAAAGGAGGTCTTTTTTTCCTTAATTCATTTACTTTACATCCTGATCACAGCTTCTCCTTCCTCCTCTTCTCCTGGTTCCTTCTTCTTCCCCCTCTTTCTTCTCATAAAAAGGGAGGCCTCCCATGGACATTGACCAGCCATGGTATATCAAGTTGTCGTGGGACTAGGTATATCTTCTTCTATTGAGGCTAGACAGGGCATCCCAGTTAGGAGAAAGGGATCCAAAGGCAGGCAACAGAGTCAGAGACAGCCCCTGCTTTAGTTGTTAGGGGACCCATATGAAAGCCAAGCTACACATCTGTTACATATGTGTAGGGCCTAAGTCCGTGCTATGCATGCTCTTTGGTTGGTGGGTCAACTGCTGTGAGCCCCTCTGGGTCCATGTTAGTTGATTTTGTAGATTTTTTTTTTGGTGTCCTGACCTCTCTGTCTCCTTCAATCGTCCCTCTCCCTGTTCCGCGCAATTTCCTGACCTTCGCCTGTTTGGTTATAGGTCCCTGCATCTGTTGACATCAGCTGTTGGGTGAAGCCTTTCAGAGGACAGTTATGCTAGTGTCCTGTCTGCAAACATAGCAGAATATCATTAGTACTGTCAGTGGTTGACTTTCCCTCATGGCATGGGTCTCAGTTTGGGCCAGTCATTGTTTGGCCATTTCCTTAATTTCTGCTCCATCTTTATCCCTGTACATCTTGTAGGCAGGGCATATTTTGGGTGGAAGGTTTTGTGGGTGGGTTGTTGTCCCCATCCCTTCATTGGAAGTCTTGCCTGGTTACAAGAGTTGACCATTTCAGGTTCCTTATCCGCATTGATTCCTGGAAGTTTTCCTTGTTCTAGGTTTCTGGCTCATTCCAGAGCTGCCTCAGAAAGTAGATCTTAATAAAACCAAAACAATCACAAATCAATAACCAATGTTCATAAAAGGCATTCATCATGGGCAAGGCAAGATTGCAGGGGTGTGACCGCCTCTTAGGGTGTTATTACTGTGGTTCTGTGGTGTCTGCTTCACTTCTTTCCTTCTGGTCATCCTGTACTTGTTTTCTGGTGTCCACATATTTTCCTTTTGCATATTTTGTTGCTGCTGCTTCTCCATGTCCTGCTGTCCAGTATCTTGTCCTATCATTGACATAGTACTCACCAGTTGCAACTGTCTAAACCATTATTCAGTGTGAGCACTGTGTGGCAGGAACCCTCTCCTCGATCTCAGCTGTGGCTGCCTGTAGGAAAGGCTGTGCAGGTCTACTCCAATGAATAGGTGGTTATGAAGCACATCAACTTCCTCAAATCTAGCATGTCTGATATGCTTTTCTGTAATAGCTTGAGGTGATTAAAAGGTGAATTTTGTGGGGGTTGTGTGTGTGTGTGTGTTTGTGTGTGTGTGATTACCAGCAGCTTTGTGTGTGATATTAATGCCACTTGCTGCTGCGTGCTATGTGGTTCAAAGCTCAGTGATGTTTTCCTAAGGGTGGTTTCCTTTGCAGTACCAACCCTGTCGGCCTTGTTTCTGTGGCTTACTGTAGTCTCCCATCCTGGCATTTGATATAAACACTCCACCGTAATTGCTCCTATAACAGACTCTGCCTCTTGTTCATCATAAACTTTGTGAATAGGAATAGCTTGTCTCACTTCCACGCTAGGCCTCGGAGGCCCAAAGTTTAAATAAAAGCCTATTTGAACTGTGGGTTTAGATCAACTATTAGTCCCCACATGTTAGAAGTACTTTTACTTTCAGCTGAGATTTTCTCAAGGGAAATCTCACTCACCTAGTGTAATGGACTCAGTCCTAGGTTAATGTGTAATCAACTCTGATAATGAATCTGGGACACCTAGAATCAGCCAAATTATAGTCTTCATAAAATGTTACTGAAATGACTTCCTCTACTAAAGCGAGGACTACTTCTTAGACACCTTCCTATATATATAAAAAAATGAAGAAGAGTTGAGAGAAAGTCTGAGAAACAAAATCAACCTCCAGCTGAGATGATTAAGAGACATATTTAGGTATTTTAATGAATATAGTACTTTATTCTTGGTTGAAAAATGACTTTGAAAATAGTTTTATTTAATTTGTAAACGAAACAAAGCCCAGACCCACGGGTTCACTATCCTTATTTTAATCCACAGACTCCTAGAGTTGAGATATGAAACAGGAATAAAACTTGGAGATCAGCACATAGTCCAGGTATTTCTAGAATGCTACCTATAGCCAGCCAGACCCCCAGAGTCGCCGAAAGGAGTACTGTGGGAGGAGGTGGAAAACCTGTCAAGACCCGTGTTTTGCCCTGCTGGGTAATTCTACTTGGATTCTAAGGGAAAGTCTAGAGTCGATGTATATTCGTTCAGTTGCCCAGGTATTGTCCGCAAGGACTGTGAGACAATGAAGGAGGAGAGTGGGTGTGTAGGCTGGTTGGAGGCTGGGTCCTCCAGCCTGCCCTGTTCCCATCAGTGCTGTTCTTTCTTCTAAAGGCTGTTCTTTCTGTGTCTCTAGCTTCCAGGGCTAAGCTCAGCATGATCAACACCATGTCGAAAATCCGAGGCCAAGAGAAGGGGCCAGGCTACCCCCAGGCGGAAGCACTGTTAGCAGAGGCCATGCTCAAGTTTGGCAGGGAGCTGGGTGATGATTGCAACTTTGGTAAATAGCCTTTGCCTTACTGATCCATGGAGGTTACAATGCTGGTTCAAAAAAATATATATATAAAATATAGAGACTTTTAGTCAGCTGTCTGCTATCTTCTATTCTAATTCTCAGTTGTAGGTGTTATACATTGGGGCTGAAATGTGATTTTAGTGTTGCTAGTATTTAAAGTGGTTTGTCTAAGGTCTTTTGTCCTTTTTCTGTAATTAGGACGCCAGCCTTGACAACAGTTTTGGCAGCGATGCCCAGATGCCCTGGCACTTTTCTGGGCATATCTGGCATTGAGCTGTTTATTAAGGCAGAGTGAGCAGTCACAGTCAGCATGATTTGCCACCCTGCCACCTGGGCTTTCTCTGATTAATCCACTGCTCATTTGTTAGTGGTCCCTGATTCTACTGCCTCAGGCAAAATATAATTTATTCCATTTCCCCTTTCCTCTGGCTCTCAGGACCCTAATTACCTTCTGCCTTTACCCCTATTGATATGAGAACTTTCTAGACCCTCATTCTCCATTTTTGGTATCTGCCTCTGCTAAAAGCACCGAGTGCTTTTAGTGCAAATGGCCTCATACTAAATGAGAATTAGTACTTATTACAGAGGACAGGGAGTCTTGCAAAATACTGTCCAGAGTAAAATTCCTGGTAAGGAGGAATAGTCCTCCTTGTGGAGGGCTGTGGAACCTGGTTCTCAGGATGGCCCATGGTAAAGTAAAAAGCTACTCTTGTCTTGAGAGCACTATGGGCTGCCCCCTTGCCTCTGCTGTCTTTATATCACAGCGGCCTGCCCACATTGTCATTGTCAGGCTGCTGTTGCAAAACCACCGCCTTTGTTCTTCAGGGGGTGAGGTCTTCATTTTCCCCTCTCAGGTCCTGCTCTCGGTGAGGTGGGAGAAGCCATGAGAGAGCTCTCCGAGGTGAAGGACTCTTTGGACATGGAAGTGAAGCAGAACTTCATCGACCCCCTTCAGAATCTCCACGACAAAGACCTGAGGGAGATTCAGGTCTGTGTGATCCGCCTTCTTAGACTTGTGCAGACCCACTCTCTGGACTGCCCTCGCCCAGCACAGTACTCACACAGGGCTGCACACAGGAAGGCCTTCCAGACCACCATCACCGCTGCGCCCTGCCGCCCCTGAGCATTGTGCTGATTCTTCTGTTTAACATCACTCTTAAACAGTCTTTACACCATATTTTCATCAGAAGGATGTCCCTTAATTTGAGGAGGGGTAGACGGTTTCTCTATGTAGCCCCGGCTGTCATGGATTTTGCTTTACAGACAAGGCTGGCCTTGAACTTGGCAGAGATATGCCGGCCTTTGCTTCTCTAGTGCTGGGATTAAAGGTGGTGTGAGACACCACCACCTATCCAGAAGGGATTTTCTTTATCCAGGAATTTGTACATTTCTTAAAATGAATGATGGCCTGGGCTGATGAGATCCCAAAATATTAGCTATGCTTTTTGTTAGCTTAAGTATGTAGCTGCGGTATCGCTCTTACACACATTTTTGTACTTCCGTGATTGTTTAGTGGATTGAGAAGAAACAATCCCCGCTTCCAAGAACAAAGAGAACAGCTGAGCTATCTCTGATAAGTTCAGCTGGCCTGGCCTCTGACTGGCTGTGAGGTCACAAGTTTCTTAAGCACACCCCCGCCAAAAGAAAGCACACCTAGTTTGGGTAAGAGCCTGAGTCGGGGGTAGGAGACGCAAGGAGAGGGGCAGGCTGTAGAGCATCACCCATCTGTTGATTTCCAGGTCCTATACTACTGGGACTGTTTTTATCTGCTTCCTCCCTTGTCCATACACAGCAAGGAATAAAGGAAAATCATTCTTTTCTCTTGCCTGTTAGTCATGGACTACTAGAGCTTTTAAGAAAGTAAACTAGTATTGATCTTTAGGGAAAAAAACAATAACAAAACAAAACCCTCCAAAACTCCTTAACCTCATCCCCAGAGAGGTTTGAACTTTACTGCACACAGGAAATGTGTCCAGCTTGGGGGGTGGGGAGGGGGGTGGGGAGGAAGGGTGTGAAATGAAGCTAGAGACAGGGGCAGAGGTCTTGGATGAAATCTCTTTCAAGGTCTCTTGCAGTTTGGATTTGTGACTGAGTTGTGTCCATGGAGAGGCTTAAAGCTAAATCATCTGGACCCTAAAAGCCACCTCTGTCAAATGGGCAAGTGTTGAGACAGAAATTCCTAGGCTCAATCCTGGATATTCTGATTCAGGCAATGAGGAATCTGTATTCTTTTTTCTTAATTTTTAGGTGATTCTGGTAAACTAAATTAGTCAATAAATTTTATTTCTTCTATGCTTCACAGAAAGGGCCTTTTCTCCCGAAATTCTACTCTCTTGAGGAAGATGACTTGTAGACTCTTGTATGTAGCCTTTCCTTGAGGAGGAAGGTGTGGGGATCCACAGCCCATTCCCTTCTTATCATTTGGAGGGAGAGGCATAATTTAACTTGGCTTTGGCCTGGACGTTTTAATCAAAAGGACACCAGTCTTTCAGTGATTTATTTCTCACTCTGAATTATCTGTAAAGGTATCCCTCCACAGTGAGCGATTAGAAGCATTTGCCTTATTGATGCATGTGTCTTTATTTCTCTGTTGACATGCAATTTCAAACACAGCCAGTCTCATTATGGAGGCTAAAAGGAACATAAGAGAAATGACGTACAAGCAGGCCTTTTCCATAATATGTTCTTTCAAAACATATTCCTGCTCTTGGGTTTTTCAGCATCACCTGAAAAAATTGGAAGGCCGACGCCTAGACTTTGATTATAAGAAGAAACGACAAGGCAAGATTCCAGATGAAGAGCTTCGTCAAGCTCTGGAGAAATTTGATGAATCTAAAGAAATCGCTGAGTCGAGCATGTTCAATCTCTTAGAGATGGATGTAAGCTATTTTTCTTTGGGTTTTCATGTAATTGTACCATCAAGTCATGGCACTGATGTGTTTAAAGACATGTCATGTAACATGCTACTATCTGGTTACAGTATGTGCTGAGAACACATAAATGGCCACTTCTTTCAAATATTTTGTCATAAAGTAGACATAGAAATGGTAAATTCTTTCTTTATCCTTCTAGTTGGATATAACCTGAACTTTTTAGTAATGTATTTTAAAGTATTGTCAATAGTGCAGAGATAGAGAATGCTTGTGATAACCCATCTATAAGCTCAGTATCTTGCAAACTATTTAAATATAGAGCATACTGATCTGCATTTAAGAATGACAACTAAAGTACTTTCAGAATTGAATATCCAAAATTAAAAAGATGGTCAATGTGTGGAAGTGAGGTTGATATTTTCATTGAATAAAAATGTATATAAACTAGAATAGATGATTATAGCATAGGCGCTACTACATTCAGGATCTGGTTTAGGTGGTTTAGAAGTTGTCCCTGTATCTCCAAGTAATAAATTATTACTCATGCCTTTGGACATTAAATTATGTTGACTTCTTTCAGCTCTAAAGCCATATGAGCAGTCCATTTTTCCTTATTGCACACATGTAGTGATCTGAAAAGCTAGATTTCCTGTCCTGGTTCATCTCTACCTTCGAACCTGTCGATTCAGCTGAGATGCTTGTAGGATTTTATGTACCCATCATTTGTATTAGTCAGAAATCTCCAGGGATATAAAACTACATGGTTGTAGATGCAATGTGCATAGCTGGAGATCAAGGTAGAAAGGGGGAATTGCTTATGAGGGAGATGACTGAGGCTCTTAAGTCCCTCTTATACCTCCTGAAAGCTGGAGAGCCAGCGAAGCTGGAAACATGGCTCAGGCTGATTCTAAAAGCCCAAGAATGAATGGTGGTAATGGGCTCTGTCGTGCTGTGACCAGAGGCTAGAAAACCAATCAGAGGCTGAGAACCACAAGTCTCAAGGATGGAGCACTGGAAATTCCAGTGTGTAAAGGCAAGAGGATCTGAATGTCCTGGTGTGTAAAGGCAAGAGAATCTTAATGTACAGCCCCAGGACAGAGGAGAACGACTCTTTTTCTTTTCTCATTTGCTTTATTTGGACTGTCAATGGACTAGGCAGTGTGTACCATGTTAGATATGTTCTCTGGTTCAAATGCAAATCTAGTCTGGATGCACCTCCTCAGACAGGCCCAAGGGTCATGCTTTGCTAGCTTTTTGAATATCCTTTACAGTAGCCATGTTGTCATCCAAAGTTAGCCGTCACATTATTAAAGCCGTCACAGCTTTCCTCCTGAGTGGCAGAGAAGGCATGTTAAACATGTGGAGTCCTCCCCATCCAACCACAGTGTGGATTTGTCTACAGATAACTTCTGTCCTTCTACGCGCTCAAGTGCAAAACTGTAGGAATTCTGAATCACTGTTGTGTCCTTGTACCCCGGGCCCTCCACCCATATCCTCAAACTCATAGGAAAGTGTTCATTGCCCTTCCTGACTTGAAGGCCACAGCTCAGCTAGGTCACAGCACTTTAAATCCCACTTGGATCAGGCTAAGAGGTCAACAGATTTATTCTATCCTGTGGTACCTGAAGTGAGAAATCAATTTTCCTCTTTTTCATTATTAGCACATAAAACGATGCTTAGATTTCATGTTGGCTGCTGCAGGCAGGAAGCAGAGTCCTGTAGTCACTGAATCTTTCTCCAATAGGACTTCAATGGAAGAATATGCATCCTAACCAGAAAGTCTAGCATTAAGCTTGACTGTTTAATGAAACCAATAAGACCTTTCCAAGGATGCTAACAACTGTTGCCTCTCCTTAGGGTGCTCATGCAGAGTTCTGAGCATGAAGATGCTCTCCTCTCCTTAATCAGCTTAGACCGTGTAGAACACTGTGTCTTATCGTGATGGGCAGCACAGTCATTAGCATCCCCAACAGCAGGGCTGCATGCTGTGTCCAGTTCCAGGACAGTGCCCTGGTAACTAGGCGTGGTCTCCCCATCCTTCCACAGATCGAGCAGGTGAGCCAGCTGTCTGCGCTTGTGCAAGCCCAGCTGGAGTACCACAAGCAGGCAGTGCAGATCCTGCAGCAAGTCACTGTCAGGCTGGAGGAGAGGTACGTTACGCTTCCCTGTGTTCCCCACCTGCTATAAAACGATGCGCAAAGAGACGGAAATAAAAGAAGCCATTTTGAGGTGAACTCCCGCCTGCCCACCTGCAGATCCCACACAGACACCTTGCAGGGTGACTGCTTGATCTTATTTTGCACTGTGCCTTGTTTTACTTTATCCTGAATCTGACCCTGTGTTGATGAGATTTTGACATAGAAATTGTATATTTGCCGCCTTAGATGGTACAGCAGAGTTCTGTTGATGACGGTGGCTGTGATGTGCCGAGCAGTATTCTGTGTGGCTGCCATGCACACTATCACTTTCAAAGAGCCTCGTGGACCTAACAGATGAGCAGTACTGTGAGGCTTAGGGGGGCGGGGGTAAAGGAAGGACCAAGGGTCTCACACAGTGATTGAGGCGGTGCATACGGTCAAGCACAACCTGTTTGGAAGCCTGTGTCTTTTCATTCTTGTCTGTCCACTCTCAGCGATGACTGCTTCCATGTGCCTGCTCGGTCTTCTCAAATCTGCCTCGCAGTGAGCTGTAGGAACGTTCTATGTGAGGCAGAGCTCTTTGAGATATAGCTTGAATGTCTATGTGCTGAGACCCTGAACTATAACACAGATGTGCCTTGACCAACATTAGACTGAATTATATCCTCATAAAGGCAATGGGTTAATACCCATCACCTACAGAACAACATAGCTTAGCACTGCGTGCTCTGTGCCGAGATCACATGTCGAAGTAGGATTTGTGGTACCTGGGCCTGTGGGAGTCCATTACACTACATATTGCTAACATAAGAAGATGACAAAATTTGGAGTGTGGTTTCTGTGTCACAGGAATCTGTTTTACATCATTATAATATCAAAAGAATATTGAAGTGAACCATTATAAGGCAGGGCCCTTATTAATTTTGCTTTATTTAGCCGGGTTACCTTATTATTAACCAGGCACCTTATTATTCTTGCTTTACTTAGCTAGATAAAGGAGGGTTGTTTTTTTTTGTTTTTGTTTTGTTTTGTTTTGTTTTTTGTTTTGGCTAAATAAATATACTAAAGAATTACGTAGCAGCCTTCATTTTTACGACAATGCCCAGAATTATCTCTCTTGGGCAGTTAGTGGCAGGATGTTCAGTGAAGCCTCCAGTCATATGCTGCACTGTTTTGCCCATAGCTGCTCTTCCCTTAACCTTAGAATCCCTTTTCTTTGTTTGGTGCTTTTCTTGTATAAATCTTCAATGCTCCCTTGTGGGGGTGTGCCTAACAATGACGCTTCTGTACTAGAAAGGCTTGAAAACCAACGTATCAGAGCACTACAGCATCATTATGGACCTGTTTACATGGACTAGCTTTTGGTTCCACGTTCTTTCATAGACCTGTGATGATCTCTTTCCTTAAACCATTTCTCAGTTTCTTTATGGAGAAGTGAACTCTCCACACTTCTACCCTTTGTCCCATGTACTTTGAGCTCTTTGTAGAAATCTGTGGTCAGTGATGTCTGCTCTTCCCTGTACAAACTGCTTTGGGGCAACAACTGTGTCTTACACAGCTTTATGTTCCTGACCCCTAAAGTGGTACATATTAGCATCCATCACTCAGAATATAGGAGTGGGAGATAGAGAGACCTTCCTCAATGAAGACAGTGAGGACAGGATGAAAGAGAAACTTCCCCAGGAACACAGGTCATGCACAGGAACACAGGATACCACGATTGCATAGGACATTTTCTACTTAGTTCATGGTAGATTTCTAAGTGAGCCAAGCAGCTCCTAGATTTTGCTGCTTTTTCTCTTCACATTTTAAATAGTTACATAATTCTCCATCACCTTTTTTTTTTCCTTTGTAATACAGAATAAGACAAGCTTCATCTCAGCCAAGAAGGGAATATCAGCCCAAACCACGAATGAGCCTAGAGTTTGCAACTGGAGACAGTACTCAGCCCAACGGCGGTCTCTCCCACACAGGCACACCCAAACCTCCAGGTAAGGAGCTGAAGGCTGCAGATCCCATCCCCTGGACCTTGGGCACACCTGTAGTTAATGTGGAAAAACTTTCAGAGAATTCCCCTTCCCCTGCACAAAAATGGCACAGCAATTCGTTCCTCATGGGAGGCCTTGTCAGGTAGGAGTTCTGTTTACGGGCACTTTGTGCTTGCCCTACTGTCCCATGTTCTTTTCCATCTCTTTGAAATGTTTTCTGCTTTATGTTTTCTCTCACTATCCAGTGCACAAGAACCTCCTATTTAGTTGCTTTTGTTTGTTTGTTTTGTTCTTTTGAGACAGTTTCTCTATGTATCCTTGGCCGTCCTATAACTTACTTTGTAGAGAAGGCTGGCCACAAACTCACAGTGATCCACCTGCCTCTGCCTCCTGAGTTCTGGGTTTATGCAGACATGTGCTACCACTGCTCCACAAACACGAAGCTGTTCTTCACCCCCCTGCTGGCTGTAAATCACACCATCATTTCATCTGCCTTTTCCCTCCTGTCAGTCTGCTGCAGTGGTCCTGAATGCCCCTGGGCAGTGGGCACTCACATCCCCTATCACCCGCAGCCACCAGCCACGGCTCCAGGAGACAGGTGTTTGATTCTATCTGCAGACAGAAAGATTTCAAACCTCCACACCTGCTGGGGTTTCTGTTTACTCTCTACTGTAGACCTGTTCATCATGTTGTGAACCGTGACCCACAAGATAAAATCTAATTTTCCCCTGAGGAATATGGGTGTGCACCTACTAACTCAGTCCCTTCATTGCCATGATCATTCTCAACTACCCACGAACAAATCAGACCCAAGTTTTCTCCTCAGGCATTTCCAACCGTGAAAGTGTCTTGGTTTAATAAGTGGGAATCTAGGCTGGAGAGATGGCTCAGAGATTAAGAGCACTGATTGCTCTTCCAGAGGTCCTGAGTTCAATTCCCAGTCACCACATGGTGGCTCACAACCATCTATAATGAGATCTGGTGCCCTCTGCTGGCCAGCAGGCAGAGCACTGTAGACATAATAAATAAATAAGTAAGTAAATAAATAAATAAATAAATATTAAAAAAATAAGTGGGAATTCGTCTGACACTGCATGTGGATTTTAAGGATGTGCAGCTTTGTCCCCTTTCTCCTGTGTCTCCCATGATTGATTTATAGCAGGAGAAAACATTTTATAAGATGCTGTAATGGAATGAAGAAGAAAAGGAAGACTGAGTCTCTGTCCACAGGTCAGAGTGCTGATTGTTGCCCGGTGGCAGCAAAGGCCCTGAAGTTAGGACTCCTTATGTAAATTATTTATGAGTGCACTTCTCCTCTCCCAGAAACAAGACATATATTCTATTTTTAGTTTGGTGGCTTCTCTAAATTAAAAAATGAGTTATACTGTTTTCTTTTAGAAATCTACTTAGTGTGGGGCCCGTTGGCACTTTTATACTTTCATATTTATGTGCATTCTGTATTAATATGTTTGCTCATTTAAGATAGATCTTTAAAGATACAGTCTATTCTTTATTAAGTTATGCAGTGTACATTGCATTATTCCTATGCTGTGGTTCTTACACAGTATTCACTGTGTATATTACACACCAATTTATCAAGTAGAGATTATGATTTTTTAAAACTTTTATCATTGAATAGGCACAATCTTTTAAAGCAAATTATACTGTTAACTCTAATTTTGGACGAAGAAGCAAATAGAAGACTCTGAGCCAGTACACACAGAATAAAAAACCTGGTGCTTTGCATTGTTTTGTTTTCTCCATACTACAGCAGTTTTCAAGAATCTGGAATTATTAATTTTGAAGAGTGATAACTGACCTATAATTCTGAGGTTTTAGAGTGTTTTGTCTATGTAACTAATTATACTATTTTGAATGTATTTGACATGTAAAAATACTAACATGAATACTAACATGTCTATAATTAACCTTAATCTAATTATAAACTTTTAAGCCATTGCTTTCCCATCTCCCAGCATTGTCAGGAGGATAAGCCTAATGGACTTTGTTACAATTACCGAAATACATGTAACCATTCTTCATACTGGAAATAGCAAGCAGGAATGTTCAATGTCCCGTAATTCTCTAAGGGAACATAGGAAAACTGCTGGGTGACGAAGGTGCCCTTGTAGTGGATGCTGGAGGCAGAGGAAGATGAGCAGAAAGCCCGGTGGGTGGAGCAGGCAGTGTCGATGGTTAGATGCTTTTTGACTTCTTATATTCTCTCTGCCTCTGATTCTCAGGTGTGCAAATGGACCAGCCCTGCTGCCGAGCCCTGTATGACTTTGAACCTGAAAATGAAGGGGAACTGGGTTTTAAAGAGGGAGATATCATCACACTCACTAATCAGATTGATGAGAACTGGTATGAGGGGATGCTTCATGGCCAGTCTGGCTTCTTCCCCATCAACTATGTAGAAATTCTGGTTGCTCTGCCCCATTAAGATCTCATGCTGGCTGGCTCACCTCCTTCTGACCCAGATAGTTCCGTTTAACCACTGCTTTGGTAATGCTGCTTCCAACACATCATGAATGCAGGCCGCAGTGGATCAGTCATCAAGCCCACACCTGCCCTGGGTTGACCTGTGTGCTCCTACCGGAGGCACGGTGATAGATGGTATCTTCCAAGGCCCGTGGGCCTGGCACATGCTTTAAACACCATCTGGGACTAGCCAGTGGTCACAGAACTGCTCTTTACACCGTTCTCAGGAGGCTGTGGTTCCTGGTAATCTATCTGTGAGCCACATCACAGAAAACCTCTCCTCACTGAAGATATTGTCTCTCACCCAGGGGCACCTCAAGCCCTCCAGTTCTCCATTCACAGAGGAGAAAGTCCTTTCTGTTGCACTTTCCCTTCCTAAATCTGCGAGTCCCAGGACTGTTGGTGAGAGCACCCCCCACCAGCAAAGTATCTGCTGGTCTAAGCAACTTAGTCTCTTGATGCCATCAGCAGAAGTATTACTTGCCCAAAGCACCTTTGTTCTCCTTCTATCTGTCTATCTCCTACTTCTGAGACAGGGCCGGCTTTCTCCCCTCCCTGTTGTTAAAGCACGGGGGTGGGGGAGTCAACATTTATTTCTAAGTGAGATGGTGAGCAATCCATATGTTGCCTGAAGAGAGAAAATTCCCCAGGATGAGTTGGGAAGAAATCTGGTCTCCAGGCTCAGATTCCTTGCTGTACAGAAGCTGTGTATATACGTAGCCCATTTCTGAAGGGTACAGGAAGTGGAGACAGCTGTCTTCCCTTCTCTGTTTATTTACCCAGGAATCTGTCCTTTCCTGATTCCCTTTGCCACAAGCACATAGGACAGAAACACTAGTACGCATTCCCACTTCTTCACAGAACAGGACATAGTGACATCACTCCTTCCCACTTTTACCTTGTTTGTGTTCCTTGAACATCATTTGTGCATATTCTGCCCTCAATGAGGACCAAATAAAGATGATTTTTGTGCTTAGTGGTTTAAGGTATGTGGCTGCGTATGCAAAACCCTTTCCCACTCCAGCCCTTACTTTCACACCTCTCCCTTCCATCCCATCTTCATTTCTTGTGCACAGTGCTGTGTGAGCTGATCAGTGTCAGGGCTTTTGTTTTGTTTTGTTCTCCTTCAGTCATGGAAGGCCCGGTAGGCCCCCAGAGTTCTATTTATCTAGCTGTACAGACTCCTCCAGAGGTTTAACGCGCTGCTTCCGGTGTGCCACTTGTAGTAGTGGATCATGTGGAGTGAAAGGCAGCTCTTCCTGCTTCGTGTACAGACTCACCATGGGAAGCATTGCTGTTTCCAATAAACATTGCTGAAGATGAAACACAGGGTTCTGCCTCTTCCTTTTTCTCGGTTCTTTGGTCTGGCGGTGAGTGGGTGGAGTAAGGCTCTTTCGATCCCTGTTGCCTTTGGATGCAGCCCAAACCAGACCTGCTCCCAGCCTCCTCCCCAGCTTGTGACATACAGGGGACATTCCAGAAACAAGAGGTGAGCTAGTTTAGGCACTGACATCAGTAATTCCAGGAAGGGAAAGAACTTGGGGAGACTGTAAGTAGACGCAGCTCCTTGAAGCTATGTGATTTAACAAATGGAGATGTCGGCGAAACACCGTGTTTAAAAAAGCAAATAAAATATGTTGGCCAGACTTTTTCAGTTTTTGTTTTTTATTTTTCTCTATTTTTAATTTTATACAGCTATATAGTGAAATTTCCTATCTGCCTCCTATTTCCTCCTTCAACTCCTCCAATGTCCCCACAACAGACCCTTCAACCAACTTCAAGTCTTTAAGTCCAGTGTTACCTATGGTTCCTTGGGTGTGGGGCCGTGCACCAGAACATGGGAAGCCTACCAGTGGCCACATCTTCAAATAAGGATTCTCCCCCCCCCCCCGCCAAACTATCTGCTGCTAATATCTCCTCAGTAAGAGGCGAGGCCTGGAGACAACAGGGATTCGAAGAGGTAAGTACCCATTTTACAGCAGATAAGCGTGAAGCACATCATATGCCTAACTACTGCCAAAGAAGTATAAATTCTTTTTGCAGTGAACCTTTGAAAATAATTTGTGGTGAGGCTAATAACATAAAAATACTATTTACCACACACAGAAGAAGAGAAGGTAAATAATTCAAATCACAGAATAACCCAGGCTTTTCATTTGGGATTTCACTGATTATAAGTTGATCAAAATGTCTAATCAAAGAGTGTAATTTTGCATGTCATTAATTAACTTTGCAGCATCTTATAAGCTCTTGACAATTTTTCATACATGAAGTCATGAAAACATCCACCAGAAGCAAAGAGCTATCAGAAGCCAGAGGTCAACAGGGGACATTGCAAGCCCTACACACAACAGAAGTAGAAAGAGCCAGGTGCATTCCCAGCCATGTTTTAGCCAACAAAGCAGCCCTCCAGACTTAAGAGATGCTTTCTTAAGAAAGTACCTATTTACTATATTTGTAACCCAAAGGGGAACGAATAGCAAGACGGCATCAAATAGTAATCTCACTGTGAGTCAATGTCAAGTGAACTGGTTCATATGATGAAAAAAAAAAAACACATTATTTCATCATTTTCTAATTACATTTTTTTTTCTTTGGGCCCACACATCAACTAAAGCTTTCAGAAGGCTGTGATAAGTGCAGGCGTGTTTTGCAGATATGGGAATCACACTTAGCCCCACTCTGGCAGCTGCCTCGGTTTGCCCAGGGGAGCCTGAGTCACTCAGTCATCGTCCTGCCTAGTTTTTATGTCATCTAGACACAGGCTAGAGTTCTTTGGGAAGAGGAAACAGCAACTGAAAAAAGTGGCTCCGTAAGATAGGCCTGTGGGCCAGTTTGTGAGGCATTTTCTTAATTATTGATAGATGTGGGAAGGCCCAGCCCACGTTAGGCAGTGGCTCTCCTAACAGGTGGTTTTGAGGTATACAAGAAAGCGAGCTGAGCAAGTCAGTAAACAGCAGTCCCCCCATGACTTCGGCATCAGCCCCTGCCTTGAGTTCCTGCCCTGATTTCCCAGCATGGTGAACAGGCTCTAAGACTAAATAAACTCTCTCCTCTCCAGGTTGGTTTTGGTTGCGTTACATCACAGCAACAGAAAACATAACTAAGACAAACACTGTAGCAGTTTCCCAAGAGACTCCCAGCTTCAGGAAAGGTTGGAATGCACGAGGGTGTCTACAACTATGTAAATTAGCAGACTGCTATTCATAGGCACTCTCTTAGCATCTTGCTTTGACTCCTCACAAACAGTTACGTCTATAGATGGATTCAGCATTATTTTACACATGTATTTCCACCCTCACCCAAAATGATACTACAGACTTGTGCCGAGCGTCCGCCTGTCTGGACTCCCGTCTTGCAGTCGTCTGTGGATGCTTTCCTGGTCACTCCAGGTCTTGTGAAGGAACCAGAGAAAGGAATGTGTGCAGTAGGGGGCGCACTTCCAACAGAGAGCTCCTGCCCGAACTCTTAGCTGCTTCATTTGGACAGATGCATCGCACAGTTCATATTAGAGTCTCAAGGGTGCAGGCTACCAGGGAACAAAGATCGTAAGCCCTTATTAATCCTCTTGCATCCTGACAACAGGGACTTCAGACTGTCAAACTACAGGCAGGCATGTTATACACATATACACAAATACTGTCCCATCCGACACTCATATACCAGCGGTCTACAAGGCTACACCTAGGTGAACCTAGTTTATCCTGGGAAGTTGATTGGTGAGAGAAGAAAAGTTGGCACCCGAGGGGGAAAGAAGGAATTAGTTTCCTGTCACCCTGCCTTGCCAGTGTTTCCCGTGGGAAGACAGAAGCCTTGCAGGGTACACAGGTCTGCTCTTGACACCAGACGTGACAGCGGCGTCTCCTGTAGGAACATCAGAAACCTGAATGTGTGTAGGAACCAGCAAGGGCATGAGGAAGGTAGCTCATGAATTTGATGAAACCGGGGGCAGACTGACACATTAGACCCTGGCACCAGAACTGCAGCGCCCCCTGATGGTCGTTTGGCCTTTACAGTTCCTCCCACACTCATCTGATTTTCCCGAGTAGTTTCATGGGACCTACATTGCCCTCTGGTGGCCAAAACACGCATGCTCATTACTCCATTGAAAAGCTTGACAAATGCCTCGAATAATACTGTTGGTTTGCTGTAGTAGCGGAGCTTCAGCTCTCCCTTCTCCTCGGTGTAGTGCGCAGGATATTATTCCTTCAGTCGGTTGTTCTCAGTAGGTCTCAGTGTCACGCCGAAACATAACCTTCAGAAAGAAAACCAAGCCTCTGCTCTTCGAACAAAGACCCGGCATTGTGGAGCAGTTGGTGCAAATACCCATGCATTCACAGTGACTGCATGCTGACTGCCTTTGGACTGCCGCATGCTCTGTGCCCTTTGTTTGCTGGCCCTCAGACGAAAAGCAGTAACCTTGACTAGTAGCTTCCATCTCTGGGGACAATCATAAAAGTTACATTCACCACATGTCTCAGTTACTTTCCTACTTCTGTGACAGAGCAGTATGGCCAAGGTAACGTAGAGAAGAAAGTTCCTTGTAACTTACAGTTCTGGAGGCTGCATCCGGGACCATCATGGTGCGGAACATGGCGGCCGGCAGGCAGGCAGGCACAGTGCTGGAGTAGTAGCAGAGAGCTTACATCCTGATCAGCAAGCAGGAGACAGACCTAACTGGGAAGTGTCATGGGCTTTTGACACCCCAAAGCCCGTCCCCAGTGATGCATCTTCTCCAGGGTCCTGTCTCCTATTCTTTTCAAAGCAGTTTCACCGCCTTGGGACAGAGTATTCAAACATTCTCATTCACGCCAACACAGCATACGAAGGAATCATTTAAAACGCATTTGACTGAGGTGTAATTCATACACAAGGAGTTTATGTGCATGTAGGGTTGGTCCTTCCTGCTGCCTCCATCGTCAGGAGACCTCGAAACAGAGAGTAATGCTTTCAAGTACAAATTCTGAGACATTTTAGTTAAGCGAATAAATGATACTGTCACAACCACACCCCCACCTGGAGAAATATGCTGCTGTGTTCCCCTCCATGAATCGTGTTTTCCTTGTGAACTTTGTGCCGTGGGCTAGCCCTGCAGTATGGAGGGCAGTCTCCAGGCTCTTGAATGTAAGTCACGAGACTGCTCTCCCACATTCATGTGTTTTCCAGTTCACACCTGTTATTTCTTACACTCAGCCTCAGTTCGGTGTTTTTGAGGCCCCTGTCACCCATCTTCCCCCAGTTTCTGCTGGTATGAAGCCAGAGGGAAGTCTTTCTCCCAGAGCGCTCGCTGTATCTCTCTGCTCTGGCTGACAATGCACAGACCTTCATCACCGTGGGGGCAGGGAGGGCGCACCTGCTGGACAGTGTCTTCGACCAAGGGGGGATGGGTTCTCTCAGAGAATTTGGGAAAGGCTTTGCCCCTACTGGATAGCTTGATTCAGAAGAACCCAAGACAGCAGACTTCCAAGGCTTGTCCATCGAGCCAGCTCCGTCCTGATCTCCTGCGTTTTATTGTATGAGAAGTCGATTTATTTTACAGCCTTGTCTTCTTGGCAGCTTCCGAGGCTCATAGAGGCTTCCCTAGAGGCTCCCTGTTTTCACATCTTATGGTGTGCTGACCTATAGTCACAATTTTGTTTTTACTGGGTTCAAACCTATTCCTCCACTAGGCAGTACCACAGTCTTTATAACTGTCGCTGCTGAGTCACTTGCCTAGTTGTTATTCACCTTCTAACAGCCCCTAACCCCAGCCCCATGGAAAAAGTTGCTAATTATGAATTCTTTGCCCCTCAGTGATCACATGAATGATAGCCTTACTTTCACCTAATTGGGGCTGGGGTTAGTCTGGATCAAGTTCTGTGTCAAGCATATGCTTTTCAGGATCATTTCTAGTTTTTGTAGCTTGTTATTCGAAAAGGCAGCACACAATGCGAGGCTTTGCATATAGGCAGATTATTTGGAGATTGTGACTCCAGAAAACAGATCATTGGTACAGGGGAGCAGCCAATTTAAAGGCAAATCAGCCAGGTGTTCTCCTACTGGTGTCTCCTGAGAGCTCTTCACGTGGAAATGAAAGCGAAATACCAGCTCCTGGTTCCTGTACCTCCCTCCACTTGTGAATTCTTCATGCTGGGCGGAAGTGAGGTAAGCAGCCTTAGCCAAAGACAAGGCATTGCCGTTTGCATCTGCGCAACCCAGCGGATGGTCCAAGAGGAGTTTGAAGTGATTTCCTTACACCCTCCCCACCACACCAGACAGATTCTGCTCAGTCCAACTCTGTCCTCCTTGCACCAGCCTTAGTGATGCTTGTTCTATTTAGGGCTGTTTATCTGGAGCCACAGGGGAAAGGCACTTATCTAGAAGAAGCCTGTTCTCTCACAGCATCCTCTGCACCCTCTCTCCCAGAGTCTCCACGCTCTTCCTTCCTGCGCACCTGCTGCATCCACTTTGTGTACTTTGGAAAGACCAGAGATGTTTTCTCGATCCTGAGGGTTATATTGCTCTTCTGGCCTTGATCAAAGTTGTTTTCCCTGCCAATCTGCTTTGTTTCCATTCATTTCATTTTGTATAGTGTCGTGGAGACACGGGGAATTACCGTCTTTCAATGCCAAGTCTAAACCAGACTTCCTACTCTGATTAAAACAGCACTTTCATTTTTAACCATGTTATTAATTTTTAGAGACTTTTAAGTCCCAGTAAGATAGACATGTCTGGCCCATGAATGAGAGGCCAGTCAAGAGGACCACATCTGTGTCTGTCTGATCGCTATTCAGATGGTAACTTTGGCTATTGTGTTCGCGGCTTATGTTCACAGTCGAGTCCCAGGGGCTGGCATAGCTCTCAGTGATGACTGCACCTCCAGAGAGCACTTATACATGAGAGTGGACTCTTTCCCAAGAGTTTTCATAGCTACTTTACTGTCTCATTTAACCCGTGCAACAGACTCAAGAGAAAGATGTCAATCTCACCATGAATATATTTAGGCTCTCAATCCCAGCACGTTTTTTTCTGACTCCCAAACCTACACTCTTCTTGATAAACAGGAGACAGCACATCAATTGACTCATATTTCCCTGATGAGGAACAAACAATTCAAGTTCAGAATACACAAATGTTGCCGCCTCACCTCTACTTACACTGTTATAGGGGCAAATTTCCTCTGTGCCTCAGTTTCTTGAACTATTAAATGAGGCTCTAAGAGTGCTTAGTAATTGTTAAGGGTTAAGTGGTTTAGCATATATGAAGTATTTTAAAATGTGAAAGACACAGAATAACATGATCTCATCCCACAATGTAAAACCAATGGTCACAGGTTCCAGGACCAGAGTTGGTAGGTCTTCTAATCCACGCTTTGGAATTTTCCTTCATGACACATCTCTAAAACAGGAACTTAACTGTATTGGAAAACCACATTCATTTTCCAAAATCTTTTTTTGAACCTATTTTCATTGTATATGACATTGGATGGGGACAATTTGAGTCTTTGGTTATTTGGAAATGAAAACCACAGAATAATTCAAGCACAGTCACTTATTCTTCATTCCGTGTCTGATATGTTATGACACTGAAAATGTAACGTGCATGGATAGGCTAAAGTTCTTATTGCACAAGCACAGAGATCTTAGCGTAGATCCCCGGCATTCATACAAACCTCAGAGGCACTGGTGTACACAGCCCCAATAGCAGGGAGTTGGAGACAGGAGGAGGATCCAGTGGCCAGCCAGCCTAGACAAACAGTGAGCTCCAGCTTCATAGTGCTGGCTAGTCTTTATCAACTTGACAGGAATTAGGGTGACCTGGAAAGAGGAAGCCTTAACTGAGGAATTGCCTCCAGCAGACTGTCCTGTGGGCATGTCTATAGGGCATTTTCCTCACTGCTGATTGGAGTGGGAGGGCCCAGCCAACTGTGGACAACGCCCCTTGTGGTCATGGGTTGTATAAGAAAGCAAAATGGGCAATCAGTGGAAAACAAAGCCCTGAGCAGCATTCTCTCGTGGTCTCTGCTTCAGTCCCTGCATCCAGATTCATGTCTTGAGCTCTCTCTCAGTGATGAGACTGAGATTGGGACTCTGTCTTGGCTTCCCTCAGTGATAAACTATAACCTCTAAGATGCGGTAAACCCTTTCCTCCCCCGAGTTGTTTTTGGCCAGTGTTTTATCACAGCCACAAGAAGCAGTCAATGAGAAAGTCTGTCTCAAAAATTCAACGAGTTTTGAGTTTCTTTGTTAGCCATCACCTACTGCACACACACACAGACACACACACACACACACACACACAACTTTTCTGATAAGAGCCAATCACTGCACTGATCTGTAGGTCTAAAGATACACATGTAGAGATCATTTTGATACTGTTTCCTTTTAGCAAGATAATAGTAGAAGGTTTGCCTCTGGGGCTCATGAGCTCCCTAACCACGGGTTCTCAGCCAGACTTTTATCACCAGAAATGAGTGTCCACCTGTAGAAAGGGCCTTCAATCCAATGAAAAAGTGGTGACACCTATTGCCTTTCTGCCATTACCGCACCTGTATCTTTTCATGCCGGTCATTATTGTAGCTCACATGGTTCCCAGCTGTTGTTGTTCTTCTCCACTTCCCCAACCCCCAGCAACCTACATAGCGCCTTCCAGTACTATGAAAGCTATCCATAAGCAGGGAAACTTCCTGGCCAATACCAACTGGATTTCTCCATTTCCTGTGACCAAATTGTGTGGTGTCTTCAGCAACAGGTTCTTTCTGTCAAGCTCTGGGGAGCAGACAGTAGAATTGACAATAGCCTGTTTTGTTTTGGGGTTGCCCACAACAAACCTAAACAACAACTGAAGAGGTATCCCACACCTGGCACTGGGCTCCTCACTTGGTAACCTTCGTCTTCTTGGAAGAGTATTATCCCCCAGGTGGTAGGTTTTTAACCCGTGTATAGTGCTTTGTAAACCATCCCTAATGAGTAGCTATTCCTCTCCCCGCCCACCCTTTGCCCTATTCTCCCAGCTTGATAAGTCTTTCTGTTTTCCCATTTTCAAAATAGTTATTAATTAGCCTTTGCAATGATGATCAAAATACCTTCTAAAATTATTATGAACTAATGTTTCTAAACACTTCTTCAAAATAGCCCTGGTACGTTTGAGCATGAAGGAATCCTAAGGCCATAGACTAAGTGCTAGGGGCATGGTTTTATTTTTTTCTAAATTAAGAATGCTAAATTATTTCATTATAGTTTGTAGAACATACACACTCTGACTATTACCAACCCCATAGGGAAAAAAATATATAGATTTTTAGAAAATTTCAAGTCTTTTTGACAATACATTCATGCTTAGGTTGTTTTGTGGAATGTCCCCTCCCTCCATTACGCTTGGAGGTTTCTGGGAGCTTCTCACAGATCTAGCCTCTTCTTCTCCAGAGGCTCTGAGGCTGAGCTCTGATGAAAGGCCCATGGGGGTATTGATCCCATGAGCTATGCCAGTGAACAGCAAAATCAAGCTGTGCTTTTTTTTTCAGGCATGGTTTTGTGGGAACAAGCTGTTTCTCACATGGGCAGATACGTGTAAATGGGCCTCGGGAGGGTGTGGAGCAAGGATTTATTTATTGAATGATGGTTAAACATTCATTAAAGCAATGTGGGATGCCAGTTGGTGGGAAGGCATATCTCATGATTCAAAAAGGCACTATCATCCAATCTGTGTGCCTTCTGCAGAGGTGCGCTGTGGAGAAGCATACACTTTAGTCTCAGTGTGTCTGACCTAATTGCAGCTAGTTGTTAACCATAATGTTCAGCTTCACTGTGCCCTGATTTCCTGATGCAATTATTTTCACTGTGGAGATTTTCCAGGTCTGGCATACTCTGCCATACTCCCAGGTCTTCCTCCCTGGTTATTCCGAGAGACTACCAAACCTTCTCTTTCAACATGGCTAACATAAACCACCTTTTCTCTAAAAGACTTCATCTTGTAGAGTAGGTCAACGCCACAAGCAGCACAGGAAGTATCATCAAGAAGACACCTAGGCCTCGTGTTCAGTATTGGCCACAGCCCACACATCTGAAGATCATTGGCTTCCAGGGTTGAGTCACTTTCTTCTTGAAAAGTGCAGCGGATCTTCAGAAAGAACATCTGATTTGCAGAGATTCTCACTGCTAGATGAGAGTGTAAAAAGACAAATGCATTTTAGGTCTATCATCAGAGGAGACCATGGATATGGAAAAACCAGTCCAAATGATGGCCCAAATCTCAGGCCATGAGAGTGTAGAGCATTGAATTATTGTCAGCTAATGTAAAAGCAAAATGGATCTTAAGTGCTAATGTCATGTTCTGAAGGCTTTCTAGCTGGCACAACCATGAGAAAGCATGCCATGCCCCTACATTTTTACTGAAGATATTGTGAAAATTTACCTATGGAGAAACACAGGAACATGTAACTTCCACCTTTAGTCATGTAGAAAAGTGAGCATATTTGGGTCAAAAATGATACAACCTGGCCACCATCTGTAGAAAGGAATGATTTTATGGGTATGAAGGGGAAGATAATGGTGGACAGAAGAAAATTTCACCCAGTAAGGGGACCCAGCAGTATTCCATGGGATGCCAAGTTGTGTGTATGATTAATCATTATCAGCCGACTTCCCTGGCTGAAAGGCTCGTAGTCTTTCCTAAAGGTTGAGGGTTTCTGTTGCAGCTCTGTAGCTGACAGCTGGAGGGTCCTTAAGATATTTTGGTGCTGTGGTAGACATTTCATATAGCCCACTAGAAATGAAGTACTCTGATTTTGACTGGGATTAAATTTCCCTTTAGAGATTTGGATTTACATTGCATTAGAAGGAGCTGTGATTTGAATTTGTCTGCAAGGTTCCCAGAGAACCCTCAGAGACCTGGTCCCATCAAGTATCACCTGACTTCCTTTCTTATGTCCAAGTCTTTCTCTACAATATGTATATAAGATTATACTGTACAAATTTTGAAAAAAACACCTACCTGTGGGTTCCATGCATTCCCTAATTGTCTGTTTTTTTCCTTCCTTTCATGGGCATCTTCATGACAGAAAAGTTAAGTCATATTTATTTCATCCCTCTGGCTTAATTCTGACTTCTGTCGTTAGTGTGGGCACTCAGCACCCCCTAGAATGACAATGACAAAGGTCACCGCAGTGTCCTTTTCTTACTGTTTGTTTACCTCTCTGATAGTATAAGCCTTTTTCTTTCCTTCTGGAAGCTTCACTTTGCCACTGTCAATTATTCTGTTCCCTCGCTGTGCCATCTCTGGCTTTTCTTCCCATCTGCCTTTAAGGGATACTCATCAGAATGCTCTGTTCTCTCCCTCTTTTGTCTTTCTGTCTATAGATGTGCTTCATAAAAATGTCTTTCTTAGTTTCAGTTCCCTGCTGTGCCTTAAGTGAAGATCTATCTGGGCTCCAATAGACATCCAGTTGTCTGCTGGACATCACATCTTGGCACCCCGTCATACTGTCATACCCACTCTCTCCCAATCTGAATCCCTAATTTCCAAGCCATCCTTTATCTGGTTCCTAGAATCTGCCTATCAGGAAATGACCCATCGACTTACCTCATTACCCAACCCCATTTGAGATTCCATTCTGATCTCTCACTTCATTTCATAGCTTCATTTCATATCGTAGCTTTCCCTGCGAGTGAAGATGCATGTGTATTTTGCTTTCTAATTTTTATCAAGATGTATATGTATATATGTCCACTCATTTTGTTCATAGTAGTTAAGAAGGCAGACCCAAATTTCTGCCTTTTTCCCTATCTCCATTTGCACCACTGAAAATATTCCTAATTGTTTGGGTGTCTTTCAAATCACTCTGGGGCTGGAGAGATGGCTCAAAGGTCAAGAGCACTGGCTGCTCTTCCAAAGGTCCTGAGTTCAGGTCCCAGCAACCACAACCATTTATAGTGATTTCTGGTGCCCTCTTCTGGCACGCAGGCATACATGCAGACAGAACATTGTATACATAATAAATAAATAAATCTTTAAACAAGTCATTCTCTGTTTATTTGAAACTGAGCATTTAAAAATATTCATTTATATTTATTTTGTGTGCATTGGTGTTTTTCCTGCATGAATGTCTATGTCAGGGTGTCCGATCCCCTGGAACTGGAATTACAGAAAGTTGTGAGCTGCCATGTGGAAGCTGGGAATTGACCTTGGGTCCTCTAGGAAGAACCAATGAACCATCACTCCAGCCCTTGAAACTGATCATTTTTTAAATGCATGGATGTGTGAGTGAGTGTGTGTTTACTTTCCTAAAAACTGTCCACTGGCTCCTCATATCATTTACACTAGTTTGCTTCTAAGTTGCTGTGACAAAACACTGATCAAAAGGAAATTGGAGGGAAAGGGTTTATTTCATCTAATATTTCTAGCTAAAAGTCCATCACTGAAGGAGGTCAGGGCAGGAGCTCAAGGCAATAATGTGAAGTCAGAAGGTAAAGCAAAGCCCACAGGAATGCTCTTACTGGCTTGCTCCCTCTGGCTGCTCAGCTACCTCTCTTATATAGTCCTTCCTCATCCATGAGCAATGGAGAAATGCTCCACAGACCAATCTGATGGAGGTTGTTCCTCAAAGGTGGTTCACTTTCCAAGATAGTATAGGTTTGTGTCAAGCCAACAGAAATTAACCAGTACTCCCTAGAATGAGAATGTGCCAGTAGACACACACACACACACACACACACACACACACACACACACACAGAGAGAGAGAGGGGGGGGAGCTGGAGGAATGGCTATAAATAACAGAATACCTAGTGAAGAGTAATGTGTAGGCCACAAGGTTTGTATTTTTTTCCATAACAAGAAATCCAAAGATGGGTAGACTTTTGTAGTTCAACAGCCTTGTAGTGTCACCTAGGGCTTCCGTCCCCACAGCACTGGTGATGTGTTCATTCACAGTCACTGCGTGACAATCAAGGTTACATCTTCACACAAGTTAAACAAACAGATTGAAAGTGGTACACTCTCCTCATGGGCACCTCGTTTCTGTCTGTCTCCTGGGAGAAACCTTATCTCAGCCATTTTGGCAAATCTCTTTACATGTAAAGCACTGGTCAGGACTGAGTCGCATAACCCTCTGTAGCCATAAAGTCATTTGGAAAATGAGTATTTGGTGCTTTCATCCACCGAGAGGAAGAGAAATAATTAGGAAAAAACAGTTTGGAGATTGGCTCTTGAGTAGGCAACCTAAAATAATTGTCCCAAATTTCAAGTTCGGTTTAGCCCTGTTCTCTTTCTCCCCTACACCTCTTCGTCTCTGGCTTCATCTCTTGGAATGTAACTCCCACGTGCTCACTGTTCCCTTCTCATGACCACACTGTGTCGCCTTTCAAATGTCAGCTCAGACATCACCTCAGCCCTGGACATGCTGAGTCAGTGTCCATCTTGTGTTCTAGATTACATCATTTATCCTGTTCTGTGTATTTCCACACTTCTCTTCCTCACACTAACCCCTCAGAAACAGGCTGGATATTCACCACTATTGCAGCCATGGCCAAGCTTCTTTGGAGGAATTGTGCAATAGTTAATGTTGGCTTGGCACAGATTAGAACCACCTGAGCTGGGAGCCTCACCTGAAGATCTGTTTGCCGTAAGTGACGTGGGAAGACCACGCTGAGTGTGGCCAACAGGTCCTGCTGGCAGCCCAGATACAAGGTCCAGAATCGTAGGACAATGACCAATCTTTTGCTCTTGTCCTTCGTTCCTTCCCTGCTGCTGCCACTGCTTCCTTTTGCGGCATCAGGAAAAGTGTTTCCAGGCTTTCTTGTTGACAAGTTCGAGCAGCTCTCCAGGAACTGGCTAGATGCTCGGTGCCAGGTTGAAATGTGGAGGCACATAGCCTCCTGTACCCAGCAGCTCCCTCACGTTGTCAGCCTGCTAGAGATGGGCATTGTGGGACTACTCCAGTTCCTGAGGCACCAGCCTCAGGACAGTGACTACGGGGATCTCGGCCTCTCAGGTAGGAGGCAGCTGTTGTTGCTATTGTAGAGTAAGCTGATTTAGTAAATTCTGTGTGTATACTCATCCTGTCAGCTCTGTTCCTCTTGAGAATTCCAGCTAATACAAATAGAAATACACTATAGCAGTTTCGCTAGCAGTGGGAAGAAATGGTGGCTTCTTTGTCCCCTTCCTGGCTTCGTTAGGTACCATGGCCAGCAGAGGGCACCGTGGTCATTGGCTAGAGCGTCCTTTAGAGATAATTTGGTGTCTGTAGCATTAAAGAACCTTTACTTTTTGTTTTCCATGAAAGGAGCGATTTGGAGCTTCTTAACCAGCCATCTAGAATCCTGCATTGTTTATTTGACATCAGGTTTTTTCAGGTTAGTGTACCAGGCACTGTCTGGAAGTCAGACAGAGTGAAGACAGGCTCGCCTGTACTTGCCTTCTGAAATTTACTGCTAACTGGCCTAAACCAAATCCCCCTCCTTAGGTACAGACACTGAGTTCCTGAGAGCAGCTCCAGTGGTGTAAGGAGGATGAGGTGGCATTCTGAAAATGGACTAACTCAGTATAAGCTCCATTTTCTCATTGGGTGAGAAATTACAGGTTAATCAGGAATGCTGTGAGGGTAGATGTGTTATGTCAGTAGGTCTGGGTTAGGAAATGGAGATAGTGTGTCCATTCTCTAATTAGTATTTGCTGACTTAGTATGTGCCTGATGTTATTCTAGGCGCTGAGACTAACAGTTAAACGGAGCACATACCATCCTTGCCTTCATGGATGGGCTTTGCATTCCAGGTCATGAGACACACAAATTAACAAGGGTATGACCACATAATTTTAGGAAAAAAAAATCTTATGGAAAAAAATAAGGCATGGTATTGAGCAGCGGAGTGGCCATATCTGATTTATTTTTTAAGAAGTAACTGCCTGGAAGGGTGGGGAAGCAGTGCCAGTCAGGGGGCTACTTCTGAGTCCTGTGAGCGGTGCGGCTGGTGGGCTCATAGAGGCAGTGGGAGGTGGCACGCAGGCTGTAGTTGGGGGGTTTAAAGGGCGATTGAAGTGATTGATGGATGGCTGTTCTAAGGACATGGGAGAAAGGGGGTTGTTAAATCAAGAGTCCTATTTCTTTTCTTTCTTTTTTTTTTTGCTTTATTTTATTTCCAATCTCTTTCTACTTTCTCTCTTCTCACTCCTCTCTTTCTTTCTTTCTTTCTTTCTTTCTTTCTTTCTTTCTTTCTTTCT